>NC_136063.1:422014419-422344419 GCF_964261635.1 Lissotriton helveticus | reverse complement strand
ATGTTTCTCTATATATCATAATTGACTAGTCCAAAATGGCGTCTACAATATTCCCTTTCATTAGTAGAGAAACTCCGAAAAAAACGCTTTATATATATGATATATAAAAACATCTACAGGATGGACTTATTACTATTATTATATTTGGTGTAGCGAAAATCCCTCTTATTTCGGCGTTTTTAATAAAACGTTTTTTTTCGCGACTTTGTAGTTCCGGGACAACTAATTAAAATTCGTGTAAATTAGGAGTGATCCCAGAAGTATATCCCTCTTTTACTTCTGGAGATCCATACGCCGTAGACAGAGGAGCACCATCAACAGGTACGAGCGTCTGCACTCGTTTTTTACCGTTCGATAATGCAAGCGTGTATGTAATAAAGCAATGCGCAGCACCGAAATAGTTGGTGATCGCAAGTAACATTATGTGTCAGAGAAGTGATACAGCAGGTAATCTATCGTTGTTAGGCGCAAGATATTATTATCGGCTCTGTGTGCAACTATGGATCTCCAAAGTTGCTTGCTTGCACGTAATATCTGACCATCATTCGTCGGGTTATTGCGTGTTAGAAGGGGTGGTGGTCATTAGCACGAAAACGATTAGGACTACCACTGGTTCTGGCCGTATAATACTCGGCTTTCACAACTGACTGGGGAGAACTTTAATAACGGACAGACAAGTGCCCAGAACAACCGCATATTAATATATGCATGAGTTGTTAGACACTCGATAGTATGTTGTTCATATTTGAGCTACTTAATTTCCAAGGTATAACAACAAGAAATTAGAGGTTTTTTCACCTCCAATTCACGAACTAGCAGGTTAAATATGAAAGGCTAAGATGCGTAAATATCTGTGCATATATGAATTCACTAATACACAGAAGATAAGAAGTTATATATTTTTCATTACAGCGCATGAGGCCTAGAATTTAAACGTGGGACCAGTTCTTAATTAATAAAAAGAATAAGCGTTTATCACTATTAAACGGTAAGTTAAATATTCATCTTTCTATTCTTAGCAGAGTCCCTACTAAATACAAGTGCAAAATCTGATAAAATGCTTTATCAATTACAGCCCCCTTTCTATGACTCACTCGAAAGGCACCGGATGCTATTATTCACATTGATATGCGTAATTAAGAAGCATAAGAAAATCTGGATATTAACAAGGTAATAGCAGTCAATACTACTCTATTTGAATAGGTAGTCAATATTAAATCCAAGTGCAATAATCCTGATTCAGATCTCTCTCTTTAAGGCGAATAAGGGACATTGTGACCATCCCATGAATGCAAGAATTCATTATATAGAATCTTCATCTGAATTTTAAAGGTAAAGAAATGTATGCAATCCTTTCTAGCATATGTATATAATTAGGTGTCTACAAAATAGCCTTCAACAAATAAGTGTTTGAACTAAGGGTGTATCACATGAAGCCCTTAAACATAGGTTTTAATTAGATATATGAATATTAGGGGTACATAACGTTGCGAGATGCGTAAAAGTATTGATTTTTTCTTTTTTATGTAGATATTGCAATAAAGAAACAATTTTTGGTCCTGAAGAAGGTGCAATATTCAACTGCACACCGAAACGCCGCGTCGACTGTTTTTTTATTGTTTCCTATTGTTTTTAATGACTGTTTTTAATGCTAGTTTCCCAAATGGGATATGAGCTGTATGCGAATTAGATTGTAACCAGTAGGGAGGTACACATTTGCTCTTTTTAATGTAAAGAATAAATTTGTTTTAACTGAATAGCTTTATCTACATATTTTCATTATTATATATTGTTGAGGCACAGGGTCAAGACTGATTTGCATATGGCCATGTCTGAATTGGGGTGGCGTGGTGAGCAAAATACCAATGGATTAAACCCCAGATCTGTGACTGGGGGTGAATGTTTTGCCAATGTGCAACATTCCGTCCATCATCTTGTGTATTTTGGGCAAGTATTATACCCAATCGCTTTCAAAAGATCACTAGCCATCACTACAAGAACAAAAGGTAAATAGTGTGTTGATGAGCAATGTTTCCTTTCTGCAGCTTCCATTGCAATGTAGACTGATTTGATTAAATAACATACCTGCCAACTTACACAGTGCCACAGTGTGCCACCCGGTATCAGCTCCCATCACACGGTCTACCGGTGAGGAGCCGATATCACACAGTGGCAGGGAAAACATCCTGAAAACCACTTGAAATAGTGGTTTTCCAGCTCGTTTTCCAAGGCTTTAAACTGCTGAAGTCCATTAAGGGGTGTGACAAAACCCCAGGACTTCGGCACCAGCCTCAGCAAGCTTTTTTTGGGGGGAAGATGAGTGCTTGGGATCAGGGTAGGGGTTCAAAAGCGCATCTTAGGTATACTTCTCAACATGAGGCCCCGCCCCCTCCTAGACTCCGCCACCTCCTCACAGTCACACAGTGAGATTTTCCTTTGAGTTGGCACGAATGCAATAATGAACTAAAAACATTGTTCCCATGTTTCATTATTGTGAATGTATAAAACATGATGATGAGTTTGAATAACATCTTCATCTCTGTGCTGTGCACAAGTGGTATTGTCTTGCAAATAATCATAAATCAAAATGTGTTAAAAATAAGAAACTATTTAAAACAAAATATAGCTGATATTCAATATATGGCCTTTATCAATTAATACATGTCGATTTAACTACTATCTCTAATCTAATCTCTATCTGTAATCTAACCTGTTTTCCTCACCTCTCCCTATGATGTATCAGTATATTTTTGCTGTGGTAAACTTTAGAGCAACTACAAAACCATGACCGCTTGTAGCATACATTCTCAAAGTTCTTGGTGCTGTTTAGTGGCACTATACCCTCTTTAGGCAAACACATTGTTTGTCATGCTATACAAAGAGAAACAAGTCGTTTTCTCTTGGCAAATCATATCAGCACCCCAATATATGTGAAATATAAAACAGAAATGTGTCTGTGCCTTATTGTTATAGTAATCGTGCAGTTACTGTGGAACGTCTGGGATGTCAGTTATTGTGATATCATCAGGGTTATGGTATGATTTCACTTCCTGGCCAGGGTTAAGGTCATATGATGTCACTTCCTGCGATGTCATTAGTTGTGAAGGGTGTGTGATGTTACTTGCGCTTTCCCTAGCAGTTTGGTGAATCTACGTTCATGCAGAGGTGATGAGCCACTGATATGATCCTGCAAAAAAAACATAAAAGAAGCTTTCAGATTTTATAGCCCAAAGCAGCCGAAACGAACAGCTACATTTCCTAAGTATCTGATTCAAAAAGAGAGGACAGAACTATGAAATATCAGAGATCACCCCCCACCCCACCAGGATCAGAACTGTGAGTTACTGCTAGGTTTACAAAGATCGGGACCACTTTTTTGAATTTTGATTGAAGGTTGTTGTAATGGGAATAGCAAAAACCTGGGAAAAGCATATTTATAGTGGAAATTGAGATATCAACAATTATTTTTCCTTTAGGCTAGTTATAGTTGTGTCTCTGATTTACAGCGCTGAGAGGCGACAAAAGTATAGCAATAAGTGCTATGTAGAAAAAAAAGGTTTTGTTAATATCCTCAAAAGTTATGTTTCACTCACCGGATAACAATGCTGAAATTAACTATTAACGAGATGAGATTTTCAGCCCTCGTGTTCACCCTTGCAAAAATATTAACAGTTGACGTCATCACCAGAGGAAACATGTCCGATGTTGTCAGGAACAAGCCCCTCTTGTGTTTACGGTTCCGACCTTGGTTCAAGGAGGGGGCTCTTCTCAGCCCTGCCTGCGATGACCCTGTGAGTGTGTACTCAGAGCGCGAAGGCCGGAGTTCAAATAAAGCTGATGCTGTTAGGAGTGTTTGAACGAGGCCTTTATCTAAAGCACACCGCCTCCTGTATTTGACATGAGCTGTCCGATACTTCAAGTATTGTTCCCCTGACAAAGGGCCTCTGGTATTGCCTGGCTCGGAAGACCAATGCATCACCTTTGTGTCCACCCAAGAGAGGTAAACGTGGCAGCAGGGGGTTCCTGTGAGGTGAGGCGGCTCTGTGGAGGGCCAGGCCCTCTCATGGAAGGTATTTTGGTATGCAGCTTGTATGAGAGCTTCAAGTACAATAGGCTGAACTGGCCTTGGTAGATTTAAACACCTGGCCTACAGTTAACAGTCATTCAGCGGTGCGCGTTTCACTCACTGAGCCATCCAGCAAGTGTATAATAAACAGGTACATGCTACCTGTCTCTGAAAAATGACACTATGTTTTCATTTATTGGCTAGTATATAGTGTTGCTAACACCTGCGTGATGTCGCTGTACTCCAGACTGTATTTGGAATTTCAAGTGGTTGGCGATAAACAAGCTAAAACTGGCTGGTGATACGCAGATTTACTTGGCTTCATTCCCAGCTACCCAACTTGACTAAATTGTGTGACGAAACCGCTTGACACTGTGATTATCACATTTGAGAGCACCTTAAAATAATTCAGCTTAACCTCTTCCGTGCTCGTGACGGAACCACGCCGTCATGAGACACGGGCGGTGTTCCGTCATGCTGCGGCCGCTCCGCCCACGCGACAATAATTCCCCGCCTGTGTGGGTGAATTAATGAGCGGGTAGGGCCGTGCCGGAACCACGCCATCATGAGCACACGCCACCTATGTCTCATGACGGCGCGGTTCCGTCACGAGCACGGAAGCGTCACGCTCACCCCCCAGCGCCGCGGCAGAATTCGCGACGCGGCGAAGGGGTTAAGATGCTGATTGAACAAAAAACTCTGTTAAATGCTGTTTAATAGTCCATAATGTTGCTATATCTATAGCAAAAATAGAGATAATGTATAGTACCTGTAAGACAACTGACTTGCCTCTTGGGTAAATAAATTTGACCCTTTGCATAACCTTTCCAATGCTGAAATGACTGCTGCTACTGTGATCCAGTCCACTACTGATTATGACCATGAGTGTAGACGACAACCCGGTAACACCAGATACTTCACGCCCTTATCTGAAGATCCCACGCCTAGACTTGCTTCTGAGATTGCAACCATGGTTTTCGAAGCTGGGAACAATGGCTGGATCTCCAAGAAAGAGGCGGATTTCCTCATAACTAAAGACACCATATTTTTACACACTCCCTAAAATTCATAAGGGCACTACACCAGTCTCTGGGAGACCTATAGTGTCAGGGATAGGGTCACTACTTGAACCATTGTCAAGATTTTGTGATTACTTCTTGCAGCCCTTGGTGAGTAAAAACCCGCCTTTGTACGTGACACTACTGACGTCCTACGTATCATCACGGGGTCTGAACGAGATCAACCTTCTAGTCACAGTTGATGTAGAAGCGTTGTATACAAACATTCCCCTACAGGCCACCCTTGCTGCCATTGAGACTATCTTGTTGAGAGAAGAATGGTTCTCATCCACCCCTGTCTCCTTCATAATGGGTTGCGCTACCCTGGCCCTTACTGAAAACTATTTTGAGTACGAAAAACAACTCTTCCATCAGTCCTAAGGTACCTCCATGGGGAGTACTTTCGCCCCTAGTGTGGCCTGCCTGTACAAGGCAACCTTTGAGAAAGATGTCATCATGCACCCTAGTAATCCTTACAGCAGCATTTTGACATTATGGAAGAGGTTCATAGATTACATCTTTATTTTGTGGAAGGGTGACCGCGCAACTTGTGAGGGCTTCTGTCAATAGGTCAACACACAGAAAGAATTTCTGAAATTCACTCATACCATATCGGATACGAGCATGCCTTTCTTAGCTCTGAGGGTGAGACGTGACAACACAGGACTGAGTGCAACCCTCTACAGAAAACCAAAAGATAGGAACAGTCTGCTTTTGTACAATAGTCATCGCCCCAGGGCTCTCAAAGACAACCTGCCATTTGGACAGTTCCTCCGTAGTAGGAGGAATTGTAGTACGCTCACAGACTACAAAATAGAGACCCAGAACCTACAACAGAACCTCAGAGAAAGGGGCTATCCTGAACAACAGGTTTGAAACTCCTACAAGAGAGCCATGAATAACCCCCACGAGTCACTGCTCCAGGTGACTCCTAAAGAGCACACTGACGTCCTGACTTATGTCACATCCTTTACCCCTGATTCCACACGTATCAACGGGATTATCAATAAACACTGGGGCATCGTGAACACAGGAGACTTTAACTTACCCAAGCCCAGGTTTGCCTTTAAACGTACACGTAATCTGAAGGATATCCTAATCCACACCAGACCCAAGGCAGAGAAACAAGCTGTCGAAAGAACGCAGTGGGATCTCCCTCCTGTCACAGGGCATTATCCCTGTGGAACTTGCTCAGTCTGCGAACAGACTAAAACCTCTAAAGAAATTTCACTAACAGACACCTTCACTTGGAGATTAAAACGACACACCAACTGTAATACATCCCAGTGCATATACATGGTGACATGTCCTTGCAATAAGAAATATATAGGAATGACCATGAGAGCAGTCAGGACATGCATCACTGAACATAAGAGCAACATCAGGGGCATGAGAGTGACCACCAAGATGTACACCCACTATAAAGTCCTGAAACACACTTCAGAATCCCTTCAGTGGGTGGTTCTCGAGACACATCCCAAAATTACACAGCAGGCTCTTTTCAAAATAGAACAAAGATTGGTGCACCGCCTGTCTATCAATCGCCTTGGCCTCAACGATGACATACCTTGGGAATCTTTAACTGAGAGATGATTCCATTAAGGACAGGGTCTCCTACAGTAATCTTGCCGCAGGCACGTTGTTATGAAAAAGTGGGCTCTTTGCCCATAGGCACCTTGCGACCGATTACACCACGCTGGCAGTGAGGTTTCATCGGGACACTAGCCATGGGCATTAACATAGTGCATGGGTCTCTTAAAACACAGATATGCACTATGCTCCACACAGTAGCATGATCGTTTGTTTACAGCATGGTCGTATTTTGTTGACAACATTTCTTTCACAAATGCAGAAATGGCTCTTGATACTAATTGATGCGCAACCCTACTCTACATCATGCTCTGCACGGCGCTATAGCCACCTTTTTCCGGCTAATACATTAGTTGGGGCTCGTTCCGACCACACTACAAGATGGCCGCCACTGACATAGCCATCACTTGAGCAACTGCCATGCGACTAGCGGGCCGATTGTGACGTCGTTGGGGTGCCGCCCACTTGTCCCACCCTGCATGAGAATTGGAAAGTACTTGAGCGCCACTCCAGGGCAGCCCATTAGCTTTCCGGTTCCGGCGAAGCGGGGCTGGTGTATCGGTACATATCCAAAGCAGGATTGGTGAGTAACGGTGGCCTTGGGACTCTGTACGACACTATGTGACTTTGCTGTGCAGGGTGGGGCTTTGATGGTTTGTCTTGAGGCAAACGAACCGCACCAGACCGGTGTGATGGACAGTTATGTGGGGGACCAATTGTGGGGACCTAGCGCGACAACCACGCTGAGATCAGGTAGGCGTGTTACAGCAAACAAATGATGGATGGAATGCTCACAATGCAAACATTCTCCCCAGTCAAAAGATCCTGGGTTAAATCCATCGTTCTTTTGCCCACTATGCCACCCCGGTTTGTACCCAGCTATAAGCAAATCAGTCTTGACCCTGTGCCCTATTGGAACAGTCCAGCCGAACTGCCATGACAGGTCCTCCCTGGACCGGAAACAGGCATCCTGGGACCGGTTTCAAGGTATGTCCCTCTTCTTCAGCCAGGCTATCTTGAATCCAGTGGCACAGCGAGCAAGGGACCCACGTCTGGGCATACCCATCCCACTTAGGGCAAAATGTGTTACAGCAAACAAATGATGGACGGAATGCTGACAATGCAAACATTCTCCCCCAGTCAAAAGATCTGGGTTAAATCCATCGTTCTTTTGCTGACTACGCCACCCCAGTGCAGCGCTGTGTAGAGTGGGGCTTCGATGGGTTGTCTTGAGGCAAACGAACCGCACCGGACCGGTGTGACGGACAGTTGTGTGGGGGACCAATTGTGGGCACCTAGTGCGGACAACCACGCTGAGATCAGGTAGGCGGCACCTCTTTGCTACAGGGGGCTTTTCCTTGTTTAAACAATCGCTGTTTGTCTCGCACTGGGCCCACTTTTGCCCTATTAAACTGCCGGGACACGGCCAGGATGCAGATTGTAGCGCCTGCCACCTCCCCACACATTGACACTCGGCCATGTGACTTTAACAAATGTGCATCGGATATTCAGCCATGGCTCACTAAAACACTCCCTTGCCTCCTAAGTTTCTAGGCCACCACGACTCTGGTATCTAGATTTACCGCTGAACACCGAATGGAGTGACACTCTCCTTACAGATAGGTGAGTGGCTAGACATGAATTGTTCACACGGACTCCGTTGTGGTCACTAGCGCTATCCCCTTCTACCTACTTATACCCATTTTTTAACACAGTCTTCTTTTTAATTAATAAAGCATTCTGTTTAAATAAAGGCCATTTTACCTTGGGAGTGATTGGTTCCACGAAAATCCATTAGCAGTGTGGTTACCAATAGAGAGGAGGTCGGATTCACAGTAACCTTTTTACACCGTTGTTGTGGTCTTATGCCTGTGGTCTTATGCCTTAACTGTGTGATACCACACAATCTACCTTCTACTACCTTTTTCCTAGGTCACCACCTTAAACTGCGGGACAATGTGCTCGCATTCATGATGTTTCGTAGGTAGGAATGTTAGCAACCACTTTGTGTAGACAGTGCACCCACTAGGTCCTGAAGAAATGCCACGGCTCAAATCTGACCATTGTGCATGAAACATGTCGATCACCAGAGTAGAGCCTAACTCCACTGGACCATAGAGTCAGAGAGTGGCCACTCTAATTGCTTTTAACAAGGTGGATAGCCAACCTCAATAGGTCTTATTTGGACTATCTAACCTTTTTTAAACCACTCCTTTTCACTGCATCTACACCACCTAGACCCCTCACACCCACAGCACCAAACGGCAAGGAACAAAAGATCTGTGCTAAAGAGCCCCTTTACGGGTGCCTGTCGGGTATTGCAGCGCCAACCCGACGAGGAGCAGGTTCATATGATGAAGCATGACACCTAGCTTGCTGGGTGTGAGAAGACTCTAGTTCTGACAAGGAGGATCCCCTTCCTCCCACTTCCTGATTTCTCCACACTATTTAAGAGTAATATCCTGACCTCTTTTACTGACACTCCCCTGAGGAACTGCATACCTATTGTTACTAGAGTTTGACAGGGCATGTATGCTGGATCTCCCTAAAACAGCCCTTTACGTCCCTTTTTTTGCTAAGTAAATAAATGCGCCCTCAGGGAAGTAGGGGAAAATAATTTGAGAGTACCATTTAACAATTTAGTTCAGAATGCACACTGTACAAAAATCTCTTCTATGTTTTAACGGGCGATAATATTGATCCATCCATATGAGCCAGAGGAGGTATGGAAGGTGGACCTGCCGGGAACTGAAATTCGTCATTTATGGCAAGTATCCATGTCTACACTTTGGGTAATGGTGAGGTCTACACTCCTAAGGAGAAATCACGTATTTAATTTATACAGGGTGTACTGGTCTCCTAAGGAGCTCTCTAGGATGGGAGGATATAGGAAGATGTATTGCCCTAAATGGACTCTGGAAAATGCAGACGATTTTTATCTCCTATGGCAGTGTTCAGACATCCTGCGAAGTAGGTAAGGTGCTAACCGGAAACCTGGGGAAAACCATAGAGGCAAGCCTTTCTTTAATCATCTTTACGACCTTAGTTGGGCACTGGGTCCATCAAAGACTGGGGAAACTACGAACACAGCTACTTGTCACTTGGATAGTTATTGCGTGAAGAGAAATAGGTATAAAATGGGTTTCTACTATACCACCCTCTTGTTCAGAATAGGTGGACTCAGCAAAACATATTGAAAGGCTCCCCTTCTTTTAACCCTTGGTTAAAACTATTCATGGTAGTTCTGGTTTCATTTGTTCCCAGGAGGTTAGGGCATACAATACATCCATAACAGTCCAAGGATTAAGTCAAACTTTCAACAGTGGAGAAGGACAACGGTGGCTATCACAGAAATACCTCTAACAATTGATTGAAGGTTGTGTTAAAGAAGTTTAAACCATCAATGGATAAGTTGCTCTCTCAGGTCGCTCCCAGATTATATTTACTGCCTATGTCATATACAAGTACTAAAAAAGAAAAAAAAGAACAGTTAAGGTGAATATCAGAAGCACAAGACCACTAACTTTTCTCTTGAGTCATTAATAAAAATGTCAGGACACAAGGCGTGTAGGTCACTAATTCCAATAAAGAGTAGCTGCCGGCATGGCTCACAGGTTGGGGGGCGGGCGCGAGTGGCTCGAGCGGGGAGGGGGTCACGCGGGATCATAATTTAACAACATTTACCTTTCTGTCGAGTCCCACGTCTTCACTGCTCCTACTCTCTTGCCCTTCTGCCTCCGATCGGAAGACCAAGAAGAAGCAGGCAGCCAGGCTCCCTCCCCTAAGCCAATCACAACACTGCATGCAGCATTGTGATTGGTCTGGAGCACGTTACACGGTGCTCAGCCAGGGGCTAGTGGGGTGTGCATGTTATCCATGCAAGCTGTAATGCAGCCTGCATGGAGAAGGACAAAGTGCGCATGACTGGTTTGGGCAGCCCGAGAGGGCTGACCAAACAGTCTTTGCACACTCAGGAGTGGGCAAACCACTCCTTCTCTGCCCTACTCGGGTGCAGAGTAGCCCCGCCTACCTGCCCGCTCACAAAGCAAATATAAAATGGTAATAACTAAAAGCTATTACCATTTTATGTTTTAGCTTCTCGCACTGCAAGAAAGCAGTGAGGCAACCAGGCCCGGTTCCAGGATTTTTTATCTGGGTGGGCCAAGAGAGAGTGCGTTTGGGTGGGCCAATGTGGGCCAATGTGGGCCAAATTTATAGCAATTCTGAAGGTAGACTACAAGCCCTAGAGTTACAGATGGACATCGATTCACCAAAATGCGAGGTGTAGCGGAAATGACATCACACATCCATGACCATAATGACATCACAAGAAGTGACATCATATGACCTTTGACCCTCAATCTTCCTACAAAGTGATGTCACATGACCTTAACCCTTACAACATCAAAATAATTGACATCACTGAAGTTATAATAAAAGTTATCATAAAATATGACTAATACAATAACAGAACGTTGAAAAATTTCTGTTTTATATACCACTTGTATTAGGGTGCTGACGTTATATGAAAAGAATCATTAATCGATTTTCTTAGCTTCACATGAAAAATTATGTGTTCATCTGAAGAAGATAATTCCACATATATTCTTAGATAATGGTCGTACATTTATGATTCCCTTGTGGCTGCTTATGCAATAAGGGATGCACTGTCACTGTGGGAATATTATAATTTAAGCCACATCCTACAGTATATAACTGTGTGCATCATACACAGACAAAAATACGTAAACACATTCAGAATCCACACACAGAAACAGCCAGGTCTGGAGGACTGATGTGCCCACTATAGGGGCCTGTGTTCGATCTCATGGTCATAGGTTAGTGCCCCGGCGGGCCCAGTCAGCCTTTCATTCTTCTGAAGTCAATAAAATGAGTACCATTGCGTTGAGTAACAATAAACCTCTGTTATTCAGTGCGAAGATACCCTTGGGTGATGTGAATTTTACAAATACACATGTTATGTTAGATAATTGAGGTGCAAAATAATGCTCACAGAACTGAGCTCCGGTGCCACTGCACCAGCTGCATCATTGGCAGGTAACACCCTGTCCCCACTCCCTCATACACACCCCCTGAATGCAGCTTGCCTCCGACATGAGGTACAGATGCCACATTGCCATTCTTTTTCGAAATTAATATTTTAATGTCTCAGCCAGTGTGAAAATAGAGAAGATCACCAAAAGTCAGCATTTTCCCCTTTACAGTGAATACTTTGAACAGTATTTATAAAAACAATGCACTTTAAAATGTGTTCTAGACATTCCTTAGTTACACATGACTAGGGTTGCCACCTGGCCGATTTTTTTACTGACACCACCGGTGTTTTATTGTCCCAGATGGTACAAAAATTTGCAAAACCACCTAAAGCAAGAATGTTTACCCCTTATCTGTACCTAATTCAAACAGCAAATATAAACGGAAAACAATTTTAAATGGATTCTAGAGCTGAAAAGATTCCTGACTATTAAATATAATAAAATCAGTCAAAGTCATGGTACAAATGTATACATACAATTTTTTTCATAGTTCTATTTAGTATCATGTCCATGCCTGTGCACACTCTTAAAACTACAACAAATAGCTGGTATTTTTTTTGGAAAGGTGGCAACGTTACCCCAGATTGATAAGTAATGTAAACAAAGTGAAAAAGCATCACAATGTTTGGTCGTCCTCATGGCGTCTTCTGCTGACTGGGAGGGCCACAGGTCATGTTTGGGTGGACCAGGCCCACCTGTCCCACCCGCCAGAACCGGGCCTGGAGGCAACGCTCCTCCATCATAGCGGAGGAGTCGCCTCTGCATAAAGCCCACTCATTGCAGGGTGTAACCTAATGTGCTATGGTGAAACAATCCAAATACATTCTTCTTAAACTTAAAAGGTTTGTATCTCTGCTATAAATAAAGTGGCAGTCAGCAGCACTTGCAGCAGGGCGGGAGTTCCAAGCTGAGCTAAGAGCTGTTCTGCTCGGCCTCTGAGGCGCTTCTCTTCCAGACAGGATGCAACACAGGTGGGTCTGCGAAAAAAATATGGCACCCGTCTGTACCACTGTCTTATTGGCACTGGTAGCAAGGTGGTAGTTCCTGGGGCATGGGGGGCACAGCTGATGGTCTCACTCCTGATGTGTCCACCGGCCGTCCTCACCCAATGAGCTACCAGCCGCTTGTCAGCGCATGCGCAGCCTGTTTCATAGCTCAGTGCGTGATTACGGTACGAACGCTGTGGAACATCCTACAAGTGCCCATAGTGTGCGGGAGGGCCTCATCAAAGAAGGGGGCAGAGGAGAAATTACCCCACCTGTCACTGACCCCTGCTTTCTTGTGTTCAAAATATTTTATTGAGGTTTCATACAAGCAATAGACAAGGACAAGACAGAGAATATTATTGAGCGAAAATACCTAATCACAATATAGAGATACAAGAATATCAAATGAATTGCACTAGGTAATAACAGTACAAATATGCATTGAAAAATAAAAAGGGAGGGAAACGAAGCAGCTATAAAAATATTGCATTAACTATAAAATAGAGCTACTATAGCATAGATATATGTCTATTGTAATAGCAATAGAAAAAACTAAATATATAATTAAGAAGATAAATATATAACAACAGGTTTCCAAAAAGAGTGATAGGAGTTGGGATTATGATTGATACCAGACAAGGATAACTGATCTCCTCTTCTTGTAAAAATCACCCATGACCACCAAGCATGAACTGATAATAACGAAACATCTTTCCAACAGAATGTAATAGATTTTAAAGCAGCTGATATTAGATAATTAAAAAGTTTACCATCTAAGTCATTTAAGTTTTGTGAAAGAACATCCGATTTACATATTAACATTTTGAATGAAACATCATCATGAATATTTAATATCTTTTTTATAATATCCCAAACTCCAGTCCAAAATTTAAAAACTAGAGGACAATCAAAAAGCATATGTTGTAATGTACCAGGATGTAATTTACAGTGCCAACAAGTTGAAGATTGAAGAAGTTTAGCTTGAAATAATCGTAATGGAGCCCATAAACAGTTGAATAAAATAGAGTTAGTTTGCTAAAGCGAGACAGGTAACCACCCAGAAATACTGCTAAGCCAAATATCTTTCCATGCATCAACAGATAAGGAGATTGAAAGTTCATTATTCCAAAATACTAAAATCATATTAATGTTGGATCCTAGAGAATTAGATATTTTTTTATATAATCTAGAAACACCATGAGATGATGTGGAAACAGTTTGAATATACATTGATAAATCAGCTTTAACATTAGAAGGGATAACATGAGGAAATTAATCTAAAATCGAATTACACACATATTGATATTTGGTAAGGTCAGACTGAGGTAAACTAAATTTTGTTTGTAAAGCCTCAAGTGATATGAAAGCATTATTCTAATAGACATCTTCAAAAAAAACTGCATTAATCCAGGAATACCAAAAACTTATACTTCTATTTAATTTAATGACTGTGCTATGCCATAATGACATGTTTTCTGTATTAAACATGGGAGATTGAAAAATTGTATCTAAATCATTAAAAGTCATTTTAGTGGATTTAAGAATAACAGATTTATGAAAAATTGGTGATTTATTGGACATGGTTAGCAAAGTGGGTAATGGAAATGGTTTAACTATTGATTTCTCGATAAGAAGCCAATTCGGTGGATTATTTAAAAAGGAATGGTTAAACCATATGGAACTTTGTTTTAAAATAAAAGCTTTATGGTAAGGAAAAAAATCAGGTAAACCAAAACCTGCATTACATTTGAGCATTTTTAATTTCTTATAACTGATACGAGGTGACTTGTTATTCCAAAGAAATTTGGAGAGAGGTTTGTCAACATCCTTGTAAAATGCTAATGAAAATTGGGTAGGAATCATGGCAAGGGTGTAGAAGATTTTAGGAGCAATAGTCATTTTAATAGAATCCATTCTTCCCCACCATGAAAGGTGAAGTGAAGACCATTTGGATGTTTTATTTTTAATCTAATTTAAGATAAGGTCACATTTCAATGTTATTGTTGATTTTATGGCTGAAGAGAACAGAATACCAAGATACTTCAATTTATCCTTTTGCCAAATAATGTTATTTATAGTTATGATATCAGGAGTACAATACATTTTTAAAGGAAAAAATTCAGTTTTATTAGTATTCAATTTATATCCAGACACAGTAGAATACTTTGAAATAATCTCTAATAGGGAGGGGAATGAGGATAAAGGATCACTAACAAATAAAAGTACATCATCCGCATAAGCTAAGGTGTTAATAATTACTTCCTTAATATTGTATTCCTTTAATATTATCACATTTTGTTATAGAAGTAAGTAAAGGTTCAATACCTATAAGAAACAAAAGCGGGTAAAGGGGGCAACCTTGTCTTGTACCTCTAAAATGGGAGAATTGGTTTGAAACTTGGCCATTATTAAATAAACGAGCAGTAGGAGCAGAATACAAGGCAGAAATCATGCGTATATATGTGTTACCAAAATTTAATGATAATAATGTATGGAATAAGAATTGCCAGTGAATTTTATCAAAAGCTTTCTCAGCATCTAATGCAAGAATTCCTGATGGTAGAGTTAAAGTGTTCAATAACATGTAGCAACATTTTTGTATTGTTAGCAGAATGTCTATTCTTCATAAAACCAGATTGATCTGGATGAATAATAGAATTTAACACAAGGGATAATCTAGAAGCAAGTATTTTAGCATATAATTTACAATCTTGATTAATTACAGAGATAGGACGGTAATTAGACACAAGTGTGGGATCCTTTTCAGGTTTGGGAAGTACAATAATTAAAGCCTCAGTAAAAGAACCTGAGGTAATTCCTGTAGAACCAAAAAAGGTAAAAAGTTGAAATAAAAAAGGAATGAGCTGTAAGTGAAATTCTTTGTAAAACTCAGCAGGCATACCATCGGGACCAGGAGATTTTTTTTTAAAGATTTTGTGGCTGATAAAATTTTATCTTGAGTAATGGGTGAGTCAAGCCCAATTTTATCTGATTCAGAAATCTTGGGCAAACACATTTAGTTAAAAAGGAATCAATTAAGGAGACATCATAAAAATTGGGTTTGTTATAAAGAGTAGAGTAAAAATCCATAAATTCATTAACAATATCATTGTGGGATAAAGCAATTTTACCATTAGGGCTATGAATTGAATTTATTTGAGTTTTATATTTTTTAATACGCAAATAATTCGCGAAAATTCTTCCAGATCTATTGGCATTAAAACAAAACTTAGCTTTAGAATTAGAAATCTGAATGCCAGCTCTTTTGCTAAGGATTGAGTTAAACTCATATCGACGTTTTTGTAATTTGATTCTATATTGAGGATCATTAGACGGAATAAAAAGTCTCTCAAATTTGGCAATTTGCTTTTCTACATTTTTAATATTTGCATTAAAGGTTTTATTTTAATAGGCCATAAGAGAAATAGTTACACCTCTAATAAAAGCTTTAAAAGCGTTCCATCTATTAACCATAGAAGTAGAACATTCAGGGTTAAGAAGGAAATACTCCTGAATGGCATTTAAGAGCTTAGGTTTATTAAGTTAATTAGGAAAAATGCAGGTACTCATTCACCATCTAGATTGCTTTGGAAAAGTTGAATTTAAATTCAAAACAAAAGAAATCAAAGCATGATCCAAAATATCAATGTTACCAATCTTAGGAGTAGTCACTGAATTAATTAATTGCTTGGAGACTAATAAATAATCAAGCCTAGAATGAGAATTGTGTGGGTTAGAAAAGAATGTACAACTTTTTTCTGCTGGGAAGTGTAGTCGCCAAATATCAACTAACTTTGTGGTTTGAATAAATGATTTGAAAGCATAAAAAAACCTTAGGAGGATGATATTTAGTAAGAGATAATCTATCCAATAAAGGATCAGATATAACAATAAAATCACCTCCAACAATTAGAGGAACTTTACCTAACTTTAGAACTTCAGTTGTAAGATTAGACCAAAAAGCAGGATCATTCGCAGTAGGACCATAAACATTTAATAAAAATAAAACTGACTCATGAACTTTAATTTTAATTATGACATATCTTCCGTCAGTAACTGAAAATGTACTCAAAGTTTGGCAGTGTAATTTGTTTGCAAAAAGAATCGCCACACCATTTTGTTTCATTTGCAGGAGAAGAGACAGTATTATCAACCCACTTTTTTTCATATAATCTAAAATGTTATCCTCAATATGGGTTTCCTATATAAAACAAATATCTGCTTTGCAACTACCTAAATAATCCAAAATTGTTGTACGCTTAACTGGATGACGTAAACCTTTAACATTTAATTAGACTATTTTAATATTCTGAACAGTAGCCATAATAACAATAGAAAGAGAAAAAAGGTCATGAGGAGGGAAGTAAGAAGTAAGGAAAGAGTATGTAAAATAGTAGCTCCAGAAGAGGTGAATAGGAAAGAGTAAAAAGAAGAATATACAAACTAACATACAAAAGACGACAACAAAAACAACAACCACAAAGAAACATCAATAACAAATATGAAACTCACATGCACTTAACAAGCATGAATGATCCGTTGGAGTCCAGCGTGGAGAGAATTGCAAAATTATTCAGAAATACAGGCTATCTTTCCAGATTCGCATTATTGAGGGATCAAATAAGCCATACTTAAATCCAAGACTTTGCAGTTGAGGATGCATGTAAGAGAAATCTTTGCAAATCTGAACAGTTTCTTTGGCAAAGTCTTGGTGGATAAACATTTTATTGCCATTAACCATTAAGGATGGAATTTCATGTGCCGCTTTCCTATCAAAACCAAATGATGATGACGTAGGACCTTAAAAATCATTTGTCATGGCTTGGCATGATGAGGATTCTGATGGGATGGAATACTATGCGTTTTATCTATTTCAAATTTCTCTGGAAATGTAATATTTAAAGGACCAGGAATCAAATTCTACAGATATAGGATGCAATTGGAGCCTTCAACATTCTCTGGCAAATAAAAAATAAGTAGATTGTATTGCCTGTTACGATTTTCCACATCCAACAATTGAGCAGACATAGGAGGTATTTTAGCCACAAGAGGTGTAAACGCGTCGATTTTAACTTTGTTATCCTGTATTTTAATGGAATTATCAGAAACCTTAATTGACATACTAGCCGTATCTTTACGCAGATTTTTTATTTCTGACGCAATAGTATTAGTGTTGGCACGTAGCGCATGAAGTTCATCAAGAATTAATGACATAAAGGCTCACTTGATTCCACTACTTTACAGGAGGAGGAGAAATCTGTTGTTTCCTTTTATTATTGAGATTTTGTGCATTTTTACCCTCCGTTTTCGTATTATAAAAAAAATGAAGGAGTAAATAACTGCAAAGCACAAAGAGAGGAAAAATGCAGCAAAGACAGGCTGGTACAGCAGCTAAAGTCGACTGTGGGAGTGGTTAGGCCAAAGCCAGGCCCTTTCCTGAATGCTTGCTCCGCCCCCTGACAGGAAATCTGGCCAGTACCTTATGAGGAGCTCCAAGCTGAAACCAGAGGAAGCAAAACACTGTTCCTGATGTCTACGTCGCTGGAAAAACAACACCACAGCAGCAGGTAGGCTCCACAGGGCTGCTAGCACACTCTCTGGAATCTCTTCATACAAAATTCGTAGTTTTTCAGCAAAACACGGGCCCCCAAACGCAGAGCTCACATCGCGGCGGCCATCTTGTTTTCGCGCGCTCATGCAAATCCACTGACCCCTGCTTTCTGACAGAGGGTTGGAAAGATGTGGTCCCAGGGCCTCTTTCCTGCTACCAGTCCAACTCCTGCAGGTTGAAGACGGTGATGGGCTGCTGGCTCGAGCTTCATAGACATAGGGAGAGATTGTGTAGTCATGGTTGAAGAGTAAGCAGGTTCACAGCAGGCACATTATGTTCATCAAACCTATTTGTCCCCATGCAAGATAGCCAAAGTGTGCGCTGGGGCTACGGATATCTGCCGAGATGCTATTAAGAATGGGCACACTTCTATCATACGGTTTGGGAATGCGTACATATATAAGATTATTGGAAGGAGGATTTGCAACTGATTTAAGAGATTTCAGGTCTGGAGATGTCCCAGGAACTGCTGCCATGCTTATTCGGGCACATAAAGAGAATGAAGGCCACGGGCACCTGTCAAATTTAACTCTGTAGATTTGGCATTAATCGTTGCTCAGTAAAATATTTCAATGTTGTGGAAGGCGTATTCTGCTCCTGAATTGAACAGCTGTGTGTGATGTGACCAAATGGACATGCGCTGGGCTGACGACAATGGCTGCTCTCTGATGCAGGAGTCATGCTGCCTGCGGGTCTATAGGATGCAATCCTTTTGGCATTAGAATCCAAATTTGGCATTGCCCACCGTGAAGCCCTTTAGGTTGTGTTTAGGAAAATTTTATTTATTTCTATTGAAACAGAAAATCAATAGTGTTTCATCTCACCTGTTAACTCTTAAACTATCACTGAATGCAATGTTTGGCTACGTAGGGAGGGGTTTTTGGGGTGGAGGGTTGGAGTTGTTGAGGTTATTTATTTATTTTTTCTGCTAGTGTTTATTCTCAAGCAGGTACAAACTTTATGGCACATCTAATGCTGCTAGTGGAGTTGTGTAGATAATTCCTTATGTTGTTTGCTTATAATTAAATGAATAAAGACTAGGCTGGTGATATTTTTTGTATGGGTAAAGTATAGCTAAGCGGAGCGACCCCTGACCCTGCTTGCAGGCCAGGTCACTCCCCACACCGCACAGCTCCACCAGTTGTGGCCGTGCCTTCCCCCCTGCTGCCTCCTGCCTTGTGAGTTCGCCACTGCTGTGCTGCGCTGAGCAGCTCTGCTGGCTCTGCCATACTTGTAGTTTTGTTATACTGCCCTTTGTCTTGTCCTTTGTGGCCCCTGTTTTCCAGCCTCACCCCTCATTTGCTTCTGGACCCCTCGCCTCTGGCGCGTCAGAGGCTCGCCAGAGGCAAGCCCGTCTGCACCCATCGGCGCCTGAACCGTGCCCAGCGCCAGAATCCCTGGACCCTGTCACTGCCACGCCACCAGACTCCGCTACAATGCCAGCACCCTCCACGCCCTCAATGCCGGCCAAAACCACCGCTGCTTCCAGGCCGCCCCGAATCGCACCAACGGACCTTTCTCCTGCTGCACCTGCAGCTTCACCTGCGACAGAGCCAACAATACTCCTAGGACCGGACCCAACCACCTTCGCTGCATACTCCTCATTACCCGCTCCGCACACAAACACGCCGTCGAGCTCTGGGACCTGCTCAACACCACCACCCCAGACGTCGCCTTCCTGACCGAGACCTGGTGGAACGACTCCTTAGTGCCCGACATCGCCATAGTCCTCCCGGACGGCTACAAGATCACCCGCAGGGATCGAGCCAACGAAATCGGAGGAGGAATAGCCATCGTCCACAAGTCCACCCTCAAGGTCTCCACCCACGCGGACGACACCCTCAACACCGTCGAACACCTGCCCTTCCGGATCCACACCGACCCCCAACACCACCCTTAGAGGAACCCTCATCTACAGGGCCCCCGGACCCCTGGCACGGTTCAGCGACTCCATCACCGACCTCGCCAGCACCCAGGCACTCACCTCCATGGACTACATCCTCCTCGGGAACCTGAACTTCCACCTCGAGAACAACAACAACACCAACTCCACCACCCTGATCGACAACCTCGCCAACCTCGGCCTCAAACAACTCGTCACTGGATCCACCCACGCCGCCGGACACACACCGGACCCCATCTTCTCCACTAGCACCCACGTCACCTTCCAACATACCACCGAGCTCCATTGGACCGACCACCGCTGGATCCACTTCACCTTCAAGAAACAAACCACGCACCACCGCACCAAACTGCTGCCCCACCGCCGCTGGAGCAAAGTCACCAAAGACCAGCTGACTTCCACCCTCGCCCAGAACCCACCCACCGACCCACACGCCGCCGCCCGCAACCTCAGACAGTGGATCAATGACTGCGCCAACACCCTTGCACCGCTCAAGAAACCCTCCAACAGTCACACTAGCAAGAAAGCCACCTGGTTCACCGACGAGCTCCAGACCTCCAAACGCGCATGCCGGACACTGGAGAAGAAATGGCTCCATGAATGCACACCGGACAGCCACGCAGCCCACAAGGACGCCACCCGCAGACATCACCACCTCATTGGACTAGCCAAGAGATCCTCCTTCAAAGACCGCCAGGAGAACAACACACACAACAGCAAAGAGCTCTTCAGCATCGTGAAAGAACTCTCCAACCTCAGCGCCAACACCAATGACATCCCGCCCTCACAAGAACTGTGCGACTCACTGGCCAACTTCTTCCACCGCGAGATCGCTGACATCCACGACAGCTTCAACACCATGAACGCCCGACTACACCAGACTCCGTCCCCCTGTGAACACCACCCACACCAGCCGTCTGACCTCCTGGGCCAACGTCAATGATGACGAGACACGCAAGGTCATGAACTCCATCCACTCAGGATCCCCATCAGACCCGTGCCCTTACCATGTATTCAACAAAGCAGACACATCTCCTTCGAAACAGCCAGAATCCCAGAAAGCTGGAAGCACGCCAAAAGCACCCTCCTCAAGAAGCCCAAAGCGGACCTCAAGAACTTCCGGCCCATCTCCCTACTCCCGTTCCCGGCGAAGGTCATCGAAAAAATGGTCAACATGCAACTGGCCCGCCACCTCGAAGACAATAACATCTTAGACCCCTCTCAGTCCGGATTCAGACGCAACCACAGCACCAAGACACCCCTCATCGCCGCCACAGACGACATCAGGCGCCAACTAGACAACGGCGAAACATCAGCCCTCATCCTCCTGGACCTGTCAGCCGCCTTCGACATGGTCTGCCACCGCACTCTAAAGATACGCCTCCAAGAAGCCGGAATCCAAGAGAAGGCCCTTGACTGGACCATGTCCTTCCTCTCCGGCAGAACCCAGAGCGATCCGCCTCCCACCCTTCCAATCCGAAGCCACCGTCATCATCTGCGGCGTCCCCCAGGGCTCATTCCTCAGCCCGACACTGTTCAACGTCTACATGGCCCCCCTTGCACACATGGCCCGCCAACACTACCTCAACATCATCTCCTATGCCGACAACACCCAGCTCATCCTCTCCCTCACCAAGGACCCACACACCGCCAAAACCAACCTCCACGAGGGAATGAAGGCCGTCGCCGACTGGATGAGGAACAGCTGTCTGAAGCGGAACTCGGACAAGACGGAGGTCCTCATCCTCGGACCCACCCCCTCGGCCTGGACCGACACCTGGTGGTCGACCACGCTGGGAACAGTACTGACACCCACCGACCACGTACGCAACCTAGGTTTCGTCCTCGACTCCTCCCTCTCCATGTCAAAGCAGGTCGGCGCCGTCTCCTCCTCAAGCTACAACACCCTCTGCATGCTCCTCAGGATCTACAAGTGGATCCCGACTGAAACAAGAAGAACAGTGACAGCAGCAGGCTGGACTACGGCAACGCTCTCTACGCAGGAATCCCAGCCAAACACCTGCGTCGACTACAACACATCCAAAACTCCTCCGCCCGACTGATCCTCAACGTCCCCCGCTGCAGCCACATCACCCCCCACCTAAGAGACCTACACTGGCTCCCTGTCGACAAGAGGATCACCTTTAAGCTCCTCACCCACGCACACAAAGCACTCCACAACGCCGGACCAGCCTACCTGAACAGCAGAGTTCGCTTCTACACCCCCACGTGCCAGCTCCGCTCCGCCAGTCTCGCCACCGCCGCTGTCCCCCGCATCCAACGAAGGACCTTTGGTGGCAGATCTTTCCCCTACCTCGCCACCAAGACCTGGAACACCCTCCCGACCCACCTACGGCAGACCCATGACCTACTCACCTTCAGAAGGCCCCTCAAGACCTGGCTCTTTGAGCAGTAGCAGCTCCCCCCTCCACTCAGCGCCTTGAGACCCCCACGGGTAAGTAGTGCGCTTTACAAGTACTTTGATTGATTGAAGCATTGAAAGCTGTTTTCTTGGTTGTGGGAGAAGGGTCGACTGCCAGTGGAAAGGACTTAGGCTGCAGATAGTTTTCTTTCCCAGCTTACCATTAAATATTCGTTTTTTCTGTCCTTGAGACATCGATTGGTGTATCCTAAATCAGCATACGAATGAGGTTTCCACAGATTACTTGTACCCTTAACCTAGGGAATCAACTGTGTATTACACTCCGTGTTCATGAGAGAAGCTGCAAGTAGATAATATAACTATTGGAGGGAAAAGGCCCAATTTGCCTTCTGTTGGTATCACCCCTAGGGTACATGGCCCACCTGGCAGAGTTGAAGTTTGTAGCTGACTCAAGCCCTCTGAAAAACGTGTTCTGCCAAAAGTTTCCTAAGTGTGCTGCTGAAACAACACAGTTCATTGCACAATGCAGGCTTGGGAGGAAATTATTTATTTATCTATATAAATGTTATATATCGCTTGCTAGACCCAAAGGTGTTAGAGCACTTCATATGATCATGATAGAATACAGTAAAACAGTACCGCAATGAACATATGAGGTGGGTGTTCGCTAGATAATAGTACACATCCAAGGGGTTAGAAGAGTAACCAACAACTAGAGACAAAATTCGAGAGGATCTAACAGACAGCATAAGCAAATAAACAGATGCTAAAGACATAGGTTCTAGATCTGATCTGGAGATAACTAACCAAGTTCCGTAAACTAGGAGTTACATTATTTGTTGAGGAGGAGGAGTTTTAGGTTTTTCTTGAAGTAAGGAAAGGAAGGGTTGCAACGAAGCTCACAGGGTAGTGAATTCCATATGCTTGGAGCATTTCCGGAAAAAGAGCGCAACTTGGTTGCTGACTTTTTTTGATTGGGAGGTAGGAGCAGAAATGCATTGGAGCTTCTTAATGATCTGGTAGACCCTGCTTTTGACAGCTTGATTTCTGGGTAGTTTGGTGTATGAGAGTGAATGACTTTGTGGATGATACATGCAGTCTTGTAGGTCTATCTTCATTCAATAGGAAGCCACTTGAGGCTCTTGAGTGCAGGAGTGATGTGTTCAAACTGTTTAACGTCTGAGATGAGCCGGGCTGCCATGTTAAGTACTGTTCTCAGGGGGGTGAGGTGAGTTTTTGGTGTCCCAGTGAGAATGGCGTTACCATAGTCTAGATTGGAGAGGACCAAAGATAGCACCACAATCTTGAAATCATCTGCAGGAATAAATGGCTTCAGTTTCTTGATGCTTTTTAGTGAGTACAGCGCTCCTTTTGCTGTATTCTTGATGTGCTCTTTCATGGACATGTTATTGTCTAGGAAGAAGCCATGGGATTTTGCGGAGTTGGATAGAGTAAGAGAACAAATTAAAGCACTGAGGTTGTTGAGTCACTGATGATCACAAATGATCACAAATGATCAAGCCACTCCGCTCGCTTGAGTGCAAAAAGCTGCTTTATTTCCAACTGGCAAGCAGAGTACCTAGCCCTTCGGCTGAGCCACACAAGCTACCCTGTCAACTGGGCTTAAAAAAGGTTCTAAACCCACCCACGTTCCCTAAGAGATTCCCAACCACAACATACCACCACCAAACACTTCTGAACTGCACACAAACTTTAAAATGCCATGTGTTCTTGTGCTCCTCACACCGAAAAATACATTAACCATCTTGTCTAGCTTGCCTTCTCTTGGACCAGGCCCTTGTCCTTGCCCCAAATCTTGGTTCCATTGTTCTTTGCTCATTCTTACACCCCCCTCCCCAAATCATTTACACAGGTTATCTTCCTCCACTTACCCTTCAACGAAAACAATACACAACAATAACTGCACCACAACAATAAAACACCCAATGCCAATCACATGTACCAAAGTGGGTGGTTGGCTTCAGCTCTGCAGCAGGTGCAAAGGAAAGTGTGATCGCTGCTGTATGTGCTAATGCTATCTGTGCGACTCTATGACCGCCATGTCACTGTTTTTTTCCTTCCCCTTCTTCCCAACCTCCCTGAGCTCGGAGCGCGCTGCCCGTGCTCGGGGTCCTGATTGGGAGGAAATGATCACACTACTCTGCTGGCTTTGACTGCAAAGGCCGCTTCATTTACAACTGGTACGCATAGTACCTAGCCTTTTGACTGAGTCACACAAGCTACCCTGTCAATTGGACTAATAAAGGTTTTAAACCAACCCTTACTACCCCCCAAGTAACTCACATCCCCAACATCCCACCCTTAAACATTCTGTACTGCACACAAACTTCAAAATGCCGTGAGTCGATGGGGTCCTCACACTGGAACCCACAGTAACCATCTTGTTTGAATCATGGATCCATTTTTCTTTGTTCATTCTTAACCCCCCGATCTTTCCCCCAATCAGCTGAACAGCTTGCCTTTCTCTGCTATTAGAAAGACCCTCCCCTGAGGTGTCATTTCTGTTCCTCCCAACTCAAAGCTTCTTACGGTCTAGCATCCACCCTTCCAAAGACCTGGTCAACCTTTCTAAATACAGGTTATTGCCCTGCTCAGACAAGTTCATCCCATCATGCCTTAACTTAGCGAGAACTCAAAAAGCTCTGATGCTCTACCACCCACAACCCTCTCACCTTGCAGAAACGAGACATCTGTCTATTCAGCTCCTTCCTGGCTATATTGACCACAGCCGGCTGCTGTGCACCCCTTCACACCTTCCTATGCAACAGTCTAGTCCAGAAAAAACCTGGAGGAACCAATCTGACCGTCATCATATCGCAGCCCTGCTTCATGGACTTCAGCAAACCAGCACAGTGGATTGCACCATATCATTCTCCCCCGGAATAATTACTAGAACATTAGACTTGCCCCACTTTGCTTAGTACACCCACAAGGCCAGCACCAGTTGTCCCCAACTCATACGACCAAGCCAAAACTAATGCATCTTGCCACCTTCTTTTTCCAGCCCCTAATGGTTGCCTCCAAACTGCCTCTCAGCCAGCACCCTGACCCACTTCACGAAGGAGTGCCCAAAGGTCCATATATCTCACCGGTGAGACTCTGGACAAGGACCACCTGCCAATAATCTACCTTCACACATAACTACTCTACCACCTACCCATCCTCAGTCAAAAACCCTCAGTCGCTGTCTCTTTTTGAAAGGAGCGAGCGCTAGCGTCCAGTACCAGCAAGCTTAAGGCCTGTAAGCATCTTCGTAACACTCCCAGCACTTGCCCCGAGCTTACTGTCAAACTGCTTCATGCAAGAAAATGGGGCCTTCACCGGGGCCAGACTGCCGTTTCCTCGGGAGGCTGGAAGTGTGGGGACCGGTCCTGCAGCTTTTGGGGCTGATTTTGTTACTGAGTGCCGGTTATGCATATAAGCCCCCACAAAGAAAAGCAGCAAGCAAGCATTTCCAGCCTCCCGGGGCCAGGCAGAGCTTCCCTACGGGCGGGGCGGAGAAAATTGCCTGGGCAACTTTAAGTTCTCTGGCGTTCACCCCAGCCCCTCAACTCCAAAAATTTCTGCAATAGCGACCAGAGGCAAACTGGTGCCTCACCCAAACAGTGTAAGTGCACCCCTGCCCCTTTCCCATTGTGATCAGTCTTAGACCTCCTTAAATGCACTTCAAAACCCTCTGTACATCACAGTGGGTCATCCAATACCATCTCTAAACTTCCATTCCCACCTCCCAACCCTGAAACCCTAAAGGTGCTGAAGAACATCATACTGAATAGCGCACGGAAGAGCTGCACCTCTCAGGCACAAGTGCACATGACTCTCGCCTGCTTTACTATTGTCCTCATGACCCCAATCAAATTTGGACGTCTTACCCGGGGCACATTCCCATGAAGTCAGGACCAACCATCCAACTCTCTCCGACTCATCTCTTCTCCGCATGGGTCATACCCTCATTGCATCTTCCCATAGAATACAATACCTGCCAGTTTGCCCCCTATGGTAATCGCAGATAGATGCCTATTTGAACCAAAAGGAATTTCAGCATGGCCCCTGTCTCAACCACAACTCCACCCTGTCACGGCCACGCAGTCTGGCACCCATTGCTATGAATTCTCTACAGGTCTGTTGAATAATAGACTAGTATATATATTTTCACATCCCGATGACTCACAAGTTTTCTAGAACAAAAAGGCCTTCCAACACCGCACTCAGAGCCGCACCAAAGAACCTCTCCTACTGTGAACAAGAAAGTGCGGCAGCCACTTCGTTGTCCAGACCTACAATTTGCTTAACTGGAAACAAGATTTAATATTGTGGGAGGGAGGCGGGAGGGAGGCAGGCAGCCAACTTCCGTTCCGCCCCGAGTGTGCGGAGATTTGCCCCGTTTCTCTGCCCTCATTGCAAAAGGCGGAAGGGGTAAATCTCCGCACATTCCATGGGCGGAATGGAGATGTCCGCCCACCCCCATCAAGGACCCTAGGAAGGGTATTGACTGCTCATGGCGTAACTGCCAAGATAAGTTGCTGGACGCGGTAGGCCCTATGACCAAAATATTAGACATGGCCGAGGACGCCAAGGTGTCGGGGGACCTGATCTCCCCAGAGGTTCTATCTACCTAGGAGCAGCAGGCGATCGTGTTCCTTGGGAACGCCAACTACGCGCTCTCTACAGAGAGACGGAGGTCACTCCTTATTAAAATCGACCCCAAGTTGGGTGACCTCGCCTCTTCAGGGCCGGTGCTGTGGAACAAGGGGGCCTGTGCGGGGACCCCTTCATCGAGGAGTTAGGCATGTTTGTGGCAACCTTTACTTGCCTGGACAGGGCACAGTCCAACATCAAGAAAGTCTTTGCCCCGCGGGTTTTCGAGAGGGCCGGGCGTGGCAGGGGCCGCTCGTTCGGCTGTGGCAAGAGCTCCGATCGGGGGCAGGGCTCCGGACGCGGGTAATTCCAGGATAACGCCCGCTTCAATAATTTCTACCCACGAGAGGACAAAGGTTCCGTGGCCGAGGAGGCCAAAGAGGCCAGCAGCAGGGTGCTGGAAGAGGTGAGTGTACTGCCCTCGGCAAGCTTGCGGGTAGGGGGGCGCTTGGCACAGTTCTTTCCGGCTTGGGTTTCCCTCACAAGCGATGCTTGGGTGCTGCAGACGGACCAGGGCTTCCAGTTGGAGTTTCATGGCCGTCCATGTAAGCCGTATCGTCCCCACCCCATTATTTTCTCGCAGCGAGATGCAGAATTGGTGCGCGAAGAGGTATTCGCCCTCCTCCAAAAAGGGGCAATTTGTTGCGCGCTCGAGCATCCAGGGGGTTTTCTCAGCAATCTCTTTTTGGTTGACAAGCTCCACGGTGGCTGGCGACCAGTCATAAATTTGAAAGAGTTCAATGAGTGGCTGATATACCGCCATTTCAACATGGAGGGCATACACCTCCAGTGGGATGTGTTGCACCCGTCTGATTGGATGGTCAGACTCGACCTGTAGGATGCGTACCTGACGGTGCCTATTTTTCCACCCCATCAGTGTTTTCTACAGTTCAGGTGGGACGGTCAGGTTTACGAATTCACCAAACTCACTTTCGGACTCTCCTCCGCTCCGTGGTGCTTCACGACTGGTATTGGAGTTCCTGCGGGCGAGGGGTGTGAGAATGATTGTTTACCTGGAAGACATGCTGTTTTTGGACCAGTATCCCAAACGGCTGTTGTCCCAGTTGCAAACTGCAGTCAACTTCCTTCAGGGGTTGGGATTCGTTATCAACGAAAAGAAGTCCCTCTTGGTTCCCCTCCAATGTGCAACCTTGTTAGCGTTCAACGTAGACTCAGTGTCTTCCACTCTCAGTCTTCCCGCCAACAAAATGGCAAAGATCAGGCACGAGCTGCGCCAGACTCTGACGAAGGCTCAGATATCTCTCCGTCAGTTGGCGCAGTTGGTTGGTGTCCTTTTGTCTTCAATTCAGGCCATATTTCCGGGGCCATTACATTACCGAGCCATGCTGCGCCTGAAGGCATACCACCTCAGACAGGGCCTAACGTACTCTCAGCTGATTCCATTGTTGGAGGAAATGAGGGACAAAATGCAATGGGGGCTCACTCACATGGAGGCCTGGAATGGCCGTGCGATATTCGGTTCAGGCCCGGCGGACGCCAGTCGCTTCGGCTGGGGGGCCAGGTGCGGAGAATTTTCCACAGGTGGTGCCTGGTCCACTCACAAGCAGTCGTTACACATCAACTGCTTGGAGTTACTAGCGGGTTCTTTTGCTGTTTAATGCTGGACGAAGGACAGGGTGCAGTCATGTGTCCTCAGGATGGACAATGTCTCGGCGGTCCGGTATATCAACCACCTGGGGGGTACCAGATTCAAGATGCTGGCTGGCCTAGCCAGGGACTTTTGGCACTTTTGCCTGGGACACCAGGTATCGGTTACAGCAGAGTACCTGCCGGGACAGGAGAACGAGGTGGCCGATTGGCACTCCAGTCACCTTCTGGATGCCAGTGTGTGGAAGCTGGATCCTCAGATTTTCTTCCTACTGTTGGAGAAGTGGGGTCCCTTCTTAGTGGATCTGTTTGCTTCGCGCCTGGACCATCAACTTCCGAGGTTCTTCAGTTGGCGCCCGGACCCTCTGGCAGAAGCGACAGATGCTAGTCTCCAGGATTGGTCGGGGGAGCAGGGGTATGCGTTTTCCCCGTTTTCCATGATAACGCGAGTGTAGGCACTGCTGCGGAGCCAGTTGGCGGAGGTAGTGTTGATCATGCCCTGGTGGAGGTCTCAAGTTTGGTTTCTGGTTCTACTGGAACTTTCTTGGGATTTTCCAATCCAAATCCCCCACTCTCCTCACATTCTGCTCAAACCCGACCTGGTTAGTCCAGGAGGGACCTCTGAGGCTGATGGCCTGGAGGATCCCCGGCATCGCTGGCCGCTCCCAGGCCTTTCGGGAAAGGCTGAGGACCTGCTCTCCAAGGCATGGACAGATAGCACAACGAAGAGATACAGGTCAGCCTGGCAAAGTTAACATCGTTGGTGTGTGCGACGGGGTTTTGAGCCTGTGGGGGCAGATGTAGTCGACATCCTTAATTTCTTGGCGAGTTTGGCTGAGGAGGGTCTGGCCTATCGGTCAATCAACACCTTCCATTCGGTGATCTCGGATGGTCATATGGTGGTGCAGGGTTCCCCGGTGGGTGAACATCCTTTGGTATGCCAGCTCCTGAGAGGGATTCACCTCTTGCTGCCCCCGGAGCCACGCTACATGGTCCTCTGGGACGTGAACAGAGTTTTGAACCTTTTTCTATCCTGGCAACCGAATAGGTTTCTTTCCCGTAAGGAAGTAACAGCCAAATTAGCAATGCTGTTGTGCCTGGTGTCCTGCAGGTGTGTTTCGGATGTACGGGCCCTAGACATTTCTGCCAGAGTATTTTCACCGGATGGAGTGTCTTTCACAGTAAGTAGACGGACTAAGTCCAATTCAAGGGTAATTTCGTATCCGGCTTTTCCAGACTCCCCTAAAACTGTGTAGAGCAGTGCCTCCGTGCTTATGAAGAAATGACTGATGATTCCCGCCCTCCAGGCGAAAGACAACTTCTCATTGCATTGCGCAAACCGTATAAAGCAGTTTCATCCCCAACAATTGCCAGGTGGGTGCGTTGGGTAATGCAGGAGGCGGGGATTGATACCATGCAATTTGGTGCTCATTCAGCGAGAGGGGTGATGGCCTCTAAAGCTCTTGCCCTAGGGGCACGGTTAGAGGACCTGATGTGGGCGGCTGATTGGTCCTCACATTCCACCTTTAAAGGTTTTATTTTAAACCGGTGTTCGAGGTGGCAAAGCTAGTTGTCGACAAGCTTTGAACTGGCATAATCCGAAGCCTCCGGTCCTGGCATAGAATGAAAATTTGCCTAGCCTTCGTGCTGGTAAGTTTCAATTCTATTAAGGACTCGGAGGCGAGGATTATCCCTCCCAATGACTTCGAAAAAGTGGACCCTCCCCGTAAGACTGTAAGTAATCCATTCATGTGCTTTTTCAGCCTAGTTACGAGTGAGGTATTGTACTGTTATCTCTCCATGCGACATGTTCAGTTGATTGAGGTTCTGCCTCTGACACTGCCTCTTTTTGCAGGAAATGACGGTCCCAAACAGGATGCGTGAAAACTGACCAACATGTGCTTCGCGCGAAGAAAGAGGAAGAGGAAACAGCAAGGGTGCACTATGGGAGCTGGTCAGAGTGCGGACACAGACAAAGGACTCCCGATAAGACTTTGTTTTTTCCCAAGTGTTCATGGGAAATGTAGTTTTTGTTGATGTTTGGTGTTGCTGCTGTAAAAATAAAAGCGAAGGAAGAAGGCATAATCCTCGCCTCCGAGTCCTTGATAGAATTGAAACTTACCAGCACAAAGGCTAGGCAAATTTTCATTTTGCATTACCCTGCCACCCCACTCAGCCCAAATGCTGACCATAGGGACTCCGAGATCTCGAGCGGCGAGTACCCGTAGCCCCCAAACCTCTGTCAGCCAGGGAGAGGTACCATGACAACCTGGACTTCTGTCAGGACCCTCTCACTGGTGCACCCATCTCGCTCAGCTTCCCAGGCCCCCCCGCTCCCAGGGGGGTACCCACCGGGTGCCTCACACTATACTTTCTGCATAATGCCACTGAATTGTTGCCACAACCCGCACCTGAGCCAGCTAGGGCCCTGCACCACATCCTTCTGACTGGACCCTGGCTCCTCCTGAATTCTGGCATTGCTGTTCTTCGACAAGCACCAGAGGGGGACACAGTAGCAGCCTCCCCACCATCTAACTCAGGGTCGCCCATGCTTCTCTTGTGCCTGGGGGTGATTCTTAGGCAAAAATCACAGCATAAACACCTGCTGAGGCTGTGTGGCAGGGCAGGTGTGAACAGCTTCACCCTCCCCCCCTTCACCCCACCCCCCCAGAGCAATCTATGCCAGGAGGGAGCCGCCCCACTGCTTATAAAAGCACATATGCACGCTGAATTTCAAGTTCTGAGGGGGAAATTGAAGCCATCAATTTGTCCTTAAGTCCATAATGACTGCCTTATGCTGGCTTAACTAAGACAGTGTTGTGCCCCAAATGTGAAACTATTGCCACTCTCAGCAAAACTGTAGATCTTCAATAACTGCGTCATTCAGGAGCTCTAGAAATTCCCTTCAGCTCGGTGGCGGGCACAAAGGATAGTGCGCTAGCCGCCGTACACGCTGACGGTACATGGGTGTCCCTATGCTTGCCACATCACCATTTTGTCTCCTCCCCTTCCTCCCAATCCCCCCCCCCGAGTGCTGCCTGTACTCAGGGTACTGACTGAGACAGACTCAAATCTAAAACAACCTAACTATTATAATCGCCTGCAATGCCACAACCACATCATCTCAACTGAGACAAATAAGGAAAGCATCCTATGACCAGATATCTTCCCCCCCAAAGAAGAGGCAACCTTCTCCAGACTTTTTCCTTCCTGCCCACCTACAAGACTATTGGGCTGGCTGCCTTATAAACCTTTCGCTACTCTCTACGATGACATTAATCAAGACTCTGCGTACGTCAACCTACGTCCATCCTAATACTCACTTATACTGTTCTTCACAATTGTATACTCCCATATGTTTACTTTTTCCTGATGTACAGCACCTTGATTCCTGAAAGTTTCACTTGTACATGCTTGTTTGTTTACTTCCATGCTGTACAGCGGTCTGATACCAGAAAGGATTGTGTTCAAGCTCTGTGAAACAAAAAAAATAATTTACAAAATAAATCTTAACATTAGAAAATGAGAAGATATGTATGCCAAAGATCTATTAATCTCTTTTGATTACATTAATGTATGTGATACACATTCTGTGCTAGACATGTTTTTATACTGCCGTCTCATACTGGTGAGCAAGCAGGAATCTTGATATATCCTGCGAGAGCTCCCTCCTTTGAAGCCTGTTTAATTGGTCAATGCGTTAAAATCACCCAAAAGATTGGTTTCATCTCTATACAATTCAAGTCAAGCCGTGGCCCAATCATGCACAGGGCCTTCCAAGGATTAATGGAATGATGAACACGTAGGTTCACTAACTGTGGGAATACGGTTGCTCCCAAACTGGTAAGGTGTAGCCAAGCGTAGGATCCACCTTATTCACTTCCCATAACTGCACAGACTGTATTATACCCCGCTTCTTCTGTGGCGGTGGGGAATTAGGTAGGATTAATGGGAGGAAAGATGTCAGGTGGCTGAAGCGGGATTCCTGCCCCTGGCATGGGGCTGCCCTAGAGTGAGAAGATTCTTGGGGAGGTGTTGGAGTCCTTCTCCAAGATGAGACATGCCTGGTAGCCTCACACCTAGGATGGTACAGATGGGTTGATTGAAGTCAATACCTCAATTGAACAGAAAACTTGCTGTCCTGGCACTGCTTCTAGCTAAGTGACAGGTGGGGTAGAGGTAAGGTGCCATTGTGCAAAAAATTGATGTAAGACCTACTTTATTGTAATGAACAGTCAATACGTCTGTGCCTTCTGGAGAACACACAAGGAGAGAGGTAACTGGGCGAGGAGATGAATTATCTCTACTGGTGTCGGCCTGCATATAAGTGAATTGTAACATACAAAGACGCCCAGAAAATCCTGGGAGTGTTGATTGTGAAAGGGAGAAATTTTGAGTGATCGACTGTATCTGCTTATTGTTATCGTATATCTTGCCACAGTCAGTGCTATGTTCAGTCAGGAGCTGTGGTGTGCTAACTGCCTTTGACAAAATGGTAATGATTTGACTGGTGAAATTGTTACGAGCTTGACTGGTTTCTCAATTGTTGTTACATTCTCTTAGAAAGATAAATAAATATACATTTTAAAAGACTATTGGTAAGGAAGTTTGCTAGAATCCAAACCAACACTACTGTACAAGTTAGGTTAATTGTCAGGATGACTACGAGCCAAGAGCAAATGTATGAGGGGGACGTTTGACAGTGATTTCCTCCTCAGCGTATGTCACCTTCCTTCAAAGGCCTAGTGAATCCTGTAGGATTGCAGCTCAATAGTATGGTCATGGATCTACAATAGGTCAAGAACGTTAGCCCGAGCCACGTATGGCTAGCCGTTCATCGAGGACAGCCTTGAAGATGGTCTCAATGCTCTGGAGTGAAGTACAGAAAGTTGAAGATAAAAGTCAAAAGAAATTGCCGCTGCAGTTATATGCCTCAGCTTGGAAATCAAACAGCGGGTATGTTTTCTTCCATCAAGGTAAAAGGGTAGTAGCTGTATCTTCAGGAGCTGATGATCTCTTAGGGGTATGGCAATCACTGTCTAGCTCGCTCTCACAGCTTCTTCATGTCACTTTCCAGAAAAGGGTCTTCCATGGCACTTTACAGTATTTGAATGTTTCTTAGCAGCCCCAGATCTTTAGATGAATACAGACATTTCTAATCGGAGAGTACTGGTACTCCACATAAACCACTAAGTAGCCAATTGTCATAATTTTGTGGCTGCCATGTTTCTTTTGCTCTAATACCATTGTCTTGAGGCAGCTGTTCATTTCTTTACAAAAGATGTGATGCCTCATCAGGAGTCAGTACCTGTTAGTAGAAAGCGTGCAGACCTTCCAGCTTAGTTTCATAAATCATATAATGAGACTATATATGACCAAGGCATGCCATAAAAATTGAAGAAAGCCAAGCCAAGGAAAAGTGAGAAATGCCAAAAGAAAATAGAAAAACAAAAACCATAAAATCATTAAAAAAGAAACTCTTGGCAAATAGAAAAAAACTCTAATTTTGGTGATGTTCAATGATGGCCCCATTACATATCATTTCTTGCTCTCAATAATAAAATTACATGGTTTGGCTGCTTCAAACTTTCTGTATTCAGAACAGGGGTGGCTCCTCTGCAATGGCGGAGGAGTGTGGTCCCACTGGGTCAGCAAGCAGCTGAAAAATAAAATTATATTTTAATATTGTTTTATTTTTTTTGTCAGCTGTGACTGCATGCATTTAGTAAATGTTTGCATCAACATTCACTTTTGAGGTTCTGCAATAAACCTTCTTTTTGTGCTTTATTCCAAACACATCAGATAACAGGGCCGTGTCACGGTGTACAAGAGCATCAGAGGCACATGCAGTAAATAGTAGTATTTTATATTTCTTGGTGGTCCTGTGGCTCGAGAGTGTTTAACCTGTTTTCATACTGCTGAACGACGAAAAGACTTGGAGTATTCATCCCTTTCAGAGAAACAGAACAATCCCTTTAACGAGTGTCCATTACTCGTACATGTATCTCTCTGATAAGCAAAGAGGAGAAAGAATTAATTACTCTTCCCACATGAGAGTGGGCCACATTCTGCAAATGTTTTATCTTACAGTTCCTAATCTGCATAATTTTATTTTAAAATGTTCTGACAAAGGAGGGTGATGAAGTGATGAATTAATCACATTTAGTCCAGCTGAACCACTTTTGGAGGAAATGTGTCATCATTCTCACACACGGCCAAATTCTCAAACATTTACTGCACTAAGTGGTGTTTATGCACACCAAAATGCAATTTTGACTGTAATTTGGCATTCTACAAATATACCACTGATTGGATCTGATGTGACTCAGCTGTCCAGTATATACTTGTTATCGTTGATGTGAACATTTACTGTTGTAAAGCGCTCTGATAACTTCTGGTCTTGCTAGCGCTGTATAAAACTCCAAAATAATAAATTGTTCATACGAAGGTGGAAAAGGCACCACTATGGAAGATTTTCCTCCGTTTTAAGTTTAGATTGATGGATGTGCACACAGGTGGACCTAGGCGGGGGCAGAAGGTTGTCTTTGCCAAGGCTCTGAAAACCCATAAAATCGTCACTTTGTGAGTATTCGCAAACCTCCCGCGTAGTTTAGCGTTCAATTTATGCAACAAACATCAGTGACAGCAAAGGCGCTGGAACGTCTGTAGATTGAGGTGTGAAGGACACCGAAAGTATATATTTCAGGGTGGCATAAGAGAAGAGGTTACTTGAAATAGGAAAGATATTTTCCTCTTTCAGAAAGAAAGATGCAGATGCATCTTAACCTCAACAGGGAATAGGGGCATTATACACTGAACAATATAAGAATTGACGCATGTATATGGATTTCAAAGACACATTGGTCATCTAGATTATATAAATTATGGCACACAAACCAGTACACCTGAATTTACTGGCGATCCATACAACCACATAAAACAATTCAGGTGATACTTTGCAATAAACAAGATTACTCCCTCATGAATTCTCGCCATTCAGACCTGAATAAGTCTTCCTGAGATTCCACAGGGGTTTGAAACACGTCTGTTCTGATGACCTGTGGACAATGAACACCCTGAGGGCGGACCTCAAAGTTAATCACTGACATTCTGTCCCAGGATGCAGCGCGACACCACTGATTGTTGTATGATGCCCCCATCTTCCTTGTCTCAAACAACCCATACGCCTCCAAACACCCTTGCTTCTTGGCTTGCTCTGGAATTATGTGAACAGTTTGCAAGCACTTTAGAAAACAAGCATCGGGAAAGTGAATAAGCCTGCCTTGAATTTTGGCTACTGTTTAAAAAACTTAAAAGTTTGCTGCGTTGAAAAAGATAGACTAAAAATATTGTTTTCTCAACACAGATTTTTCAGTGCACTTTTGGGGTTTAAAATAGTCCGTCGTGCAGTGCTGAATTTATGCCGGTGTTTGCCGGTGCTCAGCACTAGCGGGAAACATCCTTTACAACGAAACTTTTACAACGCACTACCATTACGACGCAACTTTTACAACGCAAACCATTACAACGCATAGCGCTGGGGGGCGCTCTAGGATAGGGAATGTATTTAATATACTATCCAACACCTTCCCTACTATCCACGGGGACTGGAGTTGGAATAGTAAATTAAATAAATCACTATCCAGCTCCTAAAAGCACTATGCGTTGTAATGGTATGCGATGTAAAAACCTCGTTGTAAAGGCATGCGATGTAAAAGTATGCGTTGTAACGTCATACATCCAGCACTAGCACTTATTCCTAGAGACCAGCACCTATTTATGTGAGTAAACCACAAGGTGCTGCTCTGCGTCCATTTTTCAGCAATGCACATCACTAGGGGCCATATGTATCATCATACCGTTTAGCGATTCCTAAATAGCGATTTTTAAGGAATCGCTATTTAGAAATCGCAAAACGGTATGTATGTAGGAAATCGCTTCTTTTTAGAGATTCCTTATCACTCCTAAATTGCGATTAGCAAATTGCTAATCGCAATTTCCCCATTCATTTCTATGGTCCAGGAGGCCCATTGGAATGAAGGGGATATTTGCGATTAGCAATTTGCTAATCGCAAATTGCGATTATTCTCAAGGGTGCAGGGGTGTCACAAGAACACCCTGCTGCACCCCTGAAAAAGACATGTGTGGGCATACGGCGCAAATACATGCCCTAAGGGCATGTATGAGCGTCATATGGCACCTTTGGAATTTAAATAAATAGCTTTTTTTTTTTTTATTCGCAACTTACCACCAGCTAAAAGTTGGTGGTACTCTGCGAATCCTTATTGGCATTTTTGCATAAATATTTCTTTGATACATTGCATTTAAGGAATCGCAGATTTTGCGATTCCTTAAGTGCAATCGCAAAATAAGGAATAGCAAAATGTGCGATTCCTTATTTTGCTGCGAAAATGTTTCATACATACCATTTAGCTAATTAGCATTCGCAAAGGCCGAAATTCGCAGAATTTCGGCCTTTGCGAATGCTAATTAGCTTGATACATATGGCCCTAGATCATCTCACAATTCAATATACTAAAAAATATTTAAAAAAACAAGCACTTCCGGGCCATTCTTACACCTTTGTGTTAACTGGAATTGCTCAAAATGTCGCACTTGTTTATGTGTGATAATTTGTAGGTAATGCTGACACTGCCATTTGCCAGCAGTGGTAGGAGCAGTTGGTGGTGCTGGCTACAGTGGAACACCTTGGGCCTTGGCACTTATATTTTTACAAATTAAGCACTGCCTTGCATTGCAAGCACGACAGAGGAGGTGGGTTGATGCACCAGACAGCCAAATAGCATGAGACCAGAGAGAAATAATATTCTGTGCTGAGTCAAAGCCCACTGTGTGTATATTTTAAAGGATTGTTGACAGTACTTTATTCAGATAGACACGCTGTCAAGCCAGACCAGAACAGTGGTAAATATGGGGAGTTCGTTTTCTATGCACAAAAAATGTAACTCACCATTTCTATTTGTAGTTGCACGTTTTAACCTGAGGGGCGGTAGGGTTTGAGCATTGTTGCAATATCCTAATAGCACCAGTGGTTGAAGACGCTGGATTGTGATTCTATAAACTCCAAGACCTGTTCCTGCTCTTGACAGTGCTGTTATGCTGAGGGCCCGATTATGACTGTTGGCGGTGCAGGAATGGGCAGCTTCCACATCTGCACCTCCCACAGTGCCAAGAGTCGCTGTCACCCGCTCGCCATATTGCAAGTCATTTTGTGGTCTGCCAGGCTGACGCCGGGGCAGTTCCCGCAGCGGTGCTTCTTTCCAAGGTGACGGTGCTTTTGGAGGCACAGCAATGGAAACGCCACACAGGTTCCTGCATAGACTATAAAGTCCATCCCATGCAGGAACTGGGGTGCATGCACACAGGCGGGGACATGTTGTGCCCGCTGCCTGCCTCCCCAGGCTGTGGAGGCACAGGGTGCCCTGTAGGGCCCTTTTGTTTCAGCACCACCAGCCTTTTCATGGAGGAAAGACCTGAAAGTTATAATATGAATGGTGGTGCTGCAGCAGAACCACATGCTTCTTACAATGGCCCTGACTGCCGCACACCCGGTTCCCTGGTGGAGTCAGCGGTCGAATTCCCAACTCGTCATACAGCGGTCGGACCACCTATGCGGTGGTGGCTGGACCACAATCGCCGCCCCACCACAAGTCTGGCGGTCCTCAGACCACCAGACTCGCAATCAGGCCCTGAGTGTGTCAGGCTGTGTTCACGTACATTCCGTTTGTGAACTATAGATTGTTGCCTCTGGTTGCTTCCTCGTGGTTTCTTTCTCCAGGCACTTTCCATGTAGTAAAGAGAAAGACCACTGTGTTTTGTGTAAATAGCACATAGAAGGCCATACCTTGTGAAACATGAACTTTTTGCTCCATTCCAAATCTGTCATCATCACGGATGAATTCTGCGGTCGCCGTGTCTGCTGATGCTCGCCGTGTTCGCTGATGCTCGCCATGCTTTGCAGAGAGGCTTTCGAAGCACGGTTCTTCTACGAGAGCTGTCCATGGTTTCATTCTGAGACTATCCCTCATAATCCCTGCCCTGCTGAGGGACGGCCTCTGAGTGAACCTAGGTCTTCGCAGCAGCATTACCTCAGCAGCACCGCCTGTCCGCGTGGTGAGGGCTGAAATAAAACACAGGCCGCGCCAGGCAACATGATCGCCTTTGTTTCAGCGAAGAGCCAAGCAGATAGGCTGGGGTTTACGGATATTAAACATTGTAGATTTTGCTGTCTATCGAAACTTATCCGGTAAACTTACGAGGGCTCGTATTTCGTGCTAAATCATCTAGGCTGGGTTCAGACTGGAGCCCCCAGTTGTTCAGCAAGAGTGAAATATGTCCCTGTTCATTCGTACCATCTGTTGCAATGGCCCGTGTCAGGAACATCCGTGTGTGCGTACCTGTCCTCTCAGGGGTCCAGACCGGTGAGAGACATAACACCCGACTGACGTTGCGCACACGGTGGGAAAAGAGTTTCTATTTGTTTACTAACCGAAGACGTTTAAAATTCAGCTCTGAGACACCCCTACTTACAGCAAACCTTTCAAGGGATTCCCAAGCGTTAGGTAAGAGTTAGGTAAGAGTCTCTGCCCCGTCAAGTCAACCATCTGTCTGGGCTGAAGGCGCATTCCCAGGGCTGGCCAGTGCAGGACCTGGGGACACAGCTCTGTGTCTGGCCAGCAGCATGAGAAGGCTGCACGTGGAGGCGCGTGCTTCCTACGTATGTTGATTTGCACGATGGTTGACGCAATCCGCGACCCAAGGCGCGAGAGCGAGCCCATGATGCATTGCTGTGAGGTGACGAAGACGAATGGCCGCCTGTCCTGGCCTGTCGGGGAGAAGTGAAATTCGCCCTGACCACGACCACAGATGCTCATGTTGGGAGTTCTCCAAATATTGCGTAACCTTGTCAAGGTCGTCTTCTAACACGAGAGCAAAATATATATGAGTGAGGCTGAAGATTGGGCAAAGTCTCCATGACTTTCTTTGCAGAACAGACTCAGGTATTTGCGTTTTGGACAGCCGCTGTGTCACGTTCCTGGACCGGGATGCAGTGAGGTGCAGCCAGCTCCGGCCCTGGAGTGTGTGGACCTCCAAGCACATTCTGGGATTTACTGTGCAGGATAGCCCAATGCCTCAGACCTGTTACTAAATGAAGACCATCTGCTGGATTTCAGACCTCCAGCCCAAACCTGGCTCCCACGAATCCCCCACGTCTGCATCTTTCTTGTACTGCGCTGGAGAGAGGTCGCTGCTCCCACGGATCCCTAATCCTTAGCGTTGTACAAATAATTCATCACATGCTTCCCTCAATTAGGTTTTTCATCCATCCTTTAACTCTATAATTTTTTTTGACAAAGGTACATCTAAAAAATGCTTGAAAAGAACAGTGTTCTTTCAAATGCATGCCCAAGCTCTCTGTTATCGTACTATTTAATATGAAAATGCCATTTTTAATTTCTTTAATTATTGGCTTATGGTTTTGAGCAGCTACACATTTAAAATGTTGCTTTTGATTTGCATTCTGCCCTTAAGGGGAATTATGTATACTTGATTTATTTTAAAAAAATGTATACTTTATTTATTGAAAACATTTCTTTGCGCTATGCAGGAGACCCATCAATCATGGTCTCTTGGAGCCTTGCAAGATGGCTGCCCTATGTTGCAGCTGTGCTCCTGGACTGTGCATTCTAGTAAATCAGCGACATTATCGAATGATTCAAATGTTTTCGCCAGGAAGGTCACCTGTCTGTTTTCCTCTGAATTGGAAACAATGCTTTCTGTGGTCAATGGCTCTAGACACACATATCACACTAATTCTTTCAGGTTCTAAATTGGATTAAAAAGATTAATGAATGTTATTTACCTCTACCTAGTTGATTTACTTCCTAGTCAGTTTTGCAGTGGATATTCAAGTTTAACTAAAGAGTAGAATGCATTCTTTGGCTCAAGCACAGAATGTATTTTTCTTATAGAGTAACCAGCGGTCCCCCAATATCCTGCTTCAACATACGCAGAAAGATGTTATGACGTTTGATTGCAGGTATGAAGATAGGAGCTTCTTTGCAAATCCCTCCTCTTCACCTTCAAGGCCTGACACCAAGTTCATCACATTACTGACTTTTGGAACACAAAATAATCTGCACAAAATTCAAACCTGGTCACTGGAGTGGAGCTTACTGGCAGCCACTGGAGTCTAGCTGGCAGGTTTCTTCCATGTGCGCCCAGGCGTCAGCAAAGAGCAGCGGTGTTGGATATTTATTTAGATTTGTTGTTTCTGTGGATTCTTGCACTTTTCACACTACACATGCAAAGGAATTGTACCAATTCACATTGTCCTAAGTACAAGGCGATCTGAGCTTTCTCCTAAGTTTTCTTTATAAGTTTGTGCAATGTTATTGTTATTGTTATTGTTACTTTAGTTTGTATAGCGCCAGCTCACCCACCGGTCTCAAGACGCTTTCAGACCAAGAAACACAACAAATTTTCCAGGCTAGCGAGGAATAAAATACCCTATAATTAAAAAGGGCCAAAAGCTTCCCTGAATAATGTTGTTTTCAGTTGTTTTCTGAACTGTAGAAGATTGGCCTCCTTACGAAGCATGTCTGGCAACTTATTCCACAGCTGTGGAATTTGTATGGAAAAGGATCTTCCGCCCTTTGTTGCTAGTTTGAAACGAGGGCAAACCAGCAGTTGGGCATCCGAGGATCTAAGTGATCGTTTCGGATTGTAAGGCTTCAGACGATCCTTGATGTAGACCGGAGCTTGTCCATATATTGCCTTATGTGCAACGCACAGGCTCTTGAATTCCACCCTCTGCTTCACCGGGAGCCAATGAAGTGTATGTAATAGAGGGGAGGCATGGGCTTTCCTGGGAAGCTTAAAAATAAGGCGTGCCGCATCGTTCATAACCACCTGTAGTTTCTTGATCAGACTATTTGGCAGGCCTAAATAAAGGACGTTGCCATAGTCTAATCGTGATATAATCGTGGCAGACACTACCGTGCGGAGCATCGACTGAGAGAGGAGAGGGACAAGCTTACGCAATTGCCTAATAAGACCGATACATACGCCAACTACCGTAGAAATCTGGGCAGACATTGACAGATCACTGTCAATTTTTATGCCGAGACTTTTTGCATTTGTTACTGGTATTGGAGTAGGACCAAGTTCTTGTGGCCAATATTCATCACCCCAGGGTGATGTTCCTGTAGATATCACCAGTACTTCTGTCTTTTCAGGGTTAATTTTCAATAGGTTGACAGTCATCCAGCTGACTGTATACCTGAGAACTTCTAGCATATGCGCCTGGGCTTCAATAGAATTTTCAATGCTGAAAAGCAGCTGAGTGTCATCGGCGTAATTAAACACTCGACAACCCATGTGCACCAAAGCCTCAATCAATGGTTTTAAGTAGAGATTAAAAAGTAGTGGAGATAGTGCTGAGCCCTGCGGGACTCCACACTCCACCATGCCTACTTTCGAAAGATCATCTCCCTGTTGGATCCTCTGTTGCCTCCCAGTTAGGAAAGATTCTAGCCACTTATAAGCTACACCTTTTATTCCCAAACTGGCCATTCTTCCCAGGAGCAGGTCATGGCTGACAGTGTCAAACGCCGCTGACAGATCTAGAAGTATCAGGGCGCTTGGTTTCCTACTGTCAGCCATGCCTCTGAGCTCATCCAGCACCGAGAGCATCACTAACTCGGTGCTGTGATGTGCCCTAAAGCCCGCCTGACGTCCATGGAGCAGATTGTGCGACTCCAAAAGAGAGGATAGATCTTGCAGTACGTGTTGCTCCAGAATTTTTGATAGAAATGGTAGTTGGGAGATCGGGCGATAATTTTTTAAGTTGGCTGAATCTGCTCCTGGTTTTTTTAACAAAGGTCTGACCCGAGCCTCCTTAAGGCTAGGTGGAAGGTAACCCTTCTGCAATGACATATTAAGGAGAGAGAGGATATGTTTCTCCAGGATAGGACGTGCTGCCCGGAAAAAATTCTAGGGGGACAGGGGTCGGCAGGAGAGCCAGATTTGGTATTATTCATCAATTGTTCAAGCTTGGTAGAATTTATTTCAGGAAAGCATGAGATAATACATTCTTGAGAGACAGCAGTATTCTGCAATGGAATAGAACCGCTAACTGTATTATTTTTAATCTCAGAAAGAATAGTTTGCACTTTTTCTGAGAAGTACTATTGAAACGTGTTGCTGTCAAATTTTTTCTCGGTTTTGACCGGTATCTTTGTCAGTTCATTCAAGATAATAAACGTTTCCTTCTGGACATTTTGCGCCTGTTTGATGCGAGTATCAAGATACTCTGCCTTGACTGTCAAAATCAATTTCTTGTAGGCGTTTAATTTGATTTTATAGTGTTCACGATCTATTTCCTCCTTTGTTTTCCTCCAATGCCTTTCTACGCGGCGGAGCTCTTTCTTATATTCTCTCAGAGGAGGAGTAAACCAAGGAGCGCCTTTCCTCAGCCCTTTGGCCTTTTGTAACTTTTCCGGGGCAATCTGATCGATCGCCTGAGTGAAAGTTTTAGTTAGGTTCATGTAATCCTGATCTAGATTGCCACTGATGGGCTTAATACAGTGTGGAAGAGTGACTGTCAAGGTTTGCAAATCAACCTTCTTCCATTGACGAACCTTTTTCGTTTCTGAGACTGAGCATATAGAGTTCCCTTTAATGGGAATACCAAAGTTGATCAGATAATGATCCGACCAAACGCAAGGTAGGATGTCTTGAATCATCACTTCCGGGTCCGAGGTCCAGACAAGGTCAAGCGTATGTCCCCTGTTATGCGTGGGACCTTCTACCAGCTGCTTCAAACCACTTATGGACATAGAGAGCTGCTGGTCTAGATCTAATAGGAAGTGTAGGTCTAATATTCACCAATGTTCCCTTTAAAATTGTTCCCCCACTCAGTTCATTTCTTTCATTATGTCTGGTGTAGCATCTTCCCAGCCTGAGTCCTCGCCAATGACCACACCACAGACGGAGTTAATATTACACGTCTTTATTCTGCTGCGTGTAACTGCAAACTCAACATTCTAAGACAAGCTTTCTTGGCACTGCACTCTGACACTTACTTCACAGCTCTACGGAGTCCGTTAGGAACCAAAAGGGTTTCGCCATAAAATATCGCAAAACACTGCATCTGCCATCGCATTTTGTAGGTCTGTTTTCACCGCTTGTAATTGATCCAACAGAGTTTTTGTTAGCTTCTCATGTAGGTTCACTAGGCATGTTAGTAAGTCCTGTTTCACGAGAGCCTGGTTTTGGCTCCTTTAGCAGAAGACATCTTCGAGACCGTCACTGAAGCCTGATTGGGGATTTCACTGGCAGCTTGCAACAATTCTGTGTTCTTTGTATGCTAGCAGGTCCTGAGGTCCTGCTGCACTTTAGGGCCTTCAAAGCTCTTCAAGGATTATGTAAGAATCCATGTTTATTCAGCACCCTATCATGAGCAACGGTCTGCCCTTTCATTTGGTTCCGTCACCGAGGGGTTTATCTCACTCATTGCTCTCAGTCTCTTCTATACAGAGCAACAAGGATAATTGTTGATTACACTCAATCAATTGTAGCTGGTAACACGTGATTTTAATGATCTCCGGCAAATCAATTATCACTTAGAAAGTTGAAGAGCAATGCCTTGCAAAGACGACCTCTTACCATCAGAATGGATTACATTCTGTTGTATGCCAATGCCTCCACTGAGCCCCTCCTGACCTCTTTGTTGCTTCATGCATTTATTAGTAACTTCCTCTTTTGTACTTGCTGATACAACCTTCTTCTTGATCCATAGTGTGGTCTCATCTTGGGGACGATGGTTCACAGGCGAGCTGGCTCATCGCAAGCCATGCTCCAAGTATTTGCCTTCTGTGGTGGCACGATTCCTGCCTCTGCCGTGGCTTTACAGCCCTCGCCACTGCTTGCTACAGGTTTTCAAAATGGCCGACACCAGAATCTGTCACTCCTCTGGATTTGGGCATTTACAGTGACTTCTTATGGGTCTGTGGGGCAATCACTGCCTTCTTTCTGCATCCAGATTTGATGCAATCAATTTAAAGTAGGAGCTGTCCTTTAAATAGGCAGGTACTGCCCAGTACTCAGTACCTGCACTTCTTTAATTTGAAATGGAGAGTACCTGCTCTTCTCAGCACTTCTCAGGAGCAAACAGGTACTCTAAATGGTTGGTACCTACACTGCTATATTTGCATTTAAAGCACTGAGTAGCAGTATAAGTTGGGGCACATTGTATATTGCCTAGAAGTCTGATAACCATATAGAGGGACTAGGCTGTGGGCTGAGTGCCATCACAAGGGAGACAAAATGACTTGGATTGTCCTTTTAGGGAATGGTATGCTTAACGTTGACATTTTGTTCTGCAATATTGTGGTAGTTATGACGTTTTGACCAAAATATTATTGTTAGACAATTATTTTGAGTCGATATATTGGTGGAACACCTATTATTTTTATCTTACATTTTTATTTAATACAGCAGAGCTTCAAATTCATTGGGAAAAATAAAATATCAATCCAAAATAAAGGAGAAATCAAGATATCAAAACACAGGTCAGTAAAAACATATGCCCGAGCTCAACGCTAGTAATAGAGTGAACAGTCTAAGTAGGCTTTTAAGATGTCCTTATTGAATAAACCAGCACTGGGTATATGTCCATGTCTAATTATGGATCAAATTCCAATTTACAAGATTTATCAAAATTGATAAAACAGCAATCATGGCCCAATTGCATACCATTATCAAGAAAAGTAAGATCTTGGATCCATTCTTACGACTAAACTCTGTTCTGCAGGATTTACTGATTATGACAATATTGGTGGTTGTATACTGCTAGACCTCTTGGTGGCTTTCGATATCGCCGACCACATGTTTTTGAACAGTCATCTGCGCAACACTGAATGTTATTCCAAAGCCTTGGGATGATCAATTTCCTCTTTTTTATATTGCATACATTCCCAATCTGTATTTGGAGACCACAATATACAGAGATCAATTTTTTGTGGGGGCGCACCAAGAAGAAGTCCAAAACGAAAAAGTGTTGCTCATATATGTAGAAAAGTTCTTTATTTATTTTTATCCATTCTTTTAAAATACAGATCACCAGGCAATTTTACAACATTGATCAGCCAACGCGTTTCACTCCCTTTCCATGGAGTTTCTTCAGGGCAAAAAGGTATTTCTCGGAATACATATGATTGAAACACTCTGATTGTTGTTTTCATACGATGTCGGTTTCCCTCTTTTTTCTTTTTTCTGCCCGTTTAGTTGTTCTCATATAGGTCTGTCGAGCGGGGCGATGTAATCTTCCCCACAGGCGTTTCACATTCCCATAATCTGGCGATTTGTTTGTACCCAGGAAGTTCAGTCTCTTCCTCGTCCTTTTGTCCTAGTTATGTCGTAATAAACCTTGTCTCAAGTTCCAGAGGACCAATATGGGGGCCTCCACTCGGGGGTCACGGACACCAGGACGTCATAAAGATGAGGGGTGGTCTTTATACTGGGTTCACGAGCTTTCGCAATATCCCGTTTTATTCAGTTCGCCTTGGGGAAATTCGTCACGCTCTGGAGTTAGTCGGAAAACTCTCGCTCCATTCGGAAATCATCAGAGGTCGGTCAGTAGGTTCGGTCGGCCACACAGGTGATTTTCAGTTATGTTTTCATCAGGCACAAGTTGCGTGAGCGGCTCTTTTAAAATGATAGCACAGTTTAGTTCTCCTCACATGGTTCGCCTCTCGACACAGCAGTGTGCGACTGATAATCCGTCCGCCCCAGTATAAAGACCACCCCTCATCTTTATGACGTCCTGGTGTCCGTGACCCCGAGTGGAGGCCCCCATATTGGTCCTCTGGAACTTGAGACAAGGTTTATTACAACATAACTAGGACAAAAGGACGAGGAAGAGACTGAACTTCCTGGGTACAAACAAATCGCCAGATTATGGGAATGTGAAACGCCTGTGGGGAAGATTACATCGCCCCGCTCGACAGACCTATATGAGAACAACTAAACGGGCAGAAAAAAGAAAAAAGAGGGAAACCGAAATCGTATGAAAACAACAATCAGAGTGTTTCAATCATATGTATTCCGAGAAATACCTTTTTGCCCTGAAGAAACTCCATGGAAAGGGAGTGAAACGCGTTGGCTGATCAATGTTGTAAAATTGCCTGGTGATCTGTATTTTAAAAGAATGGATAAAAATAAATAAAGAACTTTTCTACATATATGAGCAACACTTTTTCGTTTTGGACTTCTTCTTGGTGCGCCCCCACAAAAAATTGAATTAAACATCTTGTATGATCTGGAAAGCACAGCAACGCCAAACAGCAGCTGGCGTTGGGGTTGGCAGCACAAAATCGTAAGGATCTACTTTGGAACTGGATGTTAGGTGCGGCGTCGTAGGGTCCGCTGCTACGCTCTTTGAGACAATATACAGAGATCAGTCTTATCACTGCTGCTTTTTTACAATTCTGTTTTTCTACAGGTGTCCCAGAGCATGTGATCCAGGTTCAAATGCCATACCCACGGTGACACTGATATGGTGGCCAGCTTTTTTGATTACACCGCATTTACACACACATTCATTGCTTTATGTCATGCTTCAGAAAAATCAAGTTGTGGAATACCACAGCCACCTTGTGCTGATTCTACCTGAAACAGATATTCTAGTGACTATCCTCAAATTATCCCTTGGAACTCAGCATATTGGTCCAAAAAACTAGGTCCATGTTCCCACTGTCCAGTAGGATGAAACATCTGTGGGTGCACCTTAATGAGAATATTTCCCTGCAGCCACAGATTTCCCCCACGGCTATCTGAGATAAGTACGCCTGTATTGTCCAGCGCATGATGTTAAAATTCATCTCACTCACCTGGCCACTTCCCAACATGTGACAGCAATGGTGTAACTGGTGGTTGTGCACATAGAATACAGATATTCAAATGTTCCCAGACGTTGACTGATTTATATATCCACATGGCAAATTTCATAACACAGTACAGTAGCCCACTTGTTTTTAAATGTCCACAGGTAGGACCCATTTCTCTAACTCTGAGCATCCGTCACTAGTTACAAGTGTTGAGAGATGTCTAATCAAATTTCCACATTAAAAAACTGAGCATCAATGTGTTACACTATACTCACACTCATCTGCATCCTTTATTTCTAAAGGAGGTCCTATTCCAGTACCAGCCCCTCACAGTCAAAGTCCTCTTCTGCAAAAAATATAAAATCATGCTTGTTTCTGTAATAAATCTGTGGAAGCACAACCATGGGCTCAATTATTTTGACCAAGCACCAAGAGGACATCCAATTGATGTTCTGTTTATTTTAGTCATATTTGTACTGAGAAAACATAGGCATGGGCAATATAGTACTTAACATAAAACAAGAAATACATTGTGTACTGTTTAAGTGACAGATAACAAAAACAATAAAGACAACAGTAAGGAAGAACTGACGTGCTACAATGGTGTTTTTTTTGTTACTTTCAGGACTTTTATGAGCAATTAAGATGATCAATTGATGACATAGTAATCTACAAGCAATTTAAAATAACATAAAATAAAATGGCGAGACTGAATCCTCATGACTGAGCGTCTTAACCAACTTCCTTTAGAGCATCTTAGAAAGTGCATAAACAATGCTACTGCTGTCAGTTCTAAGAGTGAACCAAGCACCATAAAATAATCTTAGAAATGTTAGGGACAGTGAACTGAAGGCAAGGAGTTTCAGTACATACAGGGCATACTGCTGTTCTTATGCAAGTAGACCTGTATCTGACATGTCTTCCCTTTAAAATAACATTGCTCCTAGTTTATGATTCCCCATTCATCATTGGGGAATACCTCTATATATCTGAGAATAATTGGTAATTGGCCCACTGCAAGAACCATTTGTAACCAATAAAAAGATGACCAGAATTCCTGCAAAAAGAAATGGTGGATGATGCAGACCTTTGAGAAGAGTATTGAGAGCTTGTAAGTGCCCCTCTGAGCTCCACAGTTGCCGGATCCCCCATATGTAATACAATACCCAAATTGATAGGCAAAATGGATTCTGCTCCTTGAGAATAAGACCCCTATCGTGAGGATAATAGGGCCTGTGCACAAACGCTCCCAATTTTGCAATCCACGTTTAAAGTTGACATCTTTTTAGACAATGACTTTTAGCACATTTTGCTTGTGTTCTTACATGCAATAGTGTACTCAGAAAGTGTTTTTGCTTACAGATACATTTCTTTGTAAGGCACATTATCATATCATCGTACATTTTGTTCAAGGACCAAGCACACTGTGCAAACTGCCCTTGTATTTTGTTGTCTGTTATGAGACAGGTTTGAATTGGTAGAATCAGTAATGGCAGCAGGATCTGAACTCCAGTACAGTGCGAATGGGTCCACTTTTCATTCTATAAACTGCCCTGAGCCTTTGTTCGGCAGAACAGCATTTCTATGAATTTTCTTTGTCTCCCCGTGCCTGATTTCCCGCTCTATTGAATCTCATCACTATCCTGAGAGGGGCGGCAGCCTGTTCAACACCAGAATGGCTTCCAGATGAAACATGCACACAGGTAAATGGGGATTTAGAACACTCCAATGTATCTGGCAGATTCGCATTCACCCTAAGCTCTCTAGGCTAGGTAGAACTAAGTAGAAGTACTATTACATGTATTCATATCATCACTGCAACAATTATAAATTATGAATTATTAATCAATTTTTCACCATTCTTGAAAATGCTGATTATAATGCTCTGTTTCGGTTTCCTAATAATGGCAACACGTGTATTTTGCACAAGACTCCACTTGCTTCAATAAATGTTTGAAATGCCTATTTGTGTACTTCTTGTGTCTCCCTTTGGGCATGCCTAAAATAACAAAGGGTAGCTGTGTTTCCATGGTTTCCTTGGGGAAATTAGGGTTGTCATGTGTTGAGGTTGCAGACACCATCCAGTACCCTGTGAGGTTAGGGATCCAGATGTCACACTGTGAGCTAGCCAGGAATCGGGTCAACATAATCTGATGGTATGAGTGGACTCAGTCCCCATCGTTTTGATGCTTATGGTGTCGAAACACACAGCATTACTGAATTAGTAGGACCTGTACGACACCCCAACCCGGACAGGCTCAAATCCCCCCCCAGTAGTGCCCAAAGTGCAGGAGGTGGTGATGGCGTCCTGCACAGATCTTCTAGTACCCAGAGCCATCCGCACTATTATTCACTGATCTTTTTGGCAAGAGCCACTTCCTGCCAAGTCTTCACAGGGTAGGGGGCAGCTACCACCAACTGCCCCCCTTCTCTGCCCCCTTAATTGGCATCCCAGACAAACATAGTAAATCAACAGAAGTAAAGAGACTAGGGGATCAGCAGTGTTGTAAAGGTAAAACTCTTGCCTGGATAAAATCTCTGTGAAGTGCTGCAACAAAGTAGCAATGTGGATAGCAGACTGCCCAGTAACTGCGAGGGGTACAATGTAGATAGTATTTTTCAATAATTTGCAGCAGTCAGCCACCAGTGTATCCGCAGCTCGCAGGCCTATTCTCAACGTCCCCACTAATCCCTTGGCTGAGCTACAGAGAAGCCAACGGCAATTGAACCAAGGCGCCACCTTCTCTGCTTCGCCGAGAACGCCATCTTCACTCCTCTTAAGCTGCCTGTCACCCACTCAGATCTGCAAGCCCTTTAGGATCGTATCCCGCGGCCGCCCAAAAGCACCCGAGCAATGGGGAGAAGTCCTCCAGGCTCAGACCGCCCTGTAGTAAGCAGGTAGGTGAAAAAGGGGGCCTCTAATGGGCTAAAGAATAGGGTGCATGCCGAAAGGGCCTGGCGACCGGACACGACTAACCTTGAGCCTCCATCTTTACTCAGCCCATCTGAATCCCTGTAGAGGATTTCTTCAAATTACAGTGATATCTGGAGAACATGGCCAATGTACTCTTTCAAAATGTTTTGTTTTGCGGCACTTTTGCACATAATCATAGACGGCCCACCCATATGAGACCTCTACTATCAGCATGCACTTTGAATGCGTAGCACTAGATCTCCCTGTGCATGTGTTCAGCATGTCAATACACTGAAATAAAGCTTGTTTTTGTGTGTATCAATATCATTATATATGTAACCATTTGTTGATGTTAATATGTTTGTCTTTTCATAGGCGTTAGTGACACTAATGGTAGTCTCTTGAATAAGGGCGACAACCTTTGGGTATTATTACAGCGTTGTATACATTACTTACCACACAATTGTTTCCCCCTTCACATTCTGAATCTAAGAACTACTCATATGGCTTAGGCACACATTTTAGTTCTGAAGAATTTCCATTGAACCTTTTGGAGACTGTTAAGGCAAGAAACATGTTGATCTGTTTAGACCTTTGGGATTATTTACACTCCTGGTGGTCTACGTTTGTTTTTAATCTTAACAAGGACTCCTCATTATTAAAAACGTTTTTGGGGATATCTTTAGTTAATTTAAAAGTTTTGTACTTTCCACTTCTTTATCACTCAATCAGAGAATCTACTTTATGAAAATACTAGGGCCATACTAATCTAGTTCGATGATGAAGCATGTCACCATTTGGTGGGTGAGGGCTTGTGCTACGCAATTATGTTGCTTATGTGCTGAGCAGACATTAATAAAAAAGAAGTTTAAAAAAAATATGTTGTATTGTATTGTAATTGCATTTATATAGTGCTTACTACCCCTGACGAGGCGTCAAAGCAAGTTTTCGGTGAATAGCACGCTACTCTGGAACCCACAAAGGATTAGTGGTGAATTAGTATAATGAAATATGAAAGTAATTTGAGTGGTGGATATGTTAGTCAGTTATTTTGATTGAGAAGGATAGTGAAGGGATAGAAGAGGTCAAAAGGTTTGCATTTATATAGAGCTTGCTACCCCTGATGGGGTGTTAAGGCGCTTTTTCAGTGAGTAGCACGGAACTCCGGGACCCATAAAGGATTAGTGGTGAATTAGTGTAGTGAAATCTAAAAGTAATTTGAGCGGTGGATATGTTAGTCCGTTATTTGGATTAAGAAGGATAGTGGAGGGTTAGATGAGGGAAAAAGGTTTGCATTTCTATAGCGCTTGCTACCCCTGATGAGGTGTTGAAGCACTTTTTCGGCGAGTAGCACGCTACTCCTGAACCCCTAAAGCATTAGTGGTGAACTAGTATAGTGAAATATGAAATTAATTTGAGTGGTGAACATGTTAGTCTGTTATTGGGATTGAAAAGGATAGTGGAGGGATGGAAGAGGAAAGGATTTAGAAATTAATTGTTAATGTTAATGTTAATGTTAATATGTATTTGTAAGCGCTCGTACGCCCGGAGGCTTCATGGCGCTATAGGAAGGAACGAACGCAAAGGTCACAGTAGAGGGGGAGCAGCTCAACAATGCGCCTGAGTGAAAAGCCAAGTTTTCAGGGAGTGTCTAAAACTGAGGATGTTATCATTCAGTTTCTTGTTTCTTGTTGTTTGTTTTGGAGCTCGTAGCAGAAGGAGGAGGCTTGGGATGAGTTAAAGGAAGGTTAGAGGGGGAAGAGTCAGAGGGAAGAGTTTAGAAAAGCTTGTTTTGGGAGATTGAAATAGTAAAAGAGATATGAGTTGGTGCAAGCAGGGGTGAAGTAGGGAACAGTCTAGAAAGGGTTATTTTGAGGATCATAGTGGTATGGAGTTTTGTAAGAATGAGAGAGTGAAGGTAGAGCATATTTTGGGAGAGGTATAGGCTGAGAATAGGGTAGTGCATTGGAAAGAGTAGTAGAAAGAGGTTTGAGATGAGTCAGAGAGTTGACGTAGAGGATATATTGAGAGCGGTATAAAGTGTGAAATAGGGTAGGGTATTGGATATGCTGAATTAGAAGAAAAGTAATAATTACATAGATCCGTAAGTACATGGAAGGTATATAGATGCAAAAAGGAAGATAGTATATGTAGATTAAAGATGTATTAAATAAACTCCAGCTTTCAAGTGTTGTTGCACTTTAAAAAAGTTTTATTTTTTTTGTAATTCAGTAGTGAAGCAATTGTAGATACATAGTTATGATAAAAGATGTAATTATTCATGCAGTCAATTATATACATGTTAAAAACACAGAATAATGTAACTATGAGTAATATATACATTTGTTAAGCAGAACTAATGAATATATTTAAAAAAAACTCATATTTATTCCACACATTTATACAAAGCAATACACATATAAAGGCATATATATATATAGTACAAATAAATGCCTATATACAGAGTGATATGCTATATATATCTGTTTGTGTATGGTGGTTATATGGGGAAGAGCCAATTCTTAAGTAGTTTTCTGACAATAAGGTGGTTATCCGTTGATCTTATGTTGGGGGTAAAGAGTTCCATAGTTTTGTTGCTTGAACAGAGAAGGATGTGCAACCCAGAGTTTTTTCTTGTACATTGGGATTTTGAGGTGAGGTCCACTCTAGAGCGGAAGTTCCTTTGTTTAATGTGTCTGGTGATTTTATTCCTGATGATGAGCGGTCCTTTTCCATATATCACTTTATGGGTGATAAAAAGCACCTTGAACGTGGATCTTTTGGCAACCGGTAACCAATTGATGGCTTTCAAGGCAGGGGAGATGTGGTCTTGCGATTTTATATGTAAGAGTAGTCTACCAACCGAGTTCTGAACCCGTTGTAATCTTTTCATGGTCGTTAAAGGTGATCCGTGGCAGAGGCTATTAGCGTAATCGAGTTTTGACAGAACAAGGGAGATGGTAGCCTGGACCTTTTGTGGAAATCCCAAATGGGGGAAGATTCGTCACAGAGTTTTTATAGTAACAAAGCTTGATCTTGCTTGTTTGTCCACTTGGGCATTTATTAATAGCTTGGAGTCTATTGTCATTCCGAGGTTACTTACTTGCTTCGTAACTTTAGGCAGTGTTCCCAGATCATCAGGCCATGCGGTGAGCAGTTCATAATGTTTCAAAGCGCCACATGTGAGTATTTCCGTATCTGAAGCACTCAATTTGAGATGGCTCCACGTCATCCATTTATCCACATCTCTGAAACAACTGAAAAATGGTGAGTTTCCAATATCTTTGGGGCATTCCAGTTGAAGGAGTATTTGCGTGTCAGCTGCATAGTTATAGCACGTGAGGCGAAATTGATTTATCAGTACCAGTAATGACTTCATGTTGCTTATGATAATTTTAGAAATGTATTAGCTATTTATGATTTGGACAAAGTGACTTCTTTATCATCCTCAGAACTGCACACTTTATTTATATTGTCTATTTGGGAGACCTGTGTAGGACTAATAATCCTCTAGTCCCCTCCTTTTTTAGATTGGTGCACTTGCTATGAAGTCCTAAATGTTTGAAATGTTCGTAGAGGCAAAGTGCACCAAGCCTCCTTATTAAATTGTATTTAAATTCCAAATTTTTGTACTAGTGTTACAGACCTAATGTACTGCAAATTTTCTAATTTGTCATTAACATCCCAAAGATTTATAAGAGAGCAATCAGTTGACTTGTAAAATAGTCATTAAATAATTTCAGCATTTCTCAGTTTTCCTGATACAATTGCCTAGATGCATCAAACAGAATTGCATTCGCAAACGGTGCGAATCGCAATTTTCGGCCGTTTGCGAATGCAATTGACTAATTTGGAATGCATCATGCATTTCGCAATTTTAGGAATCGCAACCATGTTGCGATTTCTAAAATTGTGATTGCATTTAAGAAATCGCAATTTGAGATTTCTTTTCTTTTTTTTTTTTTAGTTCAAAACTGCTTTATTGCATAAGATGAAACAAAGTACACAGCTTTTCGCGCCCACAACCCGGAGGCTGGCAGCGTAGTGCAGTAATTATAACACAGCCTTGTGACCGGCATCCCTGAGGCCCGGCGGCGCAGCATATCTGTGAGCGAGGATGGAAACGTAGCCGGTGTCGTGGGGCACTGGAAGGATGAGCAGCAGCAGAACAGCAATTTGAGATTTCTTAAATGCAATGCATGATTATTTTTGAATTGCGAATTCGCAATTTGGAAGGGGTAAAATAGCATGAAATTGAACTTCATGCTAATTTACAGAAAACTATCAAATATGCACAAATTGCATTTTTGGAAGTTTAAATTTACACACACACATGCCCTTGGGGCATGTGTGTGTAAATTGCATTTAAAGTTACATTTCAGGGGTGCAGGGAGGGGTTCTTTGGACCCCCCTGCACCCTTGAAATTGCATTCACATTTTGCGAATCGCAATTTGAAATTCGCAAAATGTGATTGCCTTCCCATTCATTCCTAGAATCAATAAGAAGGGTTTTCCTTAATTGCGATTCGCAAATTGTGAATCGCAATTAAGAAAAAATACCGAATCGCAAAAATAAATGCAAATTGTTCATGCATTGCCGTTTGCGATTTCTAAATTACGATTCCTTAATTTTCGCAATTTAGGAATCGCAAACGGCAACAATGATGGATCTACCCAAATGTTCTTTAAAATTTGCTATTTTGTTTTAACTATTTTTGTTATTGGAACAATCATCTTTGTTAAATTGGTCTTTAGATCCAACCTAATTTTGGTACTGATCAATGGATAAAATTAGATATTTAAATGCACAGAAAATCCTTGTGCCAAAATAATGTTGATTACAACAAATACGTAATGGGTTCATTACCATGCTAATTCATTTTTCAATCCTTTTATGTCACATCAAAGCACATCTGTTCTGTTGTGACTCAGATGTTGTTCACCCTTTGGATGAACACACAAATGTTGCTCACTGCTCACAAAAGGTTTGGGGACCCTGATCTCACAGAAATCATAATCATGTTCCATAGCTAAGTCCACAGTTGCCTCACAGGAGACCATTTCATAGGAACGTAGGGTATGTGCATGGACAATGTTGTCATTCTGGTAGGCAATGCTATGACTGTGTGCAGCTGTTGTAGTTCCACCAACCAGATTTGGATGTCTGTTCAGGCTGCACAATCTGACAAATGCATCCTCCAGTAAGTCTAGAATGTTGATGAACACCCCGTAGATCCTTTCCCTGATTCTCTGCCTACATATCTGCTGAAATGACTTTGCGTGTTGCTTGGCTTGTGCCTTGTTGAGTGCTAGCAAGCTGTGGGTGTGTGGTGAGTGCTGTGCATGATGTGTATTCTTGAGTATCCTGGCGGAGTGGTGGAATGTATGATGTAAGTGTGCTCTGGATGTGTAAGGGGTCTGCCAAGAGTCAATCAGAAGGCTCAGTAGGGCGAGGGAGCACATCAGAGTATGTTGTAGTGTTTACATAGGGATACAAGTGGACTCATTCAGAGGAGAGAGTAAGATGTCAAATCTGGATGTACCCAATTGTACATCCTGAGTCGCGTGCTAATAGCGCTTGAACCCACAACTTTTTCTACACGGCTATTTTGCCGGGTAATACCTGGTGAATTATGCATGGGGAACAAAGCTCCAGATTTCGAGTTTTGCAGGAAAAGCTAACAACGCATGTTATCCCAACCTGCAGAATTCGTACTCGGAGGTAGAACTGCCACGGGGAAAAAGTCACTGTGAGATAACGCTGTTAAAAAATGGCGCATCCATTTGCATACTTTTCTGCATGCAGTAAAATGTGGGTATTCAATGCCATCATGTCATAATGTGTGACATTTTATGTATTGCTGGTGTTACATCTGTATTGGAATTGGGTGTTGTATGCTGGCCTTATCTTTTTTCTTCTGTATCCATGTGTGGTGCTATTGTGCAATATCATTGCCAATACTCATCACATAATAGGACAAATTGGGCTAGACTGCAGAAGTCTCTGTGCAAGAAGCAATGTGCTCCATTTGATCTCCTGGGAACACTGTGATAGGTCCAAAAGAGACTCAGGCTACCTTCTGTTAAAAGCGCAGGCGCAGATGCAGCGCTCAATCATAGCAATCATTGACAAAGCCAATAGGTCTCACCTCTGTCACTTACTGGCTTTGCTAGTGCTTTTCAAGTAACATGTTTTTTTGATTGTGCCATATAGAACTGGCAAATAAATAAATAAATAAAACACAATGATTCAATGCACGCATGAGCGTGTATGCATCTAGCAGCCACATCATTCAATAAGCGTGCAGAGTTTTATTTATTTTTTACTTTACTGATCCAAGTTGGTAGACCCCACTCGAAGCAATAAATAAAAAAATAATATTGACTTTTGCAAAAGCACATTTCTGAAAGCAAAGCAGCTAGGCAGCAAATGGGAGCTGTTGGGCCCTCCAAAAATGTGAAAAGAAGTATTTTAAGGACCAAAAATGGAGGAGGAGCAATGAAGGAGCACATTGGGGAGTGAGCGGGGAGGCAAAGGGGTGTGGCTGGGGGAGCAATGTACACACTATAGAGTATAGGGTATTACATTTAAAAATAGCTTGGGCCAGGGAGGAAAGAGCAACCCAGAGTTCAGGGCAGGTATTTAATGGGAAAAGAAGCACATAATGGCACAAGCATGGGCAAAGCCAATAGGTCTTGGCAATACGAGAGATATTCGTTTTGTTAATGTTAATGTGTTTCAGCATTGCATGACCAGATGGCAAGTGTTCCCTAGGCAGATGCAGCACCCAAGCGCCAGCAGCTGATGCGTGGTTATTCCTTTGTGTAATCACCACCATAAACAACAGCGCTGGTACCAACCCATGAAGCACTTCCTCTGTGAGTGCAGGTGGGGAGACCAGTGGCGGCTCCTCCACTCCGCTTTTAAGCAGTGCGAAGTAGAAACATAAAATGATAATAACTTTAAGTTATTATCATTTTATGCTTTCTGCTATTTTGCGGGCGGGACTGCTCTGCTCTCGGAGCAGGGCAGGGAAGGAGTAGTTTGCCCGCTCCTAAGTGCGCATGACTGTTTGTCCGGCCCTAGCGGGCCGCCCAAACCAGTCATGTGCACTTTTCCTGTTCTCCATGCAGGCTGCATTACAGCCTGTGTGGAGAGCGTCCAACCAGGACGCTCAGACCAATCACAACGCTGTACTGCAGCATTGTGATTGATCAGGGGAGCCTGGGTGCTTACCAATCACAACGCTGCATTGCAGCTTTGTGATTGGTCAGTGGGGCCTGCACCCTGTTCCACGAGTTCCACAAAGAGAGGCGGGGCAGAGAGAGGGACCCGGTGGTAAGATATGATTATTTAAAAAAAATGTTTTTATATTCGCAACACACACATCCCCCCTCCCGCTGCGTGACACCCCGACCTCACACCACACCCGTATCCGCTAGCCAAGCCAGCTGTCACTGGGGGAGATAATGCTCATGCATCTCAAATGGAGGTGACAGTAGGGGGTGCAGCCAAAAGCAAGTGCAGGACTGCTAAAGAGAAGAGAGTCCTGGTACAAACTGCCACAGCGAAGAAATGGCACAGGAAGAGACCTGCCAATGAGAAGAGTCGAAGGAACAGCAGCGAGAAGGCCATAGAGTGCAGCAGCTAGACAAGAACTGCCATAGAGGTCAGAGTGCGAGGCAAGAGCGAGACTGCAATAGAGGGATTGCTTTGCGGGAGGAGCTTTCTGAGCCAATCTCAACACGGGTGGGGTGTGAGCATTCAGCAAGTAGGAGGGGGACTGGAGAAGCAATGAAAGCCACCTAGTGATTATGAGAGGCACACCGCTCATGCAGTGATGTCTAATAGAAGGGCTTTTAAGGGAAAGTGTACGCCCCCTTCCGGCGGCAGGTGGGATGGCATCATGCCTGCTGAGCTCTGTAGCAGCGGAAAAGTGGTGGAAAAAGAAGCATCAGCGCCGGCCTTCAAGGAAGAAGCACCACTGAAAGCCCTACTTTAAACTCTTATGAGAGGAGAAGCAACAGCTGGAGGAACGTGAGAGCCAGCGGGCTGCTTGTCACAGCACTGAGATGTTCGCTAATTTTAGAAGAAGTGAAGCAGGAGGGAGTTGGGCCACAGAACAGGTGCCCTGTGAAAACAGTCTTTGAATGCTCAGCAATGTGACGAGATAACATTATTTACAGCCCTGTTTACAATGGTCCTTGGGGCATGTGAAAACACAAGCACTCCTGACGAGGGATGTCAAACAAAGAAAAAAGAAGTTCCTAAAATGGTAATTAAATGGGAGACATGGATGGATAGTAGTAATTGGTCTCTGCTCTCGGGGAGGGCTAAAATTAGGAAGAGAGGTATGACGCATGCATTGCATGGACAAATAGGGAGAAAGAATAGAAGAGCAACAATGGAGCCAGTAAATGGGAAGGCATGGGCGGGCTGTAGCCTACAAAGTAGATACAACATGTCTCTGTCAAGGTAGCTCATGCGCTGTATAGAGCCAAGATCTAAAAAGTGGGTGAGAGAATGGGTAGAGAAACACAAAGTGTAGGGGAAGGTTGTAAATGTGTCTAGGTGCATGGTTGAGTCCCCTGGAAATCCACCTATGTATGCATTTTTTTGGGAACATTTTATTGTAATAGCAGACTAATACACGTCATGGTACAGTGCACCCAACCCCTCATTACATAATTCACTTAGTACAATCACCAAATTTCTTACACAGCCGTAATGCCAACATCCCAGTTTGGTCAGGCGGCGGTAAACAGTAAATCACAAAAAACATTACAATAGGGCTAAGGCCAAAAATCTCCCAGTAAGGTCATGGAAGTGCGTCCCACTTTGTCATGATGCTTTTAACGTGTTCGAAAGCTATGCCCCCTAAACATGCCTCTTCCATCATATCTCCCGTGGTCGGAGTCTGCGCCTTTTCATATACTCTTCTGGTAACCCACACATCAGAATCATTCCACACGTCACAGTGGACGGACCAGTCGCGCAAGACCTCAGACATCTCCAGTGGATTCATCAGCAATTGCATCACCCTTGTCATGAACACTCGCTGTCTCCTCCCCACTGTCACTCAATGTACCAAGCATGTATAAGGTATATAATCCCTGTTAGAACTGGCTATTTCTGGTAGGCTAAGGCTGACGCCAAAGCCAGGCAGAAACCACCATTCTAGTCAGGGCAAGGGAGTCACACGCCAAGATAACCCCTGCTCACCCCCTTGGTAGCTTGGCACGAGCAGTAAGGCTAAACTCGGAGGCAATGTGTAAAGCATTTGCGCCAGCACACAACAGCAACAACATCCTAGGCACACCACAAAAGGAACTCCACACAAGGTTATATGATATAACTTTTGTGTTGTCAAAACCACATCAGATAGAAATCACACATGTACATTGTGCCAACTGGCACGGGCAATATTCATAAGGGATTATTTACAAGAAAGGGCCACATGGGCCACTGTCAGCATCAACACTTTTAGAAATAGAAATACTGTCAGAAATTAGAATAAAGGATACAAAATCACTGTAGCACAAAATAACAGTTATAAATCACATCCAGTAACTACTGGGAACAGATAAGTACCACCTACGCAACCCTAAACACCTTAGGAGAATGTCACGCAGGGAACCAGGACCTCACTAGGACCACCTGTATTAGAAAGAACAACCACCTAAGAATAAAATACATTTAGGGGTATAAACAAGAACACATTACCCATGATGCATGAAACACATTCAGAGGAGTAGTAAAGGAAAACACATGATGCCTAAAAACATTCAGAGGTGGAAGACAAGGGAAACACATGATGCATAAACCTACACATTCAGCGGTGTTCAGAACAAAGCACATGATGCAATAAAACACATTCAGAGGTGCAGCGCAAGAAGACACATGATGCCTAAAACATTCAGAGGTGCAGCGCAGGAAAAAGAAAGACACATGATGCCTAAAAACATTCAGAGGTGCCAGAACAATACAATAGCGCAAAAATCACATGATGCCTAAAAACATTCAGAGGTGCAGGAATAATCACACAATTGCACAAAACCTACATAAGCCACCACCTGTGGCAGTCCCTAGGCCCATTGGCCTTGTTGGGGCTAGGACGCCCTGTGTCTCAATATCAGGGGCCTAAACGTGGCTGGTGCCCACTACTTGCTGGGCACCTGAGAACACTCAAACCCTAAACGGTGCAGCTGCCCACTAATTGCTGGGCAGCTGTGAAGCAGAACTGCGGCAGGGCTCTCACTAGCCCTCAGGAGCAAACTGCGCCCACTGCTAGCAAACTGCGCATAGTCAACCGTTGGAGCCACACAGGCTCTTAAACAAATATGGCCTATGGAGCCCTTGAGGATCTGAACAGATCCCTCGCAGGCAGGAGGGGGCGGGCACCGGCAATGTGCCCCGACGCCCCCTCTAACTAATATGGCCCTCGAGCCTCGCTGGGCCCGTAATCATGTATGCCCCCTAGAGCCTCCGTGGCTCTAAACACAAAATGGTCCTCGAGCCTTGCTGGGCTCGTAAATCAAATGCCCCTTCAGAGCCTCTCTGGGCTCTACTTCAACGTTGGGGCGACCCACTGCCAACCGGGGCCGCCCTGCTTGCAGTAACTAGGCCCCCCTGAAGCCCTCGTGGCTTCATACCGACAACAAGCGCGAGATCGCGCTATTGGGGGGGTGGGCGGACACCGACAATGTGTCCCGGCGCCCCTCCCTTCTCTTCTGCCCCACTCACCGGGTCTGGCGGCGGCGCTGCTTCTTCTCCTGGGCTGCGGCGGCGGTGCTTCACCCGGGCCCCCTCCTGTGACCCGGGGCTTCTCCATGCACCACGGGGCTCCCTCCGCTCATGGGAGCCCCGCAACACCTCTACCCTTCCTCCTCTGATGCCGGCGGCGGGCGCGAAACTCCTCTCGCAAAACCAGAAGTCCCGCCCGCCACCAGGCAAAGCATCGCCTGACTTCCTGGTTCGCCTCCTCCGCCCCCTCTGACGTGGCGGGAGGCTCGGGAGGCTCGGCCGGCTGGGCCAATCCCAGCGCGGCCTTTACAAAATGCCGGCGGCTGCCTTTCAGGGGAGACTCGGCCTCGGGGCCGCTGCGGTGATATTCCCTGGCAGATGAGGGGTGGGCACCCTCGAAAATGCACAAATACAGCGCTCACAGCACTGTGAAACAGATAGAGCGCTCCCAGGCGCTCAGGGCCAGAAAATAAATAGCTTCCAGGCACTAGGGCAAAGATAAAGCGCTCCTAAGCGCTAGGGACAGCATACAAGCGCTTCCAGGCGCCAGAACAGCAAAATAAAACGCTCCCAGCGCTAAAGGCAGAGATAAAGCGCCACCAGGCGCTAGGGGTGAAAGCAAAGCACTCCCAGCGCTATAGGGGTACAAATAAAGCGCTTCCTGCGCTAGATGCAACAAATAAAGCAACAAAAAGTCCTTTCAGGAGTCCAGGACCTCAGCAGTCCAGGACATAAGATGGAGCACAGCAGCTCCCAGTAAAGGGAAAGTCCATCAGGTGTCCAGGGGCTGGGCAGGGCCCAGGGATTCCCCTGGACCCAAGCAGCAGCACGCCCCTGGCAGATTCAAGTCCAAAAATAAGAACATTTAGGAAGGGGACACAGCCCCTTCTTATACATTGAAAAGTCTTTGAAGTCTTTGTGCTGGCAGTGTGAGAACCAGCTAGAACTGGTTATAGGGAAGTCCTTTCAGTATCAGGGACAGAGGTGACAGTCGCCCAGCGGGCAGGTGGAGCCAGCATTGTGGCAGGCAGGCACAGCCTCATTCACTCTCAGGTGCTATCTCCACCCACTTCCTTGGCAGCAGATGCTGCCTTTCATCCACGGGCTGACTCAGACAACCTCCTGGGGGCTCTGCAGCCCCTGTCACCCTCAAACCAGACAGTCAATCCACAAGCAGGCCCAGGCACTCTGGGCCAGGCTCACCAGCCAATCACATGCCAGGCACAAATTACACAAATATGCCAACTTCTCAAAGTGGCACTTCTAGACTAGACACAACCATGCCGCATACACCATTACGCAGCATTCAATCTCACGAGTTCGCACATATCAACCCCAGCCCTGCACTCCCCACACATCAGGAACTACCATGGGCATACATATTCCCCATTCATTCCTATGGGAGGGCAGGTCACTCACCACACATACACAGAGAGCACACGCACTTTACACTGTACCACAGTGAAAAAGTGCGCCAAGGCCTAAAATCACCAACACCAGGTTCCAGAAACAGGCTAGGAAAAAGCAAAAAGTTTCGGGGTGAACCTGCCAAAAGGGCCTGGTCCAACACAACCCCCTTCCAGCCAAAACGCAGGGTAGACCAATCACTCCACTGATGGGCTTCACTGCTTTGGGCGACAAAACACGGACACGGGCCCGCACGGCAGGGACACCCTCCTGTTTTTCGCCACTCTGAACCCACATAGATTTCTCTCAACAAAAACTCTCTGGCACAACTAGGGTACCCCACTGGTACACACTAGTCATCCACAGCCAGGACCTGGCCCTAGGCCAACCAAATATCACAGGTCCTAACCAATCCACAGAGTGGGGGGCAGTAACCCCTGGCACACAATAGCCAATCTCCACTCTCCCTCTCAGTGTAGCTACAACTACCACTGATCCTTCAACCTAGGGGCCACACCCTCAGGCTGACCAGAGGTCACGGGCGAGACTGCCCTACCCTACCTCTAATTCTGGGTTTCCGCACCCTCACAGGGAAGCACTCACCAGAACACAATTCTCCTACCAGATCAGGACCTCACTCCATCACTGGTCTACCACTTGGAAACTATTTCACTCCTGAGGTACAAAGCACACAGCACAGTCCCTCTTCAAGCAGGTGGAGGGACACAGCACACAGCAAAGCCCCCTTTCCTCCACCTTAGTAGAAATAACAGACTGCAAGTGGGCCCCAGAATACACAGCAAGGGCAGCCTCCTCAGTCTCTTCAGCTGATCTACTTTGGCAGAGATTCCTCTTGACCTGGAAGCTTCCTAATCTCCCAATCTAGGATCTAAACCCTCAGGTTGCACCAGGGTCAGAAGTACACCGTCCCTCTGCACCCCCTTCCAGAGCTCTGCACCCTCCACTTAGGAGCGGTACTACCCAACACCAGGACCGCCGGAGTTCTGGTTACAGATACTCCCCGTCCTCTAGACACAGGAAGATCCTCCTCCAATGACCTGTATGTACAGTCTAGGCCCCTGACCTGGCGCTCCCTTAAGGAACCCTCCAGGCCCTGAGATAGGGTTTCGGGCCAACGTGGGACACACCGTCCCACACTCACTCCGCCTCCACTGAGACAGGACGTGAGCCCCGACACCCCTACCATCCTAATGGGACCTAGCTGGGCTACACATGAACCTCTTCACCTACACAGGATCATCAGATACACAAGCCACTACTTTTAGAATCACTCCCTAATGCCTCTGCAAGACACCTAGCACACCGCCAGACGTCCACCTTCTTGTCCAGTGCCTCTGCAGGACCTCCTGCACACCACCAGAGGTACACCTCCCGTGGAAGCTCTTTTAAAAAAACTCACACCAACTCCTCCAGTTCAACACAGCACTCATCCACACACTCCCCCTCCAGACTGGTGAGACAGTTCCTCACTGCCTCTGACTCTCAACCTGTCACCCTCTTACTGAGCACCAGGCACCATACTCTGGGAACTGGTAATGGAACTTCACGCACTGGACACATTTAAGTTGTCACCACTGGATCCTACCATACTGGGGAATCCAGACACACACACACACTACACTCAGGGGATAACCACCCTCCCGAGCAAGCCATTCCTCCTCCACACTCCCTCTCTTCCATCTACCCACACAGGGACAGGAATTGGCCACTGGACCCAGCAAGGGATTCCTAATCTATGGCAACCTCCCCCTCTACTGGTGTCCCGCCCTGTCATTTTCTCTCATCTGCCACTAAACATAAAGCGCAGGAACACCATCTGAAAATGACACTCTTGAGGAAAAACAAAATCACAACAATAATCCCAAACATGTGACTATCTGAAAAATGCAGAGTTTTGTAATGTAGCCAGTTGTCGCTGTGGCACTGCGCAAACACAAGTCCAAATCCGCACCGCTGACCAACAATGTTAGAACTGGCTATTTCTGGTAGGCTAAGGCTGACGCCAAAGCCAGGCAGAAACCACCATTCTAGCCAGGGCAAGGGAGTCACACGCCAAGATAACCCCTGCTCACCCCCTTGGTAGCTTGGCACGAGCAGTAAGGCTAAACTCGGAGGCAATGTGTAAAGCATTTGCGCCAGCACACAACAGCAACAACATCCTAGGCACACCACAAAAGGAACTCCACACAAGGTTATATGAAAATAACTTTTGTATTGTCAAAAACCACTTCAGATAGAAATCACACATGTACATTGTGCCAACTGGCACGGGCAATATTCATAAGGGATTATTTACAAGAAAGGTGCCACATGGGCCACTGTCAGCATCAACACTTTTAGAAATAGAAATACTGTCAGAAATTAGAATAAAGGATATAAAATCACTGTAGCACAAAATAACAGTTATAAATCACATCCAGTAACTACTGGGAACAGGTAAGTACCACCTACGCAACCCTAAACACCTTAGGAGAATGTCACACAGGGAACCAGGACCTCACTAGGACCACCTGTATTAGAAAGAACAACCACCTAAGAATAAAATACATTTAGGGGTATAAACAAGAACACATTACCCATGATGCATGAAACACATTCAGAGGAGTAGTAAAGGAAAACACATGATGCCTAAAAACATTCAGAGGTGTAAGACAAGGGAAACACATGATGCATAAACCTACACATTCAGCGGTGTTCAGAACAAAGCACATGATGCAATAAAACACATTCAGAGGTGCAGCGCAAGAAGACACATGAGGCCGAAAAACATTCAGAGGTGCAGCGCAGGGAAAAGGAAGACACATGATGCCTAAAAACATTCAGAGGTGCCAGAACAATGCAATAGCGCAAAAATCACATGATGCCTAAAAACATTCAGAGGTGCAGGAATAATCACACAATTGCGCAAAACCTACATAAGCCACCACCTGTGGCAGTCCCTAGGCCCACTGGCCTAATTGGGGCTAGGACGCCCTGTGTCTCAATGTCAGGGGCCTAAACATGGCAGGTGCCCACTACTTGCTGGGCACATGAGAACACTCAAAACCTAAACAGTGCAGCTGCCCACTAATTGCTGGGCAGCTGTGAAGCAGAAGTGCGGCAGGGCTCTCACTAGCCCTCAGGAGCAAACTGCGCCCACTGCTAGCAAACTGCGCATAGTCAACCGTTGGAGCCACACAGGCTCTTAAACAAATATGGCCTATGGAGCCCTCGAGGCTCTGAACAGATCCCTCGCAGGCAGGAGGGGGCGGGCACCGGCAATGTGCCCCGACGCCCCCTCTAACTAATATGGCCCTCGAGCCTCGCTGGGCCCGTAATCATGTATGCCCCCTAGAGCCTCCGTGGCTCTCAACACAAAATGGCCCTCGAGCCTTGCTGGGCTCGTAAATCAAATGCCCCTTCAGAGCCTCTCTGGGCTCTACTTCAACGTTGGGGCGACCCACTGCCAACCGGGGCCGCCCTGCTTGCAGTAACTAGGCCCCCCTGAAGCCCTCGTGGCTTCATACCGACAACAAGCGCGAGATCGCGCTATTGGGGGGGGGAAACCGACAATGTGTCATGGGGCCCCTCCCTTCTCTTCTGCCCCACTCACCGGGTCTGGCGGCGGCGCTGCTTCTTCTCCTGGGCTGCGGCGGCGGTGCTTCACCCGGGCCCCCTCCTGGGACCCGGGGCTTCTCCATGCACCACGGGGCTCCCTCCGCTCATGGGAGCCCCGCAACACCTCTACCCTTCCTCCTCTGATACCGGCAGCGGGCGCGAGACTCCTCTCGCAAAACCGGAAGTCCCGCCCGCCGCCAGGCAAAGCATCACCTGACTTCCTGGTTCACCTCCTCCGCCCCCTCTGACGTGCCGGGAGGCTCGGCCGGCTGGGCCAATCCCAGCGCGGCCTTTACAAAATGCCGGCGGCTGCCTTTTAGGGGAGACTCGGCCTCGGGGCCGGAGCGGTGATATTCCCTGGCAGATGAGGGGTGGGCACCCTCGAAAATGCACAAATACAGCGCTCCCAGCACTGTGAAACAGATAGAGCGCTCCCAGGCGCTCAGGGCCAGAAAATAAATAGCTTCCAGGCACTAGGGCAAAGATAAAGCGCTCCTAAACGCTAGGGACAGCATACAAGCGCTTCCAGGCGCCAGAACAGCAAAATAAAGCGCTCCCAGCGCTAAAGGCAGAGATAAAGCGCCACAAGGCGCTGGGGCTGAAAGCAAAGCACTCCCAGCGCTATAGGGGTACAAATAAAGCGCTTCCTGCGCTAGATGCAACAAATAAAGCAACAAAAAGTCCTTTCAGGAGTCCAGGACCTCAGCAGTCCAGGACATAAGATGGAGCACAGCAGCTCCCAGTAAAGGGAAAGTCCATCAGGTGTCCAGGGGCTGGGCAGGGCCCAGGGATTCCCCTGGACCCAAGCAGCAGCACTCCCCTGGCAGATTCAAGTCCAAAAACAAGAACATTTAGGAAGGGGACACAGCCCCTTCTTATACACAGAAAAGTCTTTGAAGTCTTTGTGCAGGCAGTGTGAGAACCAGCTAGAACTGGTTATAGGGAAGTCCTTTCAGTATCAGGGACGGAGGTGACAGTCGCCCAGCAGGGAGGTGGAGCCAGCATTGTGGCAGGCAGGCACAGCCTCATTCACTCTCAGGTGCTATCTCCACCCACTTCCTTGGCAGCAGATGCTGCCTTTCATCCACGGGCTGACTCAGACAACCTCCTGAGGGCTCTGCAGCCCCTGTCACCCTCAAACCAGACAGTCAATCCACAAGCAGGCCCAGGCACTCTGGGCCAGGCTCACCAGCCAATCACACGCCAGGCACAAATACACAAATATGCCAACTTCTCAAAGTGGCACTTCTAGACTAGACACAACCATGCCGCATACACCATTACGCAGCATTCAATCTCACGAGTTCGCACATATCAAACTCGACCCTGCACTCCCCACACATCAGGAATTACCATGGGCATACATATTCCCCATTCATTCCTATGGGAGGGCAGGTCACTCACCACACATACATAGAGAGCACACGCACTTTACACTGTACCACAGTGAAAAAGTGCGCCAAGGCCTAAAATCACCAACACCAGGTTCCAGAAACAGGCTAGGAAAAAGCAAAAAGTTTCGGGGTGAACCTGCCAAAAGGGCCAGGTCCAACAATCCCCCAACAAAATTCGGTCGGCTCCTAGGCAGTCGCAGCTCACTTTAAATTTCCGACTGTGTAGAACAGTACATCATGTCTCGGGACCATTGCCGTAGCATCGGGACAGGACCTCTAATCCAACACAGAGCCACTCTTCTCTTGGCCATGAGTTGCCCCATGCCGATCAATCTACGTATTGCCTTTGGCAATGTCTTGGTGTACCCCAGGTGCGCCATCAATGTATCCAGTGTGAGTTCAGTTTCAACCACCCTTCCCAACTCTTTGAATATATCCTCCCAGAAGGAGTAAACTCCTGGGCATGACCTGGCCAGGTGCAGGAAATCAGCTGTTGATGAGTGGCATCTCTCACAATTAGCGTCTTCACACAGGCCATATCTGCATAGCCTTTCAGGGGTATAATATGTCCTATTAAGATATTTGAAATGGACATGCCTGTGCCTGCCATTTCTTTTTTTTAAATGTATTTTTATTGCAGAATACACGGCCATTCAGTCCACAACCCGGAGGTCGGGCGGCAAATTGTATACAACGTATGTACACTGGCCTAGCAAGAGGCCCGACACAGACAGTCTTCATGTTGCATCTCAGCTCTGCTTTTACTTTTGTTGTAAATAAAGAAAACCTGATATAAGGAAAGAAAAACCTAGAAACAGCCCCCCTCCTCCCCCTCCCTTAGTGCAGCAAAACTCACCCAACGATTTAGAGGCTAAACAACATAGACAGAGGATCGAACGTTCGTGGGGTAATCTGTTTGCGTTGTCCGCCCATCAACCCCCCCCCCCGCCATCAGTGCAGTAGTAGTTCATCTGTGAGCGTGTAGGAGGAAACAATCCATAGTGTGTAGGAGTATGTAAGAAACCTATCGCATTACAGGGACGCAGGTAGTTCAGTAGCATCACTGTCCGTGTCGCTAGGGGAGTTGTGATCGCGCAGGGCCTGCACTAATGTTTCCCATGCCTGTGCAGAATCCAATGCTTGTTCATTTTGCTGCCGCCTCGCTAGTTGGTAGCGCAGAGTACTCTCCCCCTCCGCCCATTTGAGGAATTCAGTGCGCCATTTAGCGCCCGTTGGACCAACTCGTGCCTTCCAGCGCCGCGTTATTTCCCGTTACGCCAAAAGTAGTCCCATGTCGATAAACTTGCTAGTCACCCGTGTCTTGGGGGTGTGCGGGAGCCAGTGCAGAAGCGCCACTGCGATGTCGAACTGGAGGGTTCGCCCCGTTACTTCTTTAAGGGTGTCCCCAACCATCGCCCAATAAGGGGTTAGGGCAGAGCAAGACCATAGCATGTGGGCCAGGTCCGCTCCGATTGTCCGGCATCTCGGGCAAGCCGCGGTGTCAGAGGCAAAGTACTTCTGTATCTTTTCCGGAGTGAGATATGCACGGTGCAATATATAAAAGTGGACCAATTGGAACCGAGCACTGCGCGTGCTCTTCCAGGCCCGGCGCAGTAGTTGAGCCCATGTGGTCTCCGGAATGAGCCTCCCTATGTCTGTCTCCCATTTGATCCTAAGTGTCTCCAGTGGAGTTAACTGTTCCTGGGTCATCCTATTGTATAAGCACGTTACGGCTTTGACCATTCCGGCTGCCATCATCACATATTGGCACGTCGAGGACAACGACGGTTCCTCAAGACCGGTCCGCCAATGCGTCTGCAGTGCTCTCGTGACCGCCGCGTGCAGTAGGAAATCGCCACGGGAGATGTCAAAGCGATCCAATAGTGTCTGGAAGGGTAAGAGTACTCCATCCTCATACAGGTCTCCCATGCTTCCTCCCAGGTATGCAATTGGGACCAATCTCCACCATGGGGGAGCGCAGTGAGCATTCCCAGTGGGATCTCGGGGGCGTATGGGTGGCCTATTCCCAGCTTGCGCTGGGCACGATTCCAGCACGATCGAATAGTGCGTTCCTCCTGCGTGAGGTCCCTCACTGCCAACTTCTGCCGCAACACGATGTAAGAGAGAACGTGCCGGGGAATACCCAGGCCCCTCTCCTCCTCCGGTCCCCGGAATTCTCGTGCCACCTCCTGAGTGTAAGTCTGTAGTTGGGCAGCTAGATAGTACGTCTCAAAATCTGGAACTGCCAACCCTCCCTCCACCTTTGGTCTCATAAGGGTCTGAAGCGCCACCCTGCGGCGGCCTGATCCCCAGAGGAATGCAACTATGAGCGATTTCAAGTTCCTAAATTCAGCCGATGGAATCCATATCGGTAACGTTCTGAAATAATAAAGGAGTCGGGGAAGCGCCACCATCTTGAGCAGCGCTATTCGTCCCGCTACCGACAGCGGCAGAGTAGCCCAGAATGACATGCTACCTTTTAATGCCCGGACGCAACGAGATACATTGCCCTCTAGGACAGCGGCGGGGGAGTGGTAAATATAGACTCCCAGATATTTAAAACAACTGGGCGCCCAGTGAATTGCCCTAGCCGTATCAGGTTGGGGTTCCCCACTGCGAAACGGGAACAAACATGTCTTTGACCAGTTCACTTTAAGGCCCGATAACGTCCCAAAAGACGTGAGTACTGCATCGGCGGCGGTCAGTGCCTCCCCAGCATTTTCCAGGAACAGCAGCAGGTCATCAGCATAGAGGGAGATGTACTGTTGCCCCAACAAGGTACTCAATCCTCTGTAGTGGGCCCCGGTGCGAACCGACAGTGCCAGGGGTTCCACTGCCAGCGCAAACAGTAGAGGAGACAGCGAGCAGCCTTGTCTCGTGCCGCGCTCCACCGAGTATTGCCGGGAGATCAACGGGCCCGATCGCACTCTCGCCACCGCCGAGGCATAAAGCACCGCTGTCCATCGCAAGAAACCTTCCCCCAATCCAAACGAACCGAGCACTCTATAGAGGTATTCCCATTCTAAGCTATCAAAAACCTTCTCCAGGTCGATCGATAGAATCATGGGTTGGGAAGCCTCCTCATGGCCATCCTCCAGCAGGCGAAGCAGGCGACGGATGTTCATTGTGGTGTTACGCTTGGGAATAAACCCCGCCTGGTCTCTGTGTACCAAGAAGCCCATATGCCCCAGCAACTCGACGCTAGAATGCTGCTCAATATCTTATAATCTACTGTGAGCATCGAAAGCGGCCTATAGGCGCCGGATCACTAGCCTCCCTATCCGGTTTGAGCAGGGGGACCACTAGGGCCTCGCGCATCGAGCCCGGGAGGTATCCCAGGTGCTTCGCCTCTTTGTAGATCAGCAACAGGCGCGGGGCCAAGAGGTCCACATAGGTGGCGTAAAACTCTACCGGGAGTCCATCGAGACCCGGAGTGTTGTTGCGTGCCATGCGCTTGATGGCGCTGCGGATCTCCCCCAGCTCCACCTCTCTCCCCAGCACCTTGGCGTGCTCGGGCTCCAGGGTAGGGATAGGCAGGTCTCGTAGGAAGGTGTTAATGGGGTCAGCATCCCCGTCCGCTCTACTCTGATATAATTCCTCATAGTAGGCCGTGAAGCATCCCAGGATTTCCGGCTGGGTATAGACCTCCACTCCCATTGCGTCGCACATGGCCACCGTGGGAGAGGTGCGTCTTGTGGGGTTAGACAGCCAGGCCAAGAGCGCCCCCGATTTGTCTCCCTCCACGAGCGATCTAGTGAGGAAGGCTTTGTAATCAAAGCTGCGCAACCTTTCAACCTCCACTGCTACCGCCTCCCTCGCGGCTGCCACCCGCTCCTGGAGCTCCGGTCTGCCGGGGCATCGCAGTTCCAACTCACGAAGATTCTGGTCTGCTTTGTCTAGGTCCTCCAAGAGGACTCGACGTATCCCCACTTTCTTAGCTATGCAGTAGCCCCTCACAACCACCTTGAAGGCGTCCCATTCGGTGGCCCTAGCTCCTGTCGTACCCTCATTTTCTGCGAAGTAAGTAGTGATCCTGTCCTCCAGTTCCGTCCGAAACACCTGGTCCTCCAGCAGCTCAGGCCGCAACCTCCACGTTGGGACGCAGGGGGTACCCGGAAACCACCTAAGGTCAGCCAGTAGGGGGTTGTGGTCGGAGATAGTCCGTGCCAAATACTCGGATCTCACAGCCGCGGACACCAAATCCACCGACCCTAACAGAGCATCCAGCCGCACGTGCAGCTCATGCATTCCAGAGAAGTGGGAATAGTCTCGGGCGTATGGGTGTTGGGCTCGCCATATATCCGTCAGCCCCCATTTAGTCTGCCAGTCCAGTCTACCCTTGGCTACTCGGCACGTAGGCGAATTCACTAGGGGGGATGAGATCTATCGAGATCCACATCCACCACCGAGTTGAAGTCGCCCCCGATCAAGAGCGACCCGCCAGATAATGGGCCAGTGATCCCGAGAGCGCCGCGAAGAAGGCCAGCTGGTCCACATTAGGCGCATAAATGCTACAGATGTTCAGCTCTCTCCCCCTTAATTTACCTGCAATAGCAACAAACCTTCCCTCAGGGTCCACCGTGTGTTTCGTCACCTGCAGGGGAACCCCGGCTCGCACCCAAATTAGCGCGCCCCTAGCATAAGCCGAATATGTGGTGTTGTAGATCTGTCCCCTCCATCTACGCTGTAGGGCTAGACCCTCCGCCTTCGTGAGGTGCGTTTCCTGTAACAGTGCAATCTGAATACCCCTACGCTTCAGGTAAGCGTGTACCTTGTGACGCCTGGACATAGTGTGCGGCCCGCGCACGTTCCAAGTAATGCATTTCAGATTAGACAGTTCAGCCATTGTCCCATTGCGTTTCGGCATGTCCCTTCTCAGCCCGCTCGAACAGGATAACAAACAGTAATCGCTCTGCACCGATGGCTTCCCTCCCCCTTAACCAGAACAATTGAACCCCCAACCATGACTTCCCCCCTCCCCCCCAGAACAGGACCCAGAGATTGTCCCCCAGTTCCCATCCAAACCTTGTCCAAAAACTAGCAAACTATCCTGACGATAGCCACCGCAGGTATGCCTTAGGGGCAAAGGAGGGGCCAAGCACCGATAGGAGGGCCCTCCCACACTCAGGCCGCCTAGGAGCGATCGAGCCACAAGGTACATATGCAAACCCCGGGCTTGTCCCCAACCCATGGATCAACCAATTGTCCGATAGTCTCAGCAGGGGTCTTTACTCTACACAGCCCAGCGCTCCCATCCCCGCCGGGAATGACTCACCCCAGCTCACCCTCGGCCATCAAGCAGTTCTTCTGCCATATTCGGGGTGACCACAGGGAGGGTCACACTATCAGCCTCAGAGTCCTCCGTGTCTGTACGTCCTCCACCACCTCCAGGCTCTGATTCCTCGGTCACTGGTCCACCCTGAGAACCCGATATGCTGGATAGCATTTCCAACACACCACGCCGTTCCGCCGTAGTCACTACATTCGAGGGACGGCCAAATCCACCTCGTCGAGTACGGACCCTCTTAGATCTCCGCTGTAGTCCAGCCTCCGAGACAGCCGGAAAAGAAGAGTCAGGTCCATCTTTGCCAGCCCTATAGAGTTCCAGCCAGCTACACGCATCGTCAGGGGTGTCAAAGGATTTAGTCTTGCCATCAAGGATGATGCGGAGCCTCGCTGGGAAGAGCAATGAATATTGAATACTCTCGTTGCGCAGTTCGCGTTTAATTGCCAAGAAGGAGGCCCGCTGGCGTTGAGTCTAATAGGTGTAGTCCGGGAAAATATTCACCTTGCTGTTGTCCACCTGATATGGCCCGTTCCTTCTGGCGTTATTGAGGAGCAGGTCCCTGTCACGGAAGTGCAACAATCTCGCCACTACCGGGCGTGGAGGGCGGCCCTGCTGCGGCGGTCTGGATGGGACTCTGTGCGCCCGCTCCAAAGTGTAGAAGGAGGAGAGCCCCTCGGGCGCCACTTCCATCCTGAGCCAGTTTTCTAGATAAGTCACCATGTCGCCATCCTCAACTTTTTCCGGTAGGCCCACTACGCGGATGTTGTTCCTTCTGTTGCGCCCTTCTGCGTCCTCCGCCCTCCTCTCCAGAGCGCCTATTCGAGTCAGGGCATCCTTCATGACGACAGCCAATGTCTTTTGCGCTGATTCTAGGGTTCCAACCGAGACCTCCACTTCCTTGACCCTGTCCGAGAGCTTGCCATGGTCAGCCCTGAGCAATCCCAGGCCCGTCACCACCTGGGCAATGTCTTGTTGGAGTGCTGACCTCGTATCCGTTATGGCGGCCAAGATCTTGTCTAATTGTCGTTGTAGGTGCGGGTCTGTTGGTATCTCCGGGTCAAGCTGGTCACTCCTTTCCGAAAGTTCCGTGTCGGAGGTGGCCTGCGCATTCCCCTTAGCGCCCCTCGGTTTACCCATGGCGGCCCCGGGCACCAGCTGCGAGACGGACAAGTACCTCGTGGAGGGGCGCCGCCCAGCACCCCGCCGGCTCCCGTCCCAGGACCGACACCGGCGCGAACCTCCAACCAGCGCACAACACAACAGTGAGGAGCGGTATGGCCGTCCTCTGGCTCAGGTTGTAGAATCAGTGGGTGTCCTGTTCGGGTCTCAGCGGCCAGTATAGGTGACCCACCAGCAGCCGGCCTCTGCAGGAGCGCCAAGAACGAAACCACCGCTATGGCCACTTGGCGCAGGGCTCTCCGCTGCCGTGCACTAATCGGGCTCCGCCGCGGCTGGTCAGGCAGGGGGCAGGGCCCCGCCCCCACCGAGGTAAGGTGCAGCAGGGAAGGGGAGAAGGGTCTCACTCAGGTCGCTATGCGCCGTCAGGCACCACCGCCTCCTCAAGCCACCGCCGCCGCCATCTTAGGCCGCAGATCTCCTTCCCCAGCTCCGCCGGCCGACGTCCACTCGGCGACCAGCGCGAACCCTCCACGCTCTCCTCCACAGTTTTTCAACCTAGGCCCGATTGTCAGGTCTTTAGCGGGCCCAGGGTCTCGGGTAGCGGGGCCGGAGCCGTCCCAGGTTTGACAGGGCCGTTGCAGCTCTCTCCCAGCTCCTCCGTCCCGCAGTGCTCCGGGGGTCCCGCCGGTCAGCCACCTCGATCGGTGATGTCTCGAAAACGGACGGGGCCGTCGGCAATCCAGGCAGTCGGTTCCCGCTGTGCACCGCCAGGGACGGGGAGCGGAGATCAGGACTCCTCCGGATCTTCGACCTACGAAGTCCGCCGGGCACTCTATCACCTCCGGGCCAAAGCGGGCGCCATGATGGAATCGGCGCCGCTCACTCCGCGATCGCTCGAGTAGGCTCCGTTCTCTCCCCTCCCGCGTCGCCGCGGCCCTCCTCACACGGCTCTCCGCTCAGCGCTCCCACTCCGTCACCCGGTGTAGGATCGGGGAGCCCTTGGGGCTTCTTAGGCAGGATTAATGCGGCTCGATCGCGGAGCCGAGCGCTCGGGCGACCTCCACCATCGGCGCCTTAGCCACTCCCCCATGCCTGTGCCTGCCATGGAGTGATATTTTCCTAGTGTTCATACAACAATAGAACCACTTATCATCTTCCAGCTGTACATTCAAGTCCCGTTGCCATGCAAGTCTGGCCACCGTGTATTTATGCGCCCTGTGCGGCATTGCAATCTTGTAAATAGTTGTAATCATCTTGCGGGGGTACGTGGTCTTAATAACGTGTTTTAGCTCTAGTACCTATGGGGGTTCTTCTTCCATACCGTCACCAAGCAGTGACCGGAGGGCCCCCCGCTCCCTGTGAAATCGAAATTTATTCAGGAGTGTGGCACCCTCCGGAGTCCCTGTAATTTGCTCTGAGGTACGAACCGTCCCATCATGAAAGAGGTCCCCTGCAACCACCATGTTCAATGCGCGCAATGCCAGAATGACGTCCCTTTCTGTACAAGGTCCCATCCATCTCATCCACTCAATTGGCATTGCCGGGGAATACATTAGTGCACCTGATTGGTTCTGCAGGAGCCAGTGCCATGCATGCCTAGTAGTGTTTAAGGAGTCTACAATACCGGTCCTGCGGTCAAAGGTTCCATAATTACTGCCGGCAAAGGTTTCGGTTAAGCGAACAGTCTCTCCATTCGCAGAAAGGGGATGTCATCCTCGCCGTGAATCCAGGTATGGAGTTGAGCTCCTTGAGCCGCCCTATAATACAATTCAAAATCTGGCACGCCCAGACCCCCCAAATGATATGGAAGTGTGAGTACCCCCCACTGTACCCCAGCCTGCTCACCCGCCCAAGCCAGTTTCAACATGGATTGTCTAAGCCTGTGAAATAAGGTGCGCGGTAGCACCAAGGGAATGTTCGTGAATAAGAATAGGAGTCTAGGCAAGACTACCATCTTCAAAATGGAAATACGCCCCATTAAGGACAGTGGGATACGGCACCATAGCTCCACGTCGTCCTCCAACCTAGCAATGGTCGTGCCATAATTTTCTCTAAATACAATATCAGCATCGGTGTGAAGCCTGATGCCTAAATATTGAACTGAGTCCTCAGTCCATTGCAGAGGGTATTCCACAGCAAATTCAGTGGTGGTTGGTAGAAACACAAGCGATTTTTCCTAATTAACCTTCAGCCTTGACAGCGCCCGAAGTGAACCACCTCCCTGATAATTGAGGCTAAGTTGTTTTCAGGTTCTCTCACATACAGGAGAGTATCATCAGCATAGTTTGATACTACTATTCGGTATGTCGGAAATCCGATACCCTCATTGCCATGGTACTCTCGCAGGGCACAGGCCAAAGGTTCCACCACCAGAGCGTATAGCAGCGGGGATAGGGGACAACCCTGCCTAGTGACTCTAGTAATGGGAAAGGGGGCAGTAACCAGGTCCCCTATGCGCACACGGGCCGTAGGCTTATAATATAGTGTCCCCAGCATCTGCAAAAAAAACGCCCCAAGCCCCATTCTCATCAGGACTTGCCTTAGAAACGACCACTCCACCAAATCAAATGCTTTTTCCATATCTAGAAAAACAGCTATAGCTTTGTTCTCATGGCGGACGTGCTGCATCGTGCCAAACACCGTACGTATATTATAAGTTAAGTTTCTAGATGGAATGAATCCCGCCTGTTCCGGAGCAACTAGGATATGGGATATTAGAGCAAGTCTAGTAGCTAATATTTTAGCGAATAATTTAGTGTCCACATTGAGAAGGGAGAGTGGGAGAAACTAACTGCATTCATCCAATGCCTTACCCGGTTTAGGGATGGCAACTAATAGGTCCTCCCTCATTGACGGGGATGTGGTGCCTGTTACACATATATCTTCGAACAGGGCCGCGAAGTGTGGGAGTAACTTCTCTAAAAACGTCTTATAAAAAGCTACGGTTAAGCCATCAGTCCCCGGGGCGCTACTAGCTTTCATACTACTCAAAGCCTCGATAATCTCATCCCTCTCTATCGGGTTCATTAGGAGTTCCCTGTGAGAATCTGGGAAGAACGGGAGTAGTATATGCTCCAAATACTCCGCAATCTGCTCTTCTGTCCCTGCAGACCGGAACCTATACAGATCAGCATAATACTGTCTGAAGCGTTCAGCCACATCCACCTCTTCCGTCAATAGTTCACCGCTCGCCGCTTTAATTTCAGATACCTGCGTCCTACCCCGCCGTGCTTTCATTAGTCGTGCCAGAACAGACCCCGGCCTGTCTCCCTCTCCATATGAGCGTGCCGTAGCGTACGTGCCCATGTGCTTCACTTCACTAGTGGCAGCGTCATGATATTCCTCAAGAAGTGACTTAATCTCACTGACTAAAGCCTCATCGCCCACAGCGAGCCATTGCTGCTCTAGGTCTTTTAGTTTAGCTTCTAGATCAGCCAGAGTCTTTCGAATAGCCTTAAGCACACCCGAATGCTTAGCCATTGCGATACCCTGAATGTACACTTTAAATGTTTCCCAGACAGTCTGGAAACTATCTACTGAGACAATATTAGTATCAAAAAAGGTATCAATGGCGACGGCCATTTCCTCCTTAAATAACGGGTTTAATGGGGAATACAGAGAAAATCTCCTCGTGAATGGCGGCATACTTTTCCTAGCAGGAGTCTAGCACCACCAACAGTGGTGAGTGGTCAGATAGCGTGCGTGGTAATATCATACATTGTCGTATCTGATTCATCAGTGAAGTAGATGCCATCCAATAATCAATACATGTGAGTATGTTGTAGTACGCCGAGTAGTGTGTATAACCTCCTCTATCTCCACTCCTCGTTCGCCACACATCACACACATCCAAACACACCAGAACTTCCTCCAGCTTTCTCGCAGCCGCCGCTGGGTTTCTAGGGGGGCCTGCCGATTTATCTAGGTCCGGGTCCCTGACCAAATTAAAGTCCCCTCCCCACAGGATCTAGATGTCCCCATATTGGCTGATAATCCTAGCAATGTTCCCAAAGAACTCAGGGCACTCGTAGTTGGGTCCATATACATTAATGATGAGAAGGTCCAAGCCCCGACCCCGGCATTTAGATTTGACATATCGGCCATCTGCATCCTCTCGAAGCAGTGTAAGTTTGAGTGATGACCTGGGATTAGTCCAGTTCAATACCTCCCTGGCATGCGAGGTGAACCCTGCTGAGTTAATATTACCCTCCAGTCCTCTGGACCTCAGCATAGGGCTCATTTGGGGTAGGTGCGTCTCTTGTAGGAGTGCCAAATCCATATTTTGTCTATTGAGATAATTCAGAACCTTTCTAAGTTTACGGTGATCATTGAGTCCCCTAACATTCCATGACATAACACGCATTCCACCCACCTGCTCCCGGGTCTCTAGCGCATCACGTGACATTAACTACGTAGGTGAGACATATCGTGAAACATGTATATTCGTGAACTAGCATGCAGTGCACCATCTGCTTAATAAACAAACAAACTCCAGAACAACCCCTCATGATAAACCTCCCCCTTCCACTCCCCACCCACAGCAGACCTCCCTCAACATGGCCGCATGAATTCCAATCAGACTCCCCCTCCTCCCCATACCCCCCAAAACCTTAACCCCCTCAAGAGAGAGAGAGAGAGAGCAACAACAGTGCCAGGCACATGTCAGCGGAGGTAGCCCCTCGTGCCTAACTTCTACAGATACCAACAGCAATCATAACCAGCCCTTGCTCCCACGTGTCATCGAAACCATATTGTCAGCATATGCAAGTAAACGTCATACCCCCCACAAGGAAATAAACAGGCCCCCGTTGTTCTCCTTAATTATTAATCTCAGCCTACCCTCAGAGGGGGGCTACAGTGCCGTGAGCCACAGCCTCGCGTTATGGATCCTGTTATTATGAGGCAATCCCGGTTTACACTTAGAGCCGAATTCCCTTGGCCACAGCCACACCGTCTAAACCAGGTAAAGATCAGCAGGGCTCCCTCTATAACTAGGCATGGCATTATTTATTCTACAATACCTCATACCCCGAACCGAGACCCACAACGTCTCACAGTGCCCAGAACTTCTCACCACCCTGATATCGTTCAGTTAAATTCTTCAGTCCTGTACTTCCAGCGCGGTTCCCTCCAACTCCTCCAGCAGCAATCGCTCCGGGCTGCTGTTCTGCTCTTTCGTCCAGCTCTTGATGGCTTGCTGCAAAACTTTAAGGTCCATGAAAATATGCGATCTCCCTTGCCTATTTACCCCCAGCTTCGCTGGGTACAGCATGGTGTAGTCCACACCCATATCTCGGAGCTGCCTCTTGAGCGGTACAAAGTGTCTGCGAGCCTCCTGCACTCGGGCAGTGAAGTCAGGATATAGGGATAGCTCCGAACCCTCATATCGCAAGATTTTCTTCTCCCTAGCAACTCAGAGAGCCGCATCTTGATCCCGGTAGTTAAGTAGCTTTGCTATTATCGGACGCAGTGCAGCACCCGGTGGGGGGTCTAGGTCCCAGAGCTCTTTGCGCTCTCTCCACCACAAACATTGCAGAAAAGACATTGTCTCCCAACAATGTCACAAGCAATTTCTCGACGAACTGTTCCATATTTCCTATGGCCGTCGTTTCCGGAAGGCCAATAATTCACAGGTTGCAGTGCCAGGAACCTGCAATGTCTTCTGTCTTGTCTTGCAGGTCGTGTAGAACCTTTCCCAGCTGCCTATGTTCAGAATCAAGAGTAGTGTGGGCCTCTTCAACTTCAGTTAAGCGTCTTTCGGACATATCCAGCCGTTCCGCGTGTTTATCAAGCTGTTCTGCCATTCTATCCATTCTATATGTTAGGGCGTCCATTTTTGTGCCCATGGATTTGATGCAACTCTGAAGAGACTTCTCCATCGATTTTAGGATGCTGCGTATGTTCGATTCGGTGTCCTCTTGTGCTGGTGGCGGCATCTTAGCGCCCTCATCCGGGTCGGGGTCTTGGGGCTTGGATCGCTTCTGGTCGAAGGCCAGCTTAGTCTGGGTCTTATCTCACTTGCCCATGACCACTGTGAGTACCTACCCCCGCTGGCAGCACACAGTCACACACGCTCCCCGGCCTGATAATTGGGTAAGATCCTGTTCGGGACCGCCTAGCCAAATCCACAGCTATGGCCAACTACGTCCCGCAGCCCCGCTGTCTGAGGAACTCGCTTCACAGCCCCAACAGAGTCCAGCTATGCTCTCAGGGTATGCCGGCCAACAGGACACTCCGCCCACTGACACCCATCAGGGGGGGCACCAAAGATGCGAATTTTATTCCGATGCCCCTGCACAAACTCAGGAAACCTGCTACCAGCCTCACCCGGCTTGCGCCGTAACTGCGCAGGATATATAGCGTGTGCATAGGCAGCAAGTCCCTACCAGCTGCACAGCAAAGCTTCAGGTGGTGCAGGGGTGATTCTGTCCATGCGTGCCCCCTCTGATCTGTCCTCCGACTCAGGCTGCCCTCCAAGTCGCCACCGCTAGACCGGGTCAGTATGGGGCATTGAGAGTGGGCCCTAGCCTCCGGTGTCCGAGTGAGCAGCCCAGTAGGGGGGCCTGTATCAGCCGCTCCCTCAGCTCGGTCCAAGCAATGATATTCAAGGCCCAGGCGGTGCCGAAGGGGGTCCGATGTCGCTTCACACGGACAGGCCTCACAGTGTCTCACGCTACATGCTACATCTCCGGCCAGCTCTTAGGGCCACCACCATGTCCCCCGAAGACTCCACAAACCTCCGGGGCACCACCACCAGCAGTCAGCACAATCGGCATTCCTGCGGGTCCCAATGAGGCAGAGTTCCGTTAAGTGAGGTTCGAAGGGCGGGCACTGGCCGCACGTCGAGCGACGTCCCCCGGCAGGAGCCTCAACTGTGGGTCGGGGATTCATGACCCAGTCGCCGTCGACTCTTCCCCGGCAAACGCTCTTTTTTTAAGCCGCGAATCTTGGGGCCAGACTAGTCAGTCTTTACCACACACCTTCCGACACAGCAGGTGCTATATTGGGGTCTAAAAACCGCTGTAGCTGCAGGATAGTTATTGAATAGTGCGATGACTCGGCAGAGCTCTGGGCTCAAGTGGCCATCACGGTCACAAGCTAGCTCTGCCCCCCATGTATGCATTTTTAAATAGTAGCTTGCTTGGTGTAATGGTTGCGAGGTCAAGGCTGGACCAGGGTGCCAGGCTGGTTTTAGATACTTTATTTCTCTGGCCCTATGATAATTGGCAATGTGTATGGGTAGTTTGACGTATTAGACTTTAAAATATCCGTAGTGTGTGCTGCCAGAGTGTTAGCAACGCCTTACACTCTTTTATGTCTGTGATCTGTGTCTCTTTAAAATTTGGCTCTGCTGACTTTCATCAATAAGCATCCATTAATAAACCTTCCTCTTATACCAGCCCTAACTGGCCAAGGAAGGAGGACAGTGTGCCATGATCCCTGAATGCACCAATGACGCTGTGTACATGGCCTTCCACAACAGAAATTAAACAGGTGATGACTCTTTGATTTGTTAAAGCAGACCATACATACTGGGTTTCTTGATCATTATTTTGCTCCAGAATATCTCATCATCTGCAGATGCTGCCCACCAGTGTAGCTCATAAGGACCAAAGGCCATGGAAAAAGCATTGCTGTTTGCTCTCTGTCTTTCAGAATATGACTAATCCTGGTGAAAGACCGTGAGCGATGTGTTGCTGTCCTCCACTACCTGTCAGTGGAAAAGATTGTGGATTACATCCATCAGGAGGAGAGCCCCTCTGCAAGTAAAGTACTAAGACTAAGAGGGTCTGTGGGAGCTGTTATTGGACTACATCTGCTCTTGAACACAAGGTTGCCCACAGTGAGCTGCTACAAATCACCATCGGGCCCTGGGGAAGAGCCATTGCCTGTTTTTGTTGTGTTGATGAGTCGTCTACATTCTTGACCCAATGAGGAACCTTTTGTATGCCTGCTTGTATGTCTCCTGAAGGTTTGTGGAATACCACAGCTTCGCTGTGTAGGCAGGAATTTGAAGAGGTAAATAGAGGAAGATTCTCTGAATACAATTCCATTGCTTGCCTATTCCTACACTAAGAGGCTCTAGAGAAATTAGTATTTGATCACCTGTTCCCAACCCCAGAAGGTACATTGTCTCTAGTTATCGTGTAGTTCCTACTAATCCGTAGGATCTGCACATTATTCGGACAACATAAACTAGGGGCTTGGTGTCAAGACTGATTTTGGACACCCCACAGGATATGTTGGCCTATTAGACCAGCAAGCTCACAGTGCCCTCATAAGCCCCCCTAATCTACCAGGGAGCGAATGGTTTCTGGCAACCACTGAACATGACAACCCTGACCCCCAGGGATCGTGTAAACAGTACATAACATTTCGCTCAGTCACTCATGCTTACTTATTCTCAGAAAAGTGTACAGAGAATGCACAGTGGGACGCTTTCAGTATATTTATTGAACCAACGTTGTTCTTGTATAGAATACATGTGCTACAATGATTAATAGACAGAAGCAGATCAAAGTACCAAACGCGTGAATAGTAGATATAGTTCTACTATGGTGCTAAAACAATGTATATATGCTGGAATATAAAACAAGGCAGTAATCGAAAGTACTTCTACTTTGTGAACCCTACTCTAAGTGTACCTAGAGTGTGGTTAGGTTTAGCACAAAGAATCCCCCCAAGGGACGATCCAACCCCATTACCTGGTGGGAGAGAATGAAGGACCCCAACTTGCTTCCTTTCTGCTGCTCGAGTACATTTTCTACCCGAGCGGCAGCTTCCTCAACGCGAACGGACGGTTTCTAAACATGAACGGTTGCAAGCGGCCACTCACATTGAGAAGCGCCCACATTGAAAAATCTCACCTGGCAGTTTCACTCTGCTCATTATTAGGACAACATAAAATAGGGGCTTGTTGTCAAGACTGATTCCGTACACTCTTGCAGGATATGTTGGCCTATTAAACCAGCTAGCTCGCAGTGTCGCCATAATCCCCCCCGCCCCCAACCTACCAGGCAGCAAATGGTTTCTGGCAACCCCTGAACATGACAACCCAGACCCCCAGGGATCATGGAAACAGCACAGAACCTTTCACTCAGTCACTCCTGCTTACTTATTCTTTAAAAGGTCTACAGAGAATACACAATGGGACTTTTTCAATATATTTATTGAACCATTGTTATTCTTGTATGGAATACAAATGCTGCAATGATTAATAGACAGAAGCAGATAACAGTTAATTGCAGATATAGTTCTACCATGCTGTTAAAACAATGTATATATGTTGCCATATAAAAAAAGGCGGTAATCAAAAGTACTCCTACTATGTGAACCCTACTCAAAGTGTACCTAGAGTGTGTGTAGGTGTAGAGTCAAGAATCCCCCCAAGGGACGATCCAACCCCATTACCTGGTGGAAGAGAATGAAGGACCCCGTCTAGGTCACAAACTGGACACCCCTCACAAGATGTTAGACCTCTGCATGGTGATTTCTCAGCATGCAATGACCCTTGGTGTCAGCTAGAGAGCATCCTCTGCTAATCTATTGGGATGCTCATCTTTTATAATAGAATGCAGCCTTGCGATGTGCATATAGATTGATGATGTTATGGAAATGCAGATAGCCCTGTTGCCCCGTGGATGAAGATAGAGATGACTTTTGTACATAGTGCGAAAAGAGGCCTTGTACATGATGTTCAGGGCATTGTGCTAATGTTGTGCAAAGCTAGATGTATAAACAAGTTTAGTTTCTGGGAAACGAATCTAACAGTGTTGCGCATGCAAATATGTGTAAACGGTCACAGCTGAAAATGTTATTTGCGAGGACAATATAGAAAATAAACTGCTTCGCTACATGGCCTAACTCGGGCATATAACATAGCTTTGTCCTTGATTTGCCAGTATCACCCACAGGCATCTCTCTATTGACCGGCTACTGGAATTTCAGAATTTCTTAACTACGACAGGCGGATTACAAATGATATGCACCTGAATACTTATGCCACCTTAAGCAGGTGTTTTGGTCCCCTGGCACCAAAAACAGCTTTTATCCCCAACAGACTATGCATATTCTGAGACATTGCAAAAATATGAGGGAGGTACCCTAATACTTAGAAAAGGGATGGGTATTTGTAACACAAAGAAAATAATTCCCTTTTCAATATATCTAAACGACAAACCTAGCTTGAGAGAACAATTATGCCATCAAACTGGATATGCAAATAATGTGATATAAGTGGCCTATCCCCAGTATACTAAATCTCAATGTAGAAGAAAAAAGATGAAATATAAGAGGGTTAAGGTGCATTATGATCCAACAACAATCAATACACAATCAAAATTAAAATATATTCAATTATATCATAGTTTTATTTAAAAACTTTTTATATATAAAAGACAAAAAACAAATACATGTATCAATAAAATCGTATCCACATGATTACAAGATTTTTTAACTCATGATTAAAAACATCCTTCTTGGAAATTATTTAAAAATTTATATTCAAAGAGCAACTGTCGATGCCGCGTTTCGGTGAAAATCGGATATTTCGTCACCTTCTTCAGGACGTAAATTGCATGTATATCTAAACAACAATATAAGAATTTTTTTTTAAGTGTATTGAAAATAAACAATCAATTATTTAATTGATTATACAATACATTCATATTACAGCAACCTGATATTACCCTGTATCTACGTCCAAGACAGACTTTTACAATCACTAAATACATCACATAATCCATATCAGTTTGGAACCCGTTAATTTAAAGGTTCAAATCACTTGTGATTCAGAGAGAATTAAGAACCCAGGTGTGAGCAGTTTGTTACTCTTGATAAACTTATTATATGTGCATAAAAGAAACATACCTAAAACTATTATGTATAGATATAGTCATTAGACATTGACCAGAAGTTCCACTGCAGTTGTAGGCAGGAAGGATACGGAGTTGTAGAGAGGGTCAATGGGAAAATTAAAGCTAAGTTAGCAAAAGCAAGCACCTCCACAACTTTTAAATGGCCAGATGCACTCCCTCTGGCATTCGAAGTACCCCTGCAAGAGAACAGGAATCTCCCCCTCCAAATCCTGATAAGGAGAGTCATGCGAATTCCTTCTGTTCCTGCAGTTGCGAATGTGAATATTACAGATGACATAGTTCTTGACAATTGCAAAGGACAGGCTGATGTGGGACGTTCTATCACCCTTAAGGTTCACTTGGCAACTCCAGCAATGAGACTCACACCTTTGCCACAATCTGAACCCAGATGACTGGGTTCTCATGAATACGTACATGTGCAAGTTATGTCTGGAATCCTACTGGAGAGCACATAATCAAGTAGTTCTTATGGCCAATACTGCAGTGAAATGTGAAGGCTTCCAGAACTACATACATGCCTTGCATTGAGATGAGTAGAAGAAGAAGAGGTGACAACACCCACTGATCCTCCGAGTCCAGCTCGAATAAAAGTTTCTGTGGCATCAGAGGAAGAAAAAGAGGTCCTACCTCATAGTCCGCAGCACCACCTATCTGAACAGCAGCCAGAGCAGAATCCAACAGAGGTACCAGACTCTAGTTCAGGGAGAAACTCAGAGAACAAGACTGAAATTCTGCATTCTCTGAGTCTCTGGCAAACTCTGGAGAACAGAGAACCATCAAGCAGGAACCAGTGCACCGCTGGTTGAAGATGAAACAGCGGAAGCAGGAGGGGTGAATTCAGACTACGAAGGTGAAAGTCTACTCCATGAATCAGAAGTGACAAGTACTTCGAAGTAGAGAGTGCATCATGAAGACAAATGGCCAAAGAATGAAACTATGAGGAGAGTGCTAACAGGATCATGAAGGCCTGGGACTATTAAAGAGGAAAGAGAGCTAGAAGAGCAAGAGGACACAGAGCAGGTAGAGGTCAGTGGTAGTGACAGTGAGCAACCAGAAATCAAGAGACCAAGAAGATTCGGAAAGCTAAACTAGACATACTCAGGGCCTGAATGGACTTACTTTGTGAGAGGTCACACTGGTTTAAATGACAATCAGACTGACCTCAATGAGACCCCAAGTAATGCAGGAACCGTAGTCAAAGTGAAGACATTTTGTTAACCTTTTTTTACTCGTAAAAACATTACTTAAAGGAGAGACATTTTTTACGTTTGTACCTTAGGCCAACAGTCAAAGGACTCTACAGCCTATGTGTATCTGGCTGAAGAAGACACCAGTTACTCTAGATAGCTAGATAGAGTAAAGACTATATGATAGAATATGGACTGAACTAACACAAACAGACTTAACTAATACTGAACGTCAGTGAGGTCAAAGTACATATTTAAAAGATTTTCTTGGCCGGGAAACATCCTTTACAACGCAACTTTTACCACGCAGTGCTTTTACATCGCAACTTTTACAACGCAAACCATTAAAACGCATTGCGCTGGGGGGCGCTCTAGGATAGGGAATAGATTTAATTTACTATCCAACACCTTCCCTACTATCCACGGGGACTGGAGTTGGAATAGTAAATTAAACTATTCACTATCCAGCACCCCTCAACACTATGCGTTGTAAAGGCATGCGTTGTAAAAGTTGCGATGTAAAAGGATTGCGTGGTAAAAGCATGCGTTGTAATGTCATACATCCTTCTTGGCCATATGCTGCAAAAGTGTCCTAATAGTCTTAGTGATTGCCTTGGTAACCTCTGTAGTTAGCTTGTTGTTGGACCTCTATTCTCTAGATGTAGAAGGCCTACATTTACTTGTGATTATATATGCATTGAATCATTTATCGTCAATATGATTTGAATATCCACGAGATTTCTGAAATGACTATTTTGGAACAATAAATTCTTTAAACCTTCAAAGAACTTTGGAATCAATTGATTTGACCCTAAACGGAGTGCCTCATTGGAGGATGTATCTGCATTGCTTATGCGTACACCACATGGGTTATAAGGGAGATGAACACATAAGGCTAACTCTAAAAGTATCTTTAATTACAATATTTATTATCAAATATTAGCAGAATATGTCAGGTTAATGAAAGTAGAAAACTGCTATGTGTGTTCTTCTTTGCCTGCCTCTGCCGCTAAGCGATCTCCTTATGTTCATCTTCTTTTGTACTATTCGTTCTTGAGTAGTGTATTTTTTTTAATCTTTTTTATCACCAGTACACCAGAAAGCCGTTTTATTCTAATTACAAATCACCTATACAGAATGTACCTATCACTAATTCTTCAAATCTGTACACCTTGATGACAACCCCTATTCTCAGTTCTCAAAGGTATTGGGTACCTAAAAGAGAATAGATAGTGAAGAAATTCCAACCTTATTTTCATCCTAGTACAACTACTGCAAGTGAGCTTTCATGTAAAATTAACTATTCTAAAATGATTTTTATAGACAAAATTAATGAAAGTGTAATGAAAGGGAGTGAAGAGCTAAAAGAAGGAATGAAGGGTAAGTCGAAGCAGGGAAAAGAAAAGGCTGAACAGACAGACATACATCCAAGGCTAAACTTTGGCAAAGGGAGGGTTAAAACTCGGTATCTGAAGCCCCCAGCGCAATTTATGGCACTGATGCCCACCACCACTGTAGAGCTCAATAAGAAAGCTCTTTGGGATGAACATGTTAAGGGAAGTGGGGCTTTGCCATTGGTTTAAATGGCAAAGTCAAACTGGCAGTTTTAAAACTGTTCTTCAGGCTGCAGTGGCATCCTGGGAGCCATTTTGTACTTTGCCACACACAGGGTAGCACAATCAGTGCTGCAATTCTGGGTGGACACTCTAACCAACATGCCCTGGGCACTCTTGGTGGCATATACTAGAGATTTAGAAGTAAGTCAGCTTATGCCAATTTAGGGCAGCCAATTCAGCATACATGTTGTAATGGATTAGAACACTGGCACTGAGGTCTGGTTAGGAAGAATAACAGCAGCATCAGTCCAAAACTTTTTGGAGGTAATCATGTAAAAAGAGTTATTTCCTTACAGGAGTAGACTGAATAAGTTGCTCCCAGTATTACTTGATGGTCTCTCAGACAAGGAATATCAACAAACAGAAGTCGATCAGACTCATCAAAGGGGGAATTTTTTTATGTCTGGTCTTGTTTTGGTACACAATTATGTTACATCAGTGTAATCATGGTCAGATTTCTTATCGTGCTTATTATTGTTTGAAATCAGCAGCACCATTGCAGGATTCAAGGTATTACACCTTTTAATTGAGATGTTATCTGCTAAAACTATTGTTTGCCCATATTTTGTCATTTGTTTGTTTGTCATGTGTTCACTTCATATTCGAGACAGCAAAATCTTGACTGAATGAGGGACTAACACAATAAGTGTGTAACCCATCACAATTCCTTACGCTGCTCTATTGCCAGACAAACTGCTGCACCAGATTTCTGACAGCCAGGAAGAGCTGTGGCTTGTGCATCTAATGGAGCAAACAAGTAAGCTACAGGTCACTTTACTCCAATATACTCTTGCAAGAGACCAGAGTATACACAGCCATCTTTTTCATAGCAGTACAAATAGAAATTCCTATCATAATTCAGCGTTCCCAGAGCTGGTACACTGCACAGTTTGTCTCTGAGTTCTAGGAAGACATTCATGCATTTTTTGTTTTGAGGGGGTATACCTTTATTGATTTTCTCAGGATATAGATATCGTGACAGTGACCACTTGGGGCCGTGGTATTCTCATACGCTGTACTCAACATATCCAGTAATAACAAAGATAATCCCAACTCTCCCCCAGTCTGCTCTTGTGTCCATTTTAGTAGTAAGGGTATTATGCATTTGCGATGTCCTGGAGGCCGACAGTCTGCTCCATCGATCTCTCCCAGGTCCTCTAATTGATCCCTGCAACCAGCATTACAGCATTGCCATAGTCTTAGCTGAGCCGATGCCTTCCCACTCTACCACGCCTTCTTCAGAGCATGCCCTCAACAGGACAATGCCATGGTACCCAAATCTCATATCAGCCTCATTCAGCAGGTAGGCTCTCCATCCGCATCAGTGAACTGACCCTGCACTCCTGCCTGCTTCATCCCTTGTACTTGTATCCGGGGGTTCCCGTAGGGCGGTTAACATGGCTGCCTATGAGGTTAAGTCATACTCCAGTTTTTCAGGAATTCATACATGCCTCATTCGCACTTCTTCAACCACTGCTCATTCTGCCATGCCCCTAAGCCATTCTGCGTATCTGGGGGGCGTCACCCCAATCCACCTTATAGCTATGCGTCGCTTTGCCAGCAGGAGATCCAGCAAAATAAACCTCCTACTATGTGTCCTCTTGGCTGGGATGGGAATCCTAGTTAAACACTATGGATTGTGGGCTGGAGGTCCCAACCCGGTGGCTTTATTGAGGTTCCCCACTAATTCTGCCCAGTAAGGTGTCAGTGAGGTGCAGAGTCAGACAACATGTGAGAAGTCTGCCACAGGGCCCCCACACCTGGTGTATCTGTCTTTCGTGCATTGTAGATAGTGTGGAGTGGTTTGGGTGGAAGATAGGTATTTTATGTGTAGTTATATTGGATCAGTTTAAATCGCAAGTTAGAGCTAACGGTCTGCACTCCTTCGTGTTCCTTCTCCCACTCCCAGGTGAACAAGGGTTCCCTTGGGCCTCCTCCCATTTCGAATGTGCCTTCAGCGTTATCATTGGGAGATCTTCCCTCCGTGCACGGTGTATAAGTGATATCAATCTACAACCTCCCGCCTCGAGCGATACCAGTGTTTGCGAGAGCCAGTGCTCCTTTGGAAAGCACGGTCACACCTCCTATGCTGTTACAGATATTTTGGCCTATTGCAAGTACTGCCCTGTTTCAGGTGCGAAGGACTCAATGGCATCCTCTTGCGTTATGAACTTATCCCCGAGGTACAGATCCCTGAGTAATTTGCAGCCTCAGTCCTTCTATTTCTGCACTGACATCATGTCCGCTATCTTAGTGAACGGCTTTAGGGGCCATAACGGCATGTCCCGTGCATATAGAACTTATCTTATCACTCTTGATATCACTCTGTCCCACATACGGCACACCTGTCTAATAAGGAAGGGTATGTCTGCAGGTACTCCCGTACCAACCATGAGCAGATCAGGGAGAGCCTCCCCATCGTGGGAGCTGCTCAAAAGTCTCATCTCCCAGTTGTCCGCTGGGTTCAACCAGTGGACTGCGTGTTGCAAGTGGGCCGCCATGTAGTAGAGTTCTTAGGGACCTCACCCCGTCCTCAAGTTTGTTTAAGCATGGACAGCCCCACTCACTTCCTCTTGTTAGCCCACAACAGTTCGACAATCAAGCTGTCTATCTCAGCAAAGTAGCTCCGGGGAATATCTTACAATGGGCCTTGAAAGAGTATACAAACACCAGGAGAGCATGATCATTTACATTAGTGCGGTCCTGCCCATCAGGGACAACGGGAGATTCCCCCAAAAAGGAACTCAGGCCTGTAAGCCCCCCAGTACCCTGCTTATGTTTAGGTCTAGAAATGACTCCTCTGAGTGGGTTATCTTGATTCTCAGATATCTTACCCACTCTGACTCCCAAGGGAGTACCACCCTCGGAAGTGTCTCAGCCAGAGTTCCAACCAGTGCACCCATCGGGAGCATCTGGGAGTTTTGAAGTTTGACACAGAATGGCAAAACCTCCCCATAATCCTGTATAGCATTCAGGAGTATGGGTACTGAACATTCCAGGCACCGCAGATAGACTAGGGCATATTCCGTATACAAGGCAACCATGTGAGATGTATCCCACACCATGATCCCCCAAGGCCCAGCGCATCGCATAGCAGTTCCACCAGTGCCTCAATAGCCAGCGTAAATAAGAGGGGCGACAGGGGACACTCCTGCCAGGTGCCCCTATGTAGTGGTAAGCTGTTAAAGACCACACCACCTGTCCGCACCCTAGCCATCGGGTCAGCGTATACTACCTTGACCCAGGCTATATACTTGGGGCCAAGGCCCACCTTCTGCATTATATGCCAAAGATAGCCCCAAGTGACAGAATCAAATGCATGTTTGATGTCTAGAAATACCAGATCACATGCCTCTTCGCTTATCTGCAGAATATGGTAGATATGCGACAGACACCGTAGGTTATACATAGTGCTCCTCTGTGGAATAAACCCACAGTTAGTATGTATTAAGGCCAGGAGCTGGGACAACAAATGTGTGGCCTATATGCCACTAAGGATTTTAACATCCACATTTAAAAGGGAAAGTGGCCGATAAGAAGAGGACTCTGCTAAAGGCTTACCTGGTTTCTGCACCAGCACTATTAGGGCTTTGCGCATTGTGCCAGGCAATCGCGCCTTCTGGAGGGCTTCATGATAAACCTCTGTGTATCGTTGGTAAAATTCAGCAGGGAGACAATCTCCCATGGTGTTTTCTCAATATTCAGTCCTCTAATTTCAGCAAGAACCTCCTCACGTGTAATGGGCTCTTCAATGGAGGCTTGGTCCTCCTCCCCCAGACATGGGAGCTCTATCCCAGCTAGAAAGATAGTGCCGCAATCATTCAGCTCGTCTCCGTGTGATGCATACATTCTACTTAGGTGGGCCTATTGATGGCCAGCTGCGTATTATCTAAAACACCTCTGTCGTCTCTACTCATGCATTTGTTATCAAATTGTACTTAATCCACCATATTGCTGTAAGTCTTACTAAAGGCGGTAACTGCAAACACAACAATGATGGACAGAATGTGGATCAATGTCACACATTCACCCCAGTCCAAAGATTTGGGCCCAAATCCATCGTTTTTCCACTCCACACCACCCTGGGTTAGACAATGGCGATATGCAAATCAGCGCTGACCCTGTGCCCCATGGGAACAGTCCAGTCCGAACTACAAAAGCCATGTCCTTCCCAGAACGGAAACAAGCATCCGAGGACCGGCCCGGTTTCGAGGTAACACCTCTCTTCAGCCCGGCTAGCTTGATTCCAGTGGTGTGGAGTGCCTGGGACTCACGTCTGAGCATCCCCAGTACACTTAGAGCGGTAACTGCAAACACAACAATGATGGACAGAATGTGGATCAATGTCACACATTCACCCCAGTCCAAAGATCTGGGCCCAAATCCATCGTTTTTCCACTCCACACCACCCTGGGTTAGACAATGGCGATATGCAAATCAGCGCTGACCCTGTGCCCCATGGGAACAGTCCAGTCCGAACTACAAAAGCCATGTCCTTCCCAGAACGGAAACAAGCATCCGAGGACCGGCCCGGTTTCGAGGTAACACCTCTCTTCAGCCCGGCTAGCTTGGTGTGTAGTGGAAAAACGATGGATTTGGGCCCAGATCTTTGGACTGGGGTGAATGTGTGACATTGATCCACATTCTGTCCATCATTGTTGTGTTTGCAGTTACCGCTCTAAGTGTACTGGGGATGCTCAGACGTGAGTCCCAGGCACTCCACACCACTGGAATCAAGCTAGCCGGGCTGATGAGAGGTGTTACCTCGAAACCGGGCCGGTCCTCGGATGCTTGTTTCCGTTCTGGGAAGGACATGGCTTTTGTAGTTCGGACTGGACTGTTCCCATGGGGCACAGGGTCAGCGCTGATTTGCATATCGCCATTGTCTAACCCAGGGTGGTGTGGAGTGGAAAAACGATGGATTTGGGCCCAGATCTTTGGACTGGGGTGAATGTGTGACATTGATCCACATTCTGTCCATCATTGTTGTGTTTGCAGTTACCGCTCTAAGTGTACTGGGGATGCTCAGACGTGAGTCCCAGGCACTCCACACCACTGGAATCAAGCTAGCCGGGCTGATGAGAGGTGTTACCTCGAAACCGGGCCGGTCCTCGGATGCTTGTTTCCGTTCTGGGAAGGACATGGCTTTTGTAGTTCGGACTGGACTGTTCCCATGGGGCACAGGGTCAGCGCTGATTTGCATATCGCCATTGTCTAACCCAGGGTGGTGTGGAGTGGAAAAACGATGGATTTGGGCCCAGATCTTTGGACTGGGGTGAATGTGTGACATTGATCCACATTCTGTCCATCATTGTTGTGTTTGCAGTAAGTCTTACTAAAGGCTTAGTAATCAGGGAAACGTATGGAATCCACTATAAATCATACATACATTATAAAACCATACAAAATATGAAAAATTAAATAAGAAAAAATATACATATACATATGAATGAATGTAGACAGTAAATAAATTACATTTTAAAATAAACATGAAAAAATCCAAAAACACATTTACAAAAAATACTATAAACATTAAAATAAATTTAAAAACAGAAATAAATAATGCAAAATATACAAAAAATAAATCATTTAATGCAACAAACTCTATTTAACCAACATTATGAAATCCATTGGAGTCTAAGAATATTAAATGTACTATTCCCACTCTAGTTTATGTATGATAGGGAAAGTGTTGGACTTCAAAGTGGTAAAATTTACTATTCCCACTACAGTCTGTGCAACAGTAAGGATAGCATTGGATTTTGGGGGATAAAATGCACTGATCCCACTCCAATGAGCGCAACTGTAAGGGAAGTGTTAGACTTAGGGGTCGATTACGATGTCATTCAGGAAAGGCTCCGAATCGCAGCTGGGTCGTTCGAATCCGATTCGGAGGCCTTATTTCCGACTGACTCGGAAACACTTCTGAATGACCGATTATGATGTTCGGAAACCATTCGGACTTTCCGACTTGTTTTCGAACGACGTACGGAGCCTACTCGTACAGGTCTATGGATCGCATTTCCTAACGAGCGATTAGGATGTCGGATTCGGACAGCCTTTCCGATTCGATTGTTCCGACATGGATTGGCTGTCGGAATCTCATTTTGGGGGCCCGTAGTGGGCCCCCTTCACCCGGGGGCCTCTGAACCGGGCCCCGGAACACAGGCTCCCAGTCAATGGGAGTCTGACCGAACGGTGATCCGAACCATCGTTATCGGTCGGACGGACTCCAAGAATCTAATTTGGTAGGAAACCATTCCGAAACCGATTTGGTCGGAATGCTTTTCGAAAGACATTGTAATCGACCTCTTAGAAAGGGTAAAATGTACTTTTCCCACTCCAATCTGTGCAACAGTAGGGAAGCCATTGGATTTTGGAGGGGAGAGATTTACTATTCCCACTCCAAACAATGCAACAGTAGGGAATGTGTTGAACGGCAAAGAGGTTAACTTTACTATTCCTACTGCCGTCTAAACAAGACTTTGGAAATTACTTCACTGCAAACATATTACATATATAAGTAATACCATGAATATAGAAAATAAATTTAATATACAAATTATTATTTAACATTAATATATATATATATGCAACACACCTGCTACCGGGACACCCCGAAGCGCACCCAAGGACCCTTCACTTGCTGGAACTGCAGCTTCACCAGCATCCGGCCAACCAAACCACCAGCCAAGGAACCCAACTACCTCAGATGCATCCTCCTCAACACCCGCTCCACCCGCAAACACGCCGTTGAGCTCCTCGACTCTACCTCCCCTGACGTCGCCTTCCTGACAGAGACCTGGTTGAACACCGCCTCCACACCCGACATCGCCATTGCCATCCCGGAAGGATACAAGATCACCCGCAGGGACCGCACCAACGGAGTAGGAGGAGGCATCGCCATCGTCCACAGGAACACCCTCAGAGTTTCGACCAACACCGACAACACCCTCAACACCGCTGAACAAAAGCACTTCCAGATCCACACCGATCCCAGCAACACCCTCAGAGAAACTCTCGTCTACAGACCCCCCGGACAAAATTCAGCGACTCCATCGCTGACTTCGTCAGCACGCACGCCCTTGCCTCCACAGACTACATTCCCCTACTAGACCTGAACTTTCACCTAGAGAGCAACAACGACACCAACTCCACCACACTGATCGACAACCTCGACAACCTCGGACTCAGACAGATTGTGACCACACCCACCCACGTCGCCAGCCACATGCTCGACCCCATCTTCACCGCAAGCCACCACTTTTCCTTCAACCACACAACCGAACTCTATTGGACCGACCACCGCTGTATCCACTTCACCTTCAAGAAGCCCACCATGCACCATCGCACCCAGCTGCTGCCTCGACGCTGCTGGAGCAAAGTCACCAAAGACCAGTTAACCATCGCCCTCGCCCAGAACCCACCCGCCGACTCCACCGACCCCGACACCGCCGCCCGCAACCTCAGACAGTGGGCTGATGACTGCGCCAACACCCTCACCCCGCTCAAGACACCCTCCAACAGCCCCACCAGCAAGAAAGCCACCTGGTTCACCGAAGGCCTCCAGGCCTCCGAACAAACATGCTGGAAACTGGAGAAGAACTGGCTCCGAGAACGATCACTGGACAGCTACACAGCCCACAAGTACGCCACCCACAGACACCACCAACTCATCAGAGCCGTCAAGAGAGCCTCATTTAAGGACCTCCTAGACAACAACCCACACAACAGCAAAGAGCTCTTCAACATCGTGAATGAACTCTCCAACCCCATCTCCAACACCAACGACATCCCACCCTCGCAAGACCTATGCCACTCACTGGCCACCTTCTTCCACCGCAAAATCGCCGACATTCACGACAGCTTCAACGCCACGACCGCCCCAACAACCACCGCCCCCACTACCACCATCTCCACCAACCGCCTGCTCTCCTGGACCAGCATCAACGAAAAAGACACCAGCGAGATCATGAACACCATCCACTCCGGCTCACCGCTAGACCCATGCCCCACCACATCTTCAACAAAGCCAGCACAACCATTGCACCCCATCTCAGCAAAGCCATCAACATCTTCTTCGAGACAGCAACCTTCCCGGCAAGTTGGAAGCACGCCAACATCAATGCCTTACTCAAGAAACCAAAGGCGGACCCCAAGGACCTAAAGAACTTCCGCCCCATCTCCCTGCTCACTTTCCCGGGAAAGGTCACCGAGAAAATCGTCAAAAAACAACTGACCCGTTACCTCGAAGACAACAACATCGTAGACCCATACCAGTCCGGTTTCCACAGCATCCACAGCACCAAAACCGCCCTCATTGCCACCACCGATGATATCAGGACCCTGCTTGACAACGGAGAAACAGCGGCCCTCAACCTCATGGACCTGTCAGCCGCCTTCCACACAGTCTGCCACCGCACCCTACGAACACGCCTACACGACGCCGGGATCCAAGAGAAGGCCCTGGACTGGACCACATCGTTCCTCTCCGGCAGAACTCATAGCGTCCGCCTCCCCCTTCCGCTCCAATGCCACCAAGATCATCTGCGGCGTACCCCAGGGCTCATCCCTCAGCCCTACGCTGTTCAACATCTACATGGCACCCCTTGCCCACATCGCCTGTCAGCACGACCTCAACATCATCTCCTACACAGACGACACCCAGCTGATCATCTCCCTCACCAAAGACCCTCACACAGCCAAAACCAACCTCCACGAAGGAATGAAGGCCGTCGCCGAATGAATGAGGAACAGCCGACTGAAGCTGAACTTGAACAAGACTGAAGTCCTCATCCTCGGATCCACCCCTTCGGCCTGGGACGACTCCTGGTAGCCGACCACTCTGGGAATAGCTCCGACACCCACCCACCATGCAAGCAACCTAGGGGTTATCCTCAACTCCACCCTCACCATGACTAAGCAGGTCAACACCGTCTCCTCGTCCTGCTTCAACACCCTCCGAATGCTCCGCAGGATTTTCAAGTGGATCCCCACCGAAACAAGAAGAACAGTCACCCAGGCCCTCGTCACCAGCAGATTGGACTACGGAAACGCCCTCTACGCAGGAACGTCGGCCAAGCTCCTGAGACGGCTGCAACGCATCCAGAACGCCTCCGCACGTCTGATCCTCAACATCCCCCACCGCAGCCACATCACACCCCACCTGAGAGACCTACACTGGCTCTCCGCAACAAGTGGATAACCTTCAAGCTCCTCATCAACGCACACAACGCCCTCTACAACGCCGGCCCAGCATACCTCAAAAGACGACTCAGCTTCCACACCCCCACCCGCAAGCTCCGCTCCGCCGACCTCACCCTCGCCACTGTCCCCCACATTAGAAGAACGACCGCTGGGGGCAGATCCTTCTCCCACCTCGCCGTCAAGACCTGGAACACCCTTCCCACCAACCTACGGCAGACCCGAGACCTACTGGGCTTCAGGAGACTCCTCAAGACCTGGCTCTTTGATCAGTAGCTGCACCCCCATACCTCCAGCGCCTTGAGACCCTCACAGGTATGTAGTGCGCTTTACAAATATCTTGATTGATTGATTGATATGTAATAAAAAAATTACAAAATGTAATCAATTTACATAATTACTATTCAATAAAATAATTAATTATCAATTAATAAATTATTGTTATTCAATTAATTAATGAACTACCCACCCTTTACCCCTACAAACCTAGCAGCTCGCACCTAAAATATAAGTTAAAAAAATAAGTATTCAATAATTTACATATTCAAAATCTATTAAATAATTAAGAAATAATTAATTGTTAATTAATTATTATTACTTAACTAACTTCCCACCCTGGAGCACTACAAACTCAGCAGCCTGTAGCCAAAATATAATTAAAATAAATATGTATTCTCTAATTTTAATATTTAAAATTCAATTAAATAATTAATTTACAATTAATAACTAATTATTAATTAATTATTGCTCAATTAACTTCAGAACTCCATACTCTTAAAAACCTAACAGCATGCAAATAACATATAAAAAAATCAACATAACATAATTTACATAATAAATATCAATCATATAATTAAATTAAATGTATTAAATAATTCATGACTATTATTTCCTAATTAACTTCCAACCCTATAAACCCAACAACCAGCTACAACACTATAAATTACTATAAAATATTAAATACAAAATTCGAAATCACTTAAAATTGCAAGCTATATAAAAAAACATCATATAAGTAATAGTAACACATACAATTAATATAGCAACTAAAACAATTTCAAATAATTAAAAACGATATTTTTAAACATTATATCATTGAAAATTATATTAAAACATCAATATTATGTAAGACTATATAACTTACCTCAAAAAATGATGTACTTGTGAACGATATTTGTGTATCACGATATTTGTGTATCACAACATTTATTTTCCAATATTTCTGCCTCCTGATGTGTTTTTTTGATCGATAGCAAGCATACATTTAGTTTTGCCACTGGGGCCCAGTATGTGTAACTAGGGCCACTAAACCCAAGCCAGCCTCTCACACTTTTTAGTTCGAAAATGAACTCTAAAATTACAGCTGTTAACGACATTGTTTCTACTGTTAAAACAAAAAAATAATTGGCTGGTCCTTAAACTCTAAGGAAGAGAAGGAATATTTTATTGTTGTGATCTGCCAATGAGAAACTTGTTTAAACGTTTTAAAACGCATGGGTTTTACACCAATAAAAACAATATAATTTTTAGCGATATTAACAACCACACCATAAAAATGAGTTAATGTTTGTTTGCTTTGAAAAATACGGCTGCGAGACATTAAAAAGATCTTTGTCGTGCTGCCAAAGTACTTCCACAGCACATAGTTTCTTGAGGAAAAGTTTAGAACACACTTCCCATAAATAAAATACGCAATTTATCCCTGGGGCCCGGGAGAACATCATTCATTTGAGCACCAAAGGGGTGATTCCATCCAAAAGAAGTCCCAGCCAGCCAAAAAGATGATTTTTCATAGCCGGTGCACATTAAATGTAAGTATGATGAATACGTTTTAGAAAATATGTAATATCAGTATCTTATTCACTTCAGCCTGGAGACATTTTCAGTCTTGAGAGCAGAAAGTCCTACACGGAATGTTCATTTCGACTGCCTTTAGATTCAGCATGAAAGTGCCTGCAATCTGTTGTTGCAGACAATCTGCCATTTTGTTTAAGTCGAATCGATTTAATTGGTTGCAAAATAGTATTCTAATCAGTAGAAATGCAATTGGTGTATGTCTGTGTGATGGGCTGGATGAACTGGGTGCACTGGAAGGCACTGTACTATGTCATGCTGAATGATATAGCCCTTATACCAGAAATGGGCAACAAAGCGCAATGAGGTAGCAGCGCTCCTTTCTACAGTTGTAAAGAGGTCAAATTTTTTTGGTGTTTTTTTTTTAAAAAGAGGTCCATTTTAAGGTGGGACAATTCATCCAGTCTTGTTTTTTATTCCCGTTCTCAACCTGGTAGACTTCTGCCACTCCAGACTGATTCCAGATCGACTTCAGGACAGTTAATGAACTCTGTTTGCGCTCTCGCTTGCAAGGGTTTTTGTTTACAATTAAGGGCTTGGAGCCTGCCCATTGCTTGCCACTCGTTGGCTTCAATGTCACTCTTATTTGCTGCCACCTAATTGGCCAACACGTGCTGTGCAACACTTCCTTTTCTTTCTATAGAGCATGGACCAAGAAAAGATCGACTCAACTTAATTTGTGTTCGTCTGCTGATTGTGCTGTGATTTATGTACGTGTTTGAGGACTCTTCCTCTGATTCCAGTTCCAGTTCTTGGGCTTACTCGTACAACTAAAATAAAATTACATTTGATGTAAGATGGAGTAAGCCGTTATTATATATAAATGTCACACTAACAACAGATTTACCCCTCATGATGCTTGCAGCCGAATACCTACTTTGTTGCCTTTCAGCTATTCATCCTCTTTATGCCTCATACCTCCGCATTAATTTAAAGTTTGGCTCCTTGTTTAAGTTACTTACACCCACAACTCTCCACTCCACTCTACACCCTCCACTCCATGCCACTCTACGCCACTCCACTCCGCACAATGCTACTCTATGCCATTCTATGCCACTCTACGCTGCAGCACTCCACTCTACGCCTACTGCAGTAGGATGATTGATCCAATTTCAGACCATGAATGGTCAGCTGTGCATATGTCAGCACGAGGGATCAGAAGCTGCCTCTCCACTGCTTATGTAATGAAGACAATTCCTTAGGCATGCAGCGGCAGCCATGCAGCAATGGTAGCTAAAGGCTAGGTGCTATTCGGTTACATACGCTGCAAGTTGCTGCTGGCATCTCATTGAATATCTAGTTCTGAAGAGGCACTGGACACAAAACGTATTTAATTTGCATGCTGATTATCCCATCTGTACAGCAGCACATTTGAATCTACAAAATACAGGTATTTATGATTCAGAATCCAGCTCCCTGGCAGACTGTTTATCTAGAAGTAAAATCATAAATTGGTCTGTGTCAACCATCTCTAACTGCACTGTTTACTACTAAGAGGCCTATTAAGATGTATGCCTGACACCATCGCGGAACTGGGACTGACTGACCTCCAGTCGGTGTTTCCGACCGACTTCCTGATTAGGATGCGACCAAACACTGTTCGGTTGCATTCTGACATTTCCCTATGGGAGCATGTGTTACGGCCGTAAACCGGCCGTAGTACATGCTCCCATAGGGAAATGGGATGTGGTGTTAATCCCTACACCCCGTGGCAGGCACCTCAAGGTGCATGCCACGGGGTGCAGGGATTAACAGGGGAGCTCACCTATCAGCCCCCTCGACCCCCTAGCGGAGGCGTGCACACAAGTGGGTCCTTCTAGGAGCCCCCAAACACACTTTTGGGCAGGGTTTACATGTCAGAAAGGCCGGCATGGAAACGCTGTCGGAAACCGCGCATTTTAATCCGAAGAGCAGAAAGACCACTCTTTTGGATTATGGGCTGGCCAACGACACCGGTGATGGGCTCCTTAAGCCTTTCGGAAGCCAGCGGGAATGACCGGCCGGTTTAGTTTTCGGCAGCCAGCATTGTAATGCGTCGGTCAGAAAGTAAATCATAATCAGCCCCAAAATATTCATTCTGCAGTAGAACTTCAACTTCAAATCCACAACCTGATAATTTGGAAGACCTTGCATATACTTTTCCAAAATGATCTCTTCTGGCTATTCAATTATACATAAAAACATAAACCAGTAGAGAGGGGGTGAGTAGTTTATAACCACTGACTGGTTGTCAGTTTAACTGAGAGTAAAAAACGTAAATCGCGATGAAAACGTTTGAATTTCAACCTCTTACTCTCTCCTTAATATTCAGTGACCTGCTTTTTATGTTCTCACCATCCTGGTAGAAAATGGACCAAGTGAATTTAATTCTCGATTTCATTAGTGATACAGTAATACAAGACTACTTATTACTTTTATTAGGTGACTTCAACCTTTGGTAAGAAAATAACTGATTTTCTATGATCTATTTCTTGCTTCTTAAGCAACCTGGGGCTTTAATAACTCATTGTAGGTTGTACACACTGCAAGGGTCTCACTTTGGGCGTAGACTTTATAAGAGTCATTACAATTTCCATACAAAACATCTTTCCTTTAACGAATGTTACTTTTATTTTTACCTGTATGATTTTTCACCTGTCCCCCTTTTCCCTTTTCATCAGAGCCAATTATTGGCACACAGGATCACAGAATCACTGCACTCAAAGATCATCTGTCCAACTTTTGCAAGGACCTATCGATGCATTAAGACTCCCACAGCAAGCTCTTCGGAACATTTAGTTCTTCTTATAACACTGTATGATCCACTAATTTTCTGACACACAAAGCAAACTTTCATATAGCACACCCCGGTTCAATTCAGAGAACACTCCATCACACTGCTATCCCTCTGTGGCTCCCTCAGCAAAGCCCTGTAATGTTCTCAATGCTTTATTAATCAAATCAAATCAATAAAACTATCTCAGAATTCGAGGAAATTGATAAGCCTTTAGCTCTAGTGACTTCTACATTATCTGATACATTACTAACTCCTTCTTTCTCTCCACCCCAGACATGGAATGGATATTAAAGACTCTTGAACCTACAGGCGGCAGCCCTGGGGATCCAACACCCAAGACTATTGAGGGAGTTTGTCTAAATATTTGTGCCCATCCTTCAGCTTTTGATCAAGCGTTCATTCCTTGAGAGTGTGGTACCTGCTAGTATGAAGCATAGTATTATTGGTCTGTAATTAAGAATCCACACCTCGGCCATGTTAGATCTATCAACTGCATCTTACACCGTGAACAACTGGCTCCTACCTCAAAAGGAAGAAAGAGGTGAGGTGGCATTTGCTGGTCCATTTGCTGATTTGGGTCCTTTCATAAACAAAGGGCACAGCAAGTTAGTTTGGCCTCTTTGAGGTCACCTTAAATTTCTCCATTCGGAAGGATCCCTGAGGGCTCCCCAATCCCATCAACAGTTTTATTTAAAATTAATGTGGGCAATCCTTTTATTCTTCTTGCGCTACATTACTCAAGGGGTAGAAAGACATACTAAATAGAGCAAACATCTGGTGCTCACTACAGTATATCCCCACTTTAACACATATTCATCCTGATGATGTAAACAGTGTTCAGTTTGTGCGTTCTCACTGCTCTCCACAACATGAAGAGGTAATTGTGACCTGGAATACAGCGCCACATGCTATGCAAGTCTTGATAATGGATGCAGCATTCGAACAATGGGGCGTTAAAATATGCGAAATCAAGCAAGCGAAATACCCATATATTGGATAACACTAGGGATTTTGATACAACTGATACCCCTCATAGCATCCTAAGGAGTGCTCATGGTGCTTTACACCTTGGGGCATATAAAAGAATACTGATTTGGGTCAGCTGTGGGAAGGAGCATCAAGACAAGCGTATAGTCTATGCAGACCAATTGATGGGAAAAGAGCAAGACTGGAGCTGGCTAATGACAATGCTGCACTGCACACCAAAGACAAAATCTTAACTTTATCCACAATGCAAGGGCGCACAATGGACGCAAGCCCACCTACCCCTTCCATCACCACTCGCAAGACTGACAGGTCAATAGGCTGCAAAGGCAGCGCCGTACCACCCCCAGCAACTGTGAGGGATGGGAGAAGATTGGCAAACTTCAACTGCAACTCAGCCTGAAAGGGAATGCTAATCCCCTTAAATCAGAGATCAAACTAATCTCATGGAAAGTTACCAGCCTTTGTCGAATACTAACACACCCGTAGGCTTTCTAGTTAATAACATTTGGAAATTTTATATGCTTGCAGGAAACTTGGGCAGTCGATCCAATTAATAGGCTTCCATGATTTTCAGTTACTAACAAGGAAACACAAGCACTTTGGGCACCCACCAGGAGCCTGTCCATATACACTGCCACAACATTGAACTTTGAGCTGAGAGAAGTTGAAACAAATAACTTAGGGGTACAAGCCATAATACTCAATGGATACTGTATCAATGATAGACCAAGTTCAATACTTCTTGTCAATATCTACTTCAATCAACATCGGGACAACAGGGCAGCAAAACTGGTCAATTACTGTGAAGTGCTGGAGGATCTCCTTTGTGCATACCCAACATCAGATGTTATTGTAACTGGTGATTTTAATCTTTCAAAACTCGGCCAACTCCATCTAAAACACCCACAACCAAACTCAAAGGCTAATCCCGAGGGGATAATGATCGCCTTCATGACCACACATAATCTAACTCTGTTGCAGATAAGCAAATGCTTGGCCAACCAGGATAAGGAGCCCCTATATACCCATAGAGACACATCCACTTTGAATTACACTTTGCAAGTGGTGCAATTCACAATACGCACAAGGATTATGAATTTAAGCACCATCAGTCTGGCAACCTTCTTCCTCAGAGCATGTGCTTTGTGATGCTCACCCAGGTAGTCATACAAACTACTTCAGCAGCAGTGGAGTGGGGGACAGCAGTCTAGAATGCCCCTTCGCCGGCTTCTGGCACGCCATCTCAGGCTGGGGAAGCCCATCTTGAGTCGGGGTTGGCTGCACAGAGGTGTGGAGGTGAAGGAGGGCAATTAGCACATGCAAGGTGAGTTCTCGTTGCCACTAAGGCGTGGGCTCCCAGGCGGTGGGGGGATGATGCGTGGGGAGGAGAGAGAGTCACATATGGAGAATCCTGACCAGGATCTTGGTGGAGGCACTGCCATTTGTCAGTAGAGGCTGGGAGTCTCACACTCCTGTGGGGACCGACCACTGAAACTGGGACTGTCCACTGCAGCATCTCCCTACACTACCACTTCACCCATGACTGCTTTCCAGGAAGGTTACACAAGGCTCCTTCCCACCCGGGGAAGATCCGGGATGCCAACCCTCTGGTCCTCAGTAAATTCCTAATGGTCTCATCGAGGTATTACATCAGCCAGGGACATTCCACCTCCCAGATGGCATTATAATCCACTACCCAAGCCCCAAGGGGCCAAGTCCTTCTTCTCCGGGTGGATCCTGCGTCGGTCGTTCTCCTCAGGCTGTGGTATCCCTTACTGGTGTTGTATGTAAAGAGTCCCAGAAGATGGGGGGAAGACGTAGCAGAGACCTTATCTTCAGGGAAGTCTCTTGAGATCCCCCCCCCCCGCCCCAAGGGGCTGACAACCCTGTAGCTGCTTCCAGCCACAGTCCGTATGGGCCCACGTCACATCGCTGTGCCCCCTCACCTCGTTTTGCTGGCACTAATTAAGGCCACCAGTCAGGCTGTCTTGTCACTGCAGGGGAGCCCTCCCAACAGCAGGCCACGTGTCGCTGCTGTAGGCCCTCCTGGCTGCTGCCGCCTTGGGAAGCCGCTAGGCACACTCTCCTCTGCTCATGAGGAGTGCTGCATCGTCTCACCGATATGGACCTGCACCACCTGGGTACCGCCATCAAGTCACCCAAGAGTGACGTAGATGCCCCCTCCCTTCTCCTCCTGTTGCGTGGGCCCAGGGGCTAATGAAGGCCATAGGACTGTGCAGCGCCAGGGCTCCCTCGCTCCAATTCTGCGGCAAAGGAGAATTTCCACCACTGCATTCCCACTGCACAGCAGGAACTGCCCTGCTTCAATGCCAAGGATAAGAGCCCGGATTGGTAGGATACATTTGGATTCTCCTGCCGGCCCACCGAAAGTTCATTCAGATGTTGTCCGCCATCTTTGGTGGCTTGGGCACGCCCACCAACACTGACCCATCTAATTACTGATTAACAGCCATGTTAGATGTAGAGGCCAAAGCCTATGCCAACATTCTATTGCACAAACTAGAAGCTTGATCAACTGAGGAAAGCATCTACAATAGATGATATAGTTACCTTATCACATCTGATCCACTGCACCTAACAAGCTTAAAGTACCCCATCTTCATCTGCTTTATAAACTTTTCAGCTGCATTTGATGGTGTGGACTGGAACATACTATGGTCAAAGCTAGCTCAGCTAGGCATATCTCCATCTCCATGTCTAGCTATGTAATGGAAATAATATTACATCAGAAATATCAACAGCCTGCGGCTTCAAACAGAGTTGCGTGTTGGGACCCATCTTGTTCAACCTTTACACAGATGACTTAGGTCGAGCAATGTCCAATGCTAAAACAGTCCCACCACGGATCGGCACACATGGGCTCCATGAACTCCAATATGCAGAAGACCTGATTATTCTAGACCATACCAGAAACTGGTTGCAGGGGGCACTGGATCAACTTAATCTTTACAATGATGGTAACAACATTATTGCCAATGCAGGGAAAACATAAATTCAAACAGACATGGAGGCTGGGGAAGTTGAAGACCCACAACACAACAAAACATAAGTATTTGGTAGTCTACTTTTCGGACAATGGTAAGATCAACCTACACTTATAGTCTCTTACAAAGAAAACTTAAGCATTCACGTTCGCCTTCTACAAACTATACACACATCTACACAGCCCTTAAGCTGAAGCAATCTTATGAATTGCCCGTGTAAAACTACTTCCCACCGATTCATATGGCGATTAGCTTACCCTGGGAAACTGTTAGACGCATTAGATAAAATCCAGACAAGACCTGGAATGCAAGCTGTCCCATATCAAATACTACCTTGCCCATAGCACAGCTGACTCAGGTTCTTTAAAACAGGTTTTTCTGCAGATCTTTAGGTCTCCAAACACCCCCTAGGTAGCATATCTAGTAAAAGCTGCTAGCAATCAAGCAGTCAGCCTTGAGACAGTAACTAATACGTATATAAATGCCCAGGCAATCAAGACAATGCTGAAAATACTGTCCTGGCCATTTCTCAAAAGGCAGATTGGGAGAAAATTCAGGATGCACCTTATGCACACATAAGGGCCTGTACGATATCGGTCGGAAACTCTTCCGACCAAATCGGTTTCGGAATCATTTGTGACCGAATCGGTTTCTGAAAGTCCAACTGACCGATTATGATGCTTCCGAATATCGTTCGGTCAGACTCGCATTGACTCCAATGTGAGCCTGTGTTCCGAACAAGAGCACAGGCTCCTATTGAAACAAGCATTGGAAATGCAATAGGGCTCGCATTAGGAAAGTTTGAGCTCTTGGTCTTAAAAGTGAATTTTTTTTTATTTATGTTATTTTTTAAAATAGCTAAATTAATAGCTTTGTCATTTACAATGCCAATAGTTATAACTTTTGCAAATACCTATAGCATTTGTAATGCAACATGTTTTGTATTTACGTGACTTAGATGTATTGATATTACAAATAACAATGGCTTTTAATTTTTTTAAATAATTAATACTTAAATAATTTATTTAATTTATAATGGCAATAGCTTAAACTTTTGTAAATAACTTTTGTGAAGATTATGTTCAGTGTTTTTTGCAGTGACGAAAATCCAAGAACAGAAGTGAAATATTAAAATTTTTTTGTGATTTGTAATAAAGCATGAAAGCTTGAAAACAGCTTGAAACATTGAAAGAACATATTTGAACCAGTGTTGCTGTGGTTGCGCTGAGTGATGCTGTTGCGCTGAGTGATGCTGTGGTTGCGCTGAGTGATGCTGTGGTTGCGCTGAGTGGTGTGTGCATCGGTGGAGCTTAGTGGGTGCATTGGTGGAGCTGTGTGGTGGGTGCATTGGTGGAGCTTAGTTGGAGCATCGGTGGAGCTGTGTGGTGGGTGCATCGGTGGAGCTGTGTGGTGGGTGCATCGGTGGAGCTGGGTGGTGGGTGCATCTGTGGATCTGTGTGGTGGGCGCATTGGTGGAGCTGTGTGGTGGGTGCATCTGTGGAGCTATGTGGTGGGTGCATCTGTGGAGCTATGTGGTGGGTGCCTCGGTGGAGCTGTGTGGTGGGTGCCTCGGTGAAGCTGTGTGGTGGGTGCCTCGTGGAGCTGTATGGTAGGTGAATCGGTGGAGCTGTGTGGTGGGTGCATCGGTGGAGCTGTGTGGTGGGTGCATCGGTGGAGCTGTGTCGGTGGAGCTGGGTGGTGGGTGGTGGGTGCATCGGTGGAGCTGGGTGGTGGGTGCATCGGTGGAGCTGTGTTGGTGGAGCTGTGTGGTGGGTGCATCGGTGGAGCTGTGTGGTGGGTGCATCGGTGGAGCTGTGTGGTGGGTGCATCGGTGGAGCTGTGTGGTGGGTGCATCGGTGGAGCTGTGTGGTGGGTGCATCGGTGGAGCTGTATGGTGGGTACCTCGGTGGAGTTGTGTGGTGGGTGCATCGGTGGAGCTGTGTGGTGGGTGCATCGGTGGAGCTGTGTGGTGGGTGCATCGGTGGAGCTGTGTGGTGGGTGCATCGGTGGAGCTGGGTGGTGGGTGCATCTGTGGATCTGTGTGGTGGGCGCATTGGTGGAGCTGTGTGGTGGGTGCATCTGTGGAGCTATGTGGTGGGTGCATCTGTGGATCTATGTGGTGGGTGCCTCAGTGGAGCTGTGTGGTGGGTGCCTCGGTGGAGCTGTGTGGTGGGTGCCTCGTGGAGCTGTATGGTAGGTGCATCGGTGGAGCTGTGTGGTGGGTGCATCGGTGGAGCTGTGTGGTGGGTGCATCGGTGGAGCTGTGTCAGTGGAGCTGGGTGGAGGGTGCATCGGTGGAGCTGGGTGGTGGGTGCATCGGTGGAGCTGTGTCGGTGGAGCTGTGTGGTGGGTGCATCGGTGGAGCTGTGTGGTGGGTGCATCGGTGGAGCTGTGTGGTGGGTGCATCGGTGGAGCTGTGTGGTGGGTGCATCGGTGGAGCTGTGTGGTGGGTGCATCGGTGGAGCTGTGTGGTGGGTGCATCGGTGGAGCTGTATGGTGGGTACCTCGGTGGAGCTGTGTGGTGGGTGCATCGGTGGAGCTGTGTGGTGGGTGCATCGGTGGAGCTGTGTGGTGGGTGCATCGGTGGAGCTGGGTGGTGGGTGCATCGGTGGAGCTGTGTCGGTGGAGCTGTGTGGTGGCTGCATCGGTAGAGCTGTGTGGTGGGTGCATCGGTGGAGCTGTGTGGTGGGTCGTTCGGTGGAGCTGTGTGGTGGGTGCATCGGTGGAGCTGTGTGGTGGGTGCATCGGTGGAGCTGGGTGGTGGGTGCATCGGTGGAGCTGTGTGGTGGGTCCATCGGTGGAGCTGTATGGTGGGTACCTCGGTGGAGCTGTGTGGTGGGTGCATCGGTGGAGCTGTGTGGTGGGTGCATCGGTGGAGCTGTGTGGTGGGTGCATCGGTGGAGCTGTGTGGTGGGTGCATCGGTGGAGCTGTGTGGTGGGTGCATCGGTGGAGCTGTGTCGGTGGAGCTGTGTGGTGGGTGCATCGGTGGAGCTGTGTGGTGGGTGCATCGGTGGAGCTGTGTGGTGGGTGCATCGGTGGAGCTGTGTGGTGGGTGCATCGGTGGAGCTGTGTGGTGGGTGCATCGGTGGAGCTGTGTGGTGGGTGCATCGGTGGAGCTGTGTGGTGGGTGCATCGGTGGAGCTGTGTGGTGGGTGCCTCAGTGGAGCTGTGTGGTGGGTGCATCGGTGGAGCTGTGTGGTGGGTGCCTTAGTGAAGCTGTATGGTGGGTGCCTCGGTGGAGCTGTGTGGTGGGTGCATCGGTGGAGCTGTGTCGGTGGAGCTGTGTGGTGGGTGCCTTAGTGAAGCTGTATGGTGGGTGCCTCGGTGGAGCTGTGTGGTGGGTGCATCGGTGGAGCTGTGTCGGTGGAGCTGTGTGGTGGGTGCATCGGTGGAGCTGGGTGGTGGGTGCATCGGTGGAGCTGTGTCGGTGGAGCTGTGTGGTGGGTGCATCGGTGGAGCTGGGTGGTGGGTGCATCGGTGGAGCTGGGTGGTGGGTGCATCGGTGGAGCTGTGTCGGTGGAGCTGTGTGGTGGCTGCATCGGTAGAGCTGTGTGGTGGGTGCATCGGTGGAGCTGTGTGGTGGGTCGTTCGGTGGAGCTGTGTGGTGGGTGCCTCGGTGGAGCTGTGTGGTGGGTGCATCGGTGGAGCTGTGTGGTGGGTGCATCGGTGGAGCTGTGTGGTGGGTGCATCGGTGGAGCTGTGTGGTGGGTGCATCGGTGGAGCTGTGTGGTGGGTGCATCGTGGAGCTGTGTGGTGGGTGCATCGGTGGAGCTGTGTCGGTGGAGCTGTGTGCATCGGTGGAGCTGGGTGCATCGGTGGAGCTGGGTGCATCGGTGGAGCTGGGTGCATCGGTGGAGCTGGGTGGTGGGTGCATCGGTGGAGCTGTGTCGGTGGAGCTGTGTGGTGGGTGCATCGGTGGAGCTGGGGGGTGGGTGCCTCGGTGGAGCTGTGTCGGTGGAGCTGTGTGGTGGGTGCCTCGGTGGAGCTGTGTGGTGGGTGCCTCGGTGGAGCTGTGTGGTGGGTGCCTCGGTGGAGCTGTGTGGTGGGTGCATCTGTGGAGCTGTGTGGTGGGTGCATCGGTGGAGCTGGGTGCATCGGTGGAGCTGTGTGCATCGGTGGAGCTGTGTGCATCGGTGGAGCTGTGTGCATCGGTGGAGCTGGGTGCATCGGTGGAGCTGTGTCGGTGGAGCTGTGTGGTGGGTGCATCGGTGGAGCTGTGTGGTGGGTGCATCGGTGGAGCTGGGTGGTGGGTGCATCGGTGGAGCTGTGTCGGTGGAGCTGTGTGGTGGTTGCATCGGTAGAGCTGTGTGGTGGGTGCATCGGTGGAGCTGGGTGGTGGGTGCATCTGTGGAGCTGTGTGGTGGGTGCATCTGTGGAGCTGTGTGGTGGGTGCCTCGGTGGAGCTGTGTGGTGGGTGCCTCGGTGGAGCTGTGTGGTGGGTGCCTCGGTGGAGCTGTGTGGTGGGTGCCTCGGTGGAGCTGTGTGGTGGGTGCCTCGGTGGAGCTGTGTGGTGGGTGCCTCGGTGGAGCTGTGTGGTGGGTGCCTCGGTGGAGCTGTGTGGTGGGTGCATCGGTGGAGCTGTGTGGTGGGTGCATCGGTGGAGCTGTATGGTGGGTACCTCGGTGGAGCTGTGTGGTGGGTGCATCGGTGGAGCTGTGTGGTGGGTGCCTCGGTGGAGCTGTATGGTGGGTGCCTCGGTGGAGCTGTATGGTGGGTGCCTCGGTGGAGCTGTATGGTGGGTGCCTCGGTGGAGCTGTATGGTGGGTGCATCGGTGGAGCTGTATGGTGGGTGCATCGGTGGAGCTGTGTGGTGGGTGCATCGGTAGAGCTGTGTAGGTGGAGCTGTGTGGTGGCTGCATCGGTGGAGCTGTGTGGTGGGTGCCTTGGTGGAGTTGTATGGTGGGTGCCACGGTGGAGCTGTATGGTGGGTGCCTTGGTGGAGCTGTGTGGTGGGTGCATCGGTGTAGCTGTATGGTGGGTGCATCGGTGGAGCTGTGTCGGTGGAGCTGTGTGGTAGGTGCATCGGTGGAGCTGGGTGGTGGGTGCATTGGTGGAGCTGTATGGTGGGAACCTCAGTGGAGCTGTGTGGTGGGTGCATCGGTGGAGCTGTGTGGTGGGTGCATCGGTGGAGCTGTGTGGTGGGTACATCGGTGGAGCTGGGTGGTGGGTGCATCGGTGGAGCTGTGTCGGTGGAGCTGTGTGGTGGCTGCATCGGTAGAGCTGTGTGGTGGCTGCATCGGTGGAGCTGTGTGGTGGGTCGTTCGGTGGAGCTGTGTGGTGGGTGCCTCGGTGGAGCTGTGTGGTGGGTGCATCGGTGGAGCTGTGTGGTGGGTGCATCGGTGGAGCTGTGTGGTGTGTGCATCGGTGGAGCTGTATGGTGGGTGCATCGGTGGAGCTGTGTGGTGGGTGCATCGGTGGAGCTGTGTGGTGGGTGCATCGGTGGAGCTGTGTGGTGGGTGCATCGGTGGAGCTGTGTGGTGGGTGCATCGGTGGAGCTGTGTCGGTGGAGCTGTGTGGTGGGTGCATCGGTGGAGCTGTGTGGTGGGTGCATCGGTGGAGCTGTGTGGTGGGTGCATCGGTGGAGCTGTGTCGGTGGAGCTGTGTGGTGGCTGCATCGGTAGAGCTGTGTGGTGGCTGCATCGGTGGAGCTGTGTGGTGGGTCGTTCGGTGGAGCTGTGTGGTGGGTGCCTCGGTGGAGCTGTGTGGTGGGTGCATCGGTGGAGCTGTGTGGTGGGTGCATCGGTGGAGCTGTGTGGTGGGTGCATCGGTGGAGCTGTATGGTGGGTGCATCGGTGGAGCTGTGTGGTGGGTGCATCGGTGGAGCTGTGTGGTGGGTGCATCGGTGGAGCTGTGTGGTGGGTGCATCGGTGGAGCTGTGTGGTGGGTGCATCGGTGGAGCTGTGTCGGTGGAGCTGTGTGGTGGGTGCATCGGTGGAGCTGTGTGGTGGGTGCATCGGTGGAGCTGTGTGGTGGGTGCATCGGTGGAGCTGTGTGGTGGGTGCATCGGTGGAGCTGTGTGGTGGGTGCATCGGTGGAGCTGTGTGGTGGGTGCATCGGTGGAGCTGTGTGGTGGGTGCATCGGTGGAGCTGTGTGGTGGGTGCCTTAGTGGAGCTGTGTGGTGGGTGCATCGGTGGAGCTGTGTGGTGGGTGCATCGGTGGAGCTGTGTGGTGGGTGCATCGGTGGAGCTGTGTCGGTGGAGCTGTGTGGTGGGTGCATCGGTGGAGCTGGGTGGTGGGTGCATCGGTGGAGCTGTGTCGGTGGAGCTGTGTGGTGGGTGCATCGGTGGAGCTGTGTGGTGGGTGCATCGGTGGAGCTGTGTGGTGGGTGCATCGTGGAGCTGTGTGGTGGGTGCATCGGTGGAGCTGTGTCGGTGGAGCTGTGTGCATCGGTGGAGCTGGGTGCATCGGTGGAGCTGGGTGCATCGGTGGAGCTGGGTGCATCGGTGGAGCTGGGTGGTGGGTGCATCGGTGGAGCTGTGTCGGTGGAGCTGTGTGGTGGGTGCATCGGTGGAGCTGGGGGGTGGGTGCCTCGGTGGAGCTGTGTCGGTGGAGCTGTGTGGTGGGTGCCTCGGTGGAGCTGTGTGGTGGGTGCCTCGGTGGAGCTGTGTGGTGGGTGCCTCGGTGGAGCTGTGTGGTGGGTGCATCTGTGGAGCTGTGTGGTGGGTGCATCGGTGGAGCTGGGTGCATCGGTGGAGCTGTGTGCATCGGTGGAGCTGTGTCGGTGGAGCTGTGTGGTGGGTGCATCGGTGGAGCTGTGTGGTGGGTGCATCGGTGGAGCTGGGTGGTGGGTGCATCGGTGGAGCTGTGTCGGTGGAGCTGTGTGGTGGTTGCATCGGTAGAGCTGTGTGGTGGGTGCATCGGTGGAGCTGGGTGGTGGGTGCATCTGTGGAGCTGTGTGGTGGGTGCATCTGTGGAGCTGTGTGGTGGGTGCCTCGGTGGAGCTGTGTGGTGGGTGCCTCGGTGGAGCTGTGTGGTGGGTGCCTCGGTGGAGCTGTGTGGTGGGTGCCTCGGTGGAGCTGTGTGGTGGGTGCCTCGGTGGAGCTGTGTGGTGGGTGCCTCGGTGGAGCTGTGTGGTGGGTGCCTCGGTGGAGCTGTGTGGTGGGTGCATCGGTGGAGCTGTGTGGTGGGTGCATCGGTGGAGCTGTATGGTGGGTACCTCGGTGGAGCTGTGTGGTGGGTGCATCGGTGGAGCTGTGTGGTGGGTGCCTCGGTGGAGCTGTATGGTGGGTGCCTCGGTGGAGCTGTATGGTGGGTGCCTCGGTGGAGCTGTATGGTGGGTGCCTCGGTGGAGCTGTATGGTGGGTGCATCGGTGGAGCTGTATGGTGGGTGCATCGGTGGAGCTGTGTGGTGGGTGCATCGGTAGAGCTGTGTAGGTGGAGCTGTGTGGTGGCTGCATCGGTGGAGCTGTGTGGTGGGTGCCTTGGTGGAGTTGTATGGTGGGTGCCACGGTGGAGCTGTATGGTGGGTGCCTTGGTGGAGCTGTGTGGTGGGTGCATCGGTGTAGCTGTATGGTGGGTGCATCGGTGGAGCTGTGTCGGTGGAGCTGTGTGGTAGGTGCATCGGTGGAGCTGGGTGGTGGGTGCATTGGTGGAGCTGTATGGTGGGAACCTCAGTGGAGCTGTGTGGTGGGTGCATCGGTGGAGCTGTGTGGTGGGTGCATCGGTGGAGCTGTGTGGTGGGTACATCGGTGGAGCTGGGTGGTGGGTGCATCGGTGGAGCTGTGTCGGTGGAGCTGTGTGGTGGCTGCATCGGTAGAGCTGTGTGGTGGCTGCATCGGTGGAGCTGTGTGGTGGGTCGTTCGGTGGAGCTGTGTGGTGGGTGCCTCGGTGGAGCTGTGTGGTGGGTGCATCGGTGGAGCTGTGTGGTGGGTGCATCGGTGGAGCTGTGTGGTGTGTGCTTCGGTGGAGCTGTATGGTGGGTGCATCGGTGGAGCTGTGTGGTGGGTGCATCGGTGGAGCTGTGTGGTGGGTGCATCGGTGGAGCTGTGTGGTGGGTGCATCGGTGGAGCTGTGTGGTGGGTGCATCGGTGGAGCTGTGTCGGTGGAGCTGTGTGGTGGGTGCATCGGTGGAGCTGTGTGGTGGGTGCATCGGTGGAGCTGTGTGGTGGGTGCATCGGTGGAGCTGTGTCGGTGGAGCTGTGTGGTGGCTGCATCGGTAGAGCTGTGTGGTGGCTGCATCGGTGGAGCTGTGTGGTGGGTCGTTCGGTGGAGCTGTGTGGTGGGTGCCTCGGTGGAGCTGTGTGGTGGGTGCATCGGTGGAGCTGTGTGGTGGGTGCATCGGTGGAGCTGTGTGGTGGGTGCATCGGTGGAGCTGTATGGTGGGTGCATCGGTGGAGCTGTGTGGTGGGTGCATCGGTGGAGCTGTGTGGTGGGTGCATCGGTGGAGCTGTGTGGTGGGTGCATCGGTGGAGCTGTGTGGTGGGTGCATCGGTGGAGCTGTGTCGGTGGAGCTGTGTGGTGGGTGCATCGGTGGAGCTGTGTGGTGGGTGCATCGGTGGAGCTGTGTGGTGGGTGCATCGGTGGAGCTGTGTGGTGGGTGCATCGGTGGAGCTGTGTGGTGGGTGCATCGGTGGAGCTGTGTGGTGGGTGCATCGGTGGAGCTGTGTGGTGGGTGCATCGGTGGAGCTGTGTGGTGGGTGCCTTAGTGGAGCTGTGTGGTGGGTGCATCGGTGGAGCTGTGTGGTGGGTGCATCGGTGGAGCTGTGTCGGTGGAGCTGTGTGGTGGGTGCCTTAGTGGAGCTGCATGGTGGGTGCCTCGGTGGAGCTGTGTGGTGGGTGCATCGGTGGAGCTGTGTCGGTGGAGCTGTGTGGTGGGTGCATCGGTGGAGCTGGGTGGTGGGTGCATCGGTGGAGCTGTGTCGGTGGAGCTGTGTGGTGGGTGCATCGGTGGAGCTGGGTGGTGGGTGCATCGGTGGAGCTGGGTGGTGGGTGCATCGGTGGAGCTGTGTCGGTGGAGCTGTGTGGTGGCTGCATCGGTAGAGCTGTGTGGTGGGTGCATCGGTGGAGCTGTGTGGTGGGTCGTTCGGTGGAGCTGTGTGGTGGGTGCCTCGGTGGAGCTGTGTGGTGGGTGCATCGGTGGAGCTGTGTGGTGGGTGCATCAGTGGAGCTGTGTGGTGGGTGCATCGGTGGAGCTGTGTGGTGGGTGCATCGGTGGAGCTGTGTGGTGGGTGCATCGGTGGAGCTGTGTGGTGGGTGCATCGGTGGAGCTGTGTCGGTGGAGCTGTGTGCATCGGTGGAGCTGGGTGCATCGGTGGAGCTGGGTGCATCGGTGGAGCTGGGTGGTGGGTGCATCGGTGGAGCTGTGTCGGTGGAGCTGTGTGGTGGGTGCATCGGTGGAGCTGGGGGGTGGGTGCATCGGTGGAGCTGTGTCGGTGGAGCTGTGTGGTGGGTGCCTCGGTGGAGCTGTGTGGTGGGTGCCTCGGTGGAGCTGTGTGGTGGGTGCATCGGTGGAGCTATGTGGTGGGTGCATCGGTGGAGCTGTGTGGTGGGTGCATCGGTGGAGCTGGGTGCATTGGTGGAGCTGTGTGCATCGGTGGAGCTGTGTGCATCGGTGGAGCTGTGTGCATCGGTGGAGCTGGGTGCATCGGTGGAGCTGGGTGCATCGGTGGAGCTGTGTCGGTGGAGCTGTGTGGTGGGTGCATCGGTGGAGCTGTGTGGTGGGTGCATCGGTGGAGCTGGGTGGTGGGTGCATCGGTGGAGCTGTGTCGCTGGAGCTGTGTGGTGGGTGCATCGGTGGAGCTGGGTGGTGGGTGCATCGGTGGAGCTGTGTCGGTGGAGCTGTGTGGTGGCTGCATCAGTAGAGCTGTGTGGTGGGTGCATCGGTGGAGCTGGGTGGTGGGTGCATCTGTGGAGCTGTGTGGTGGGTGCATCTGTGGAGCTGTGTGGTGGGTGCCTCGGTGGAGCTGTGTGGTGGGTGCCTCGGTGGAGCTGTGTGGTGGGTGCCTCGGTGGAGCTGTGTGGCGGGTGCCTCGGTGGAGCGGTGTGGTGGGTGCCTCGGTGGAGCTGTGTGGTGGGTGCCTCGGTGGAGCTGTGTGGTGGGTGCCTCGGTGGAGCTGTGTGGTGGGTGCATCGGTGGAGCTGTGTGGTGGGTGCATCGGTGGAGCTGTATGGTGGGTACCTCGGTGGAGCTGTGTGGCGGGTGCATCGGTGGAGCTGTGTGGTGGGTGCATCGGTAGAGCTGTGTAGGTGGAGCTGTGTGGTGGCTGCATCGGTAGAGCTGTGTGGTGGGTGCCTTGGTGGAGTTGTATGGTGGGTGCCTCGGTGGAGCTGTATGGTGGGTGCCTTGGTGGAGCTGTGTGGTGGGTGCATCGATGTAGCTGTGTGGTGGGTGCATCGGTGGAGCTGTGTCGGTGGAGCTGTGTGGTGGGTGCATCGGTGGAGCTGGGTGCATTGGTGGAGCTGTGTCGGTGGAGCTGTGTGGTGGCTGCATCGGTGGAGCTGTGTGGTGGGTGCCTTGGTGGAGCTGTATGGTGGGTGCCTCGGTGGAGCTGTATGGTGGGTGCCTCGGTGGAGCTGTGTGGTGGGTGCATCGGTGGAGCTGTGTGGTGGGTGCATCGGTGGAGCTGTGTGGTGGGTGCATCGGTGGAGCTGTGTGGTGGGTGCATCGGTGGAGCTGTGTCGGTGGAGCTGTGTGGTGGGTGCATCGGTGGAGCTGGGTGGTGGGTGCATCGGTGGAGCTGTGTCGGTGGAGCTGTGTGTTGGCTGCATCGGTAGAGCTGTGTGGTTGGTGCATCGGTGGAGCTGTGTGGTGGGTCGTTCGGTGGAGCTGTGTGGTGGGTGCCTCGGTGGAGCTGTGTGGTGGGTGCCTCAGTGGAGCTGTGTGGTGGGTGCCTCAGTGGAGCTGTGTGGTGGGTGCATCGGTGGAGCTGTGTGGTGGGTGCATCGGTGGAGCTGTGTCGGTGGAGCTGTGTGCTGGGTGCATCGGTGGACCTGTGTAGTGAGTGCATCGGTGGAGCTGTGTTGGTGGAGCTGTGTGGTGGGTGCATCGGTGGAGCTGGGTGGTGGGTGCATCGGTGGAGCTGTGTCGGTGGAGCTGTGTGGTGGCTGCATCGGTAGAGCTGTGTGGTGGGTGCATCGGTGGAGCTGTGGGGTGGGTCGTTCGGTGGAGCTGTGTGGTGGGTGCCTCGGTGGAGCTGTGTGGTGGGTGCATCGGTGGAGCTGTGTCGGTGGAGCTGTGTGGTGGGTGCATCGGTGGAGCTGTGTGGTGGGTGCATCGGTGGAGCTGGGTGGTGGGTGCATCGGTGGAGCTGTGTCGGTGGAGCTGTGTGGTGGCTGCATCAGTAGAGCTGTGTGGTGGGTGCATCGGTGGAGCTGGGTGGTGGGTGCATCTGTGGAGCTGTGTGGTGGGTGCATCTGTGGAGCTGTGTGGTGGGTGCCTCGGTGGAGCTGTGTGGTGGGTGCCTCGGTGGAGCTGTGTGGTGGGTGCCTCGGTGGAGCTGTGTGGTGGGTGCCTCGGTGGAGCTGTGTGGTGGGTGCCTCGGTGGAGCTGTGTGGTGGGTGCCTTGGTGGAGCTGTGTGGTGTGTGCCTCGGTGGAGCTGTGTGGTGGGTGCATCGGTGGAGCTGTGTGGTGGGTGCATTGGTGGAGCTGTATGGTGGGTACCTCGGTGGAGCTGTGTGGTGGGTGCATCGGTGGAGCTGTGTGGTGGGTGCATCGGTAGAGCTGTGTAGGTGGAGCTGTGTGGTGGCTGCATCGGTGGAGCTGTGTGGTGGGTGCCTTGGTGGAGTTGTATGGTGGGTGCCTCGGTGGAGCTGTATGGTGGGTGCCTTGGTGGAGCTGTGTGGTGGGTGCATCAGTGTAGCTGTGTGGTGGGTGCATCGGTGGAGCTGTGTCGGTGGAGCTGTGTGGTGGGTGCATCGGTGGAGCTGGGTGGTGGGTGCATTGGTGGAGCTGTGTCGGTGCAGCTGTGTGGTGGCTGCATCGGTGGAGCTGTGTGGTGGGTGCCTTGGTGGAGCTGTATGGTGGGTGCCTCGGTGGAGCTGTATGGTGGGTGCCTCGGTGGAGCTGTGTGGTGGGTGCATCGGTGGAGCTGTGTGGTGGGTGCATCGGTGGAGCTGTGTGGTGGGTGCATCGGTGGAGCTGTGTGGTGGGTGCATCGGTGGAGCTGTGTCGGTGGAGCTGTGTGGTGGGTGCATCGGTGGAGCTGGGTGGTGGGTGCATCGGTGGAGATGTGTCGGTGGAGCTGTGTGTTGGCTGCATCGGTAGAGCTGTGTGGTTGGTGCATCGGTGGAGCTGTGTGGTGGGTCGTTCGGTGGAGCTGTGTGGTGGGTGCCTCGGTGGAGCTGTGTGGTGGGTGCCTCAGTGGAGCTGTGTGGTGGGTGCCTCAGTGGAGCTGTGTGGTGGGTGCATCGGTGGAGCTGTGTGGTGGGTGCATCGGTGGAGCTGTGTTGGTGGAGCTGTGTGCTGGGTGCATCGGTGGACCTGTTTAGTGAGTGCATCGGTGGAGCTGTGTCGGTGGAGCTGTGTGGTGGGTGCATCGGTGGAGCTGGGTGGTGGGTGCATCGGTGGAGCTGTGTCGGTGGAGCTGTGTGGTGGGTGCATCGGTGGAGCTGTGTCGGTGGAGCTGTGTGGTGGGTGCATCGGTGGAGCTGGGTGGTGGGTGCATCGGTGGAGCTGTGTCGGTGGAGCTGTGTGGTGGGTGCATCGGTGGAGCTGTGTGGTGGGTGCATCGGTGGAGCTGTGTGGTGGGTGCATCGTGGAGCTGTGTGGTGGGTGCATCGGTGGAGCTGTGTCGGTGGAGCTGTGTGCATCGGTGGAGCTGGGTGCATCGGTGGAGCTGGGTGCATCGGTGGAGCTGGGTGCATCGGTGGAGCTGGGTGGTGGGTGCATCGGTGGAGCTGTGTCGGTGGAGCTGTGTGGTGGGTGCATCGGTGGAGCTGGGGGGTGGGTGCCTCGGTGGAGCTGTGTCGGTGGAGCTGTGTGGTGGGTGCCTCGGTGGAGCTGTGTGGTGGGTGCCTCGGTGGAGCTGTGTGGTGGGTGCCTCGGTGGAGCTGTGTGGTGGGTGCATCTGTGGAGCTGTGTGGTGGGTGCATCGGTGGAGCTGGGTGCATCGGTGGAGCTGTGTGCATCGGTGGAGCTGTGTCGGTGGAGCTGTGTGGTGGGTGCATCGGTGGAGCTGTGTGGTGGGTGCATCGGTGGAGCTGGGTGGTGGGTGCATCGGTGGAGCTGTGTCGGTGGAGCTGTGTGGTGGTTGCATCGGTAGAGCTGTGTGGTGGGTGCATCGGTGGAGCTGGGTGGTGGGTGCATCTGTGGAGCTGTGTGGTGGGTGCATCTGTGGAGCTGTGTGGTGGGTGCCTCGGTGGAGCTGTGTGGTGGGTGCCTCGGTGGAGCTGTGTGGTGGGTGCCTCGGTGGAGCTGTGTGGTGGGTGCCTCGGTGGAGCTGTGTGGTGGGTGCCTCGGTGGAGCTGTGTGGTGGGTGCCTCGGTGGAGCTGTGTGGTGGGTGCCTCGGTGGAGCTGTGTGGTGGGTGCATCGGTGGAGCTGTGTGGTGGGTGCATCGGTGGAGCTGTATGGTGGGTACCTCGGTGGAGCTGTGTGGTGGGTGCATCGGTGGAGCTGTGTGGTGGGTGCCTCGGTGGAGCTGTATGGTGGGTGCCTCGGTGGAGCTGTATGGTGGGTGCCTCGGTGGAGCTGTATGGTGGGTGCCTCGGTGGAGCTGTATGGTGGGTGCATCGGTGGAGCTGTATGGTGGGTGCATCGGTGGAGCTGTGTGGTGGGTGCATCGGTAGAGCTGTGTAGGTGGAGCTGTGTGGTGGCTGCATCGGTGGAGCTGTGTGGTGGGTGCCTTGGTGGAGTTGTATGGTGGGTGCCACGGTGGAGCTGTATGGTGGGTGCCTTGGTGGAGCTGTGTGGTGGGTGCATCGGTGTAGCTGTATGGTGGGTGCATCGGTGGAGCTGTGTCGGTGGAGCTGTGTGGTAGGTGCATCGGTGGAGCTGGGTGGTGGGTGCATTGGTGGAGCTGTATGGTGGGAACCTCAGTGGAGCTGTGTGGTGGGTGCATCGGTGGAGCTGTGTGGTGGGTGCATCGGTGGAGCTGTGTGGTGGGTACATCGGTGGAGCTGGGTGGTGGGTGCATCGGTGGAGCTGTGTCGGTGGAGCTGTGTGGTGGCTGCATCGGTAGAGCTGTGTGGTGGCTGCATCGGTGGAGCTGTGTGGTGGGTCGTTCGGTGGAGCTGTGTGGTGGGTGCCTCGGTGGAGCTGTGTGGTGGGTGCATCGGTGGAGCTGTGTGGTGGGTGCATCGGTGGAGCTGTGTGGTGTGTGCTTCGGTGGAGCTGTATGGTGGGTGCATCGGTGGAGCTGTGTGGTGGGTGCATCGGTGGAGCTGTGTGGTGGGTGCATCGGTGGAGCTGTGTGGTGGGTGCATCGGTGGAGCTGTGTGGTGGGTGCATCGGTGGAGCTGTGTCGGTGGAGCTGTGTGGTGGGTGCATCGGTGGAGCTGTGTGGTGGGTGCATCGGTGGAGCTGTGTGGTGGGTGCATCGGTGGAGCTGTGTCGGTGGAGCTGTGTGGTGGCTGCATCGGTAGAGCTGTGTGGTGGCTGCATCGGTGGAGCTGTGTGGTGGGTCGTTCGGTGGAGCTGTGTGGTGGGTGCCTCGGTGGAGCTGTGTGGTGGGTGCATCGGTGGAGCTGTGTGGTGGGTGCATCGGTGGAGCTGTGTGGTGGGTGCATCGGTGGAGCTGTATGGTGGGTGCATCGGTGGAGCTGTGTGGTGGGTGCATCGGTGGAGCTGTGTGGTGGGTGCATCGGTGGAGCTGTGTGGTGGGTGCATCGGTGGAGCTGTGTGGTGGGTGCATCGGTGGAGCTGTGTCGGTGGAGCTGTGTGGTGGGTGCATCGGTGGAGCTGTGTGGTGGGTGCATCGGTGGAGCTGTGTGGTGGGTGCATCGGTGGAGCTGTGTGGTGGGTGCATCGGTGGAGCTGTGTGGTGGGTGCATCGGTGGAGCTGTGTGGTGGGTGCATCGGTGGAGCTGTGTGGTGGGTGCATCGGTGGAGCTGTGTGGTGGGTGCCTTAGTGGAGCTGTGTGGTGGGTGCATCGGTGGAGCTGTGTGGTGGGTGCATCGGTGGAGCTGTGTCGGTGGAGCTGTGTGGTGGGTGCCTTAGTGGAGCTGCATGGTGGGTGCCTCGGTGGAGCTGTGTGGTGGGTGCATCGGTGGAGCTGTGTCGGTGGAGCTGTGTGGTGGGTGCATCGGTGGAGCTGGGTGGTGGGTGCATCGGTGGAGCTGTGTCGGTGGAGCTGTGTGGTGGGTGCATCGGTGGAGCTGGGTGGTGGGTGCATCGGTGGAGCTGGGTGGTGGGTGCATCGGTGGAGCTGTGTCGGTGGAGCTGTGTGGTGGCTGCATCGGTAGAGCTGTGTGGTGGGTGCATCGGTGGAGCTGTGTGGTGGGTCGTTCGGTGGAGCTGTGTGGTGGGTGCCTCGGTGGAGCTGTGTGGTGGGTGCATCGGTGGAGCTGTGTGGTGGGTGCATCAGTGGAGCTGTGTGGTGGGTGCATCGGTGGAGCTGTGTGGTGGGTGCATCGGTGGAGCTGTGTGGTGGGTGCATCGGTGGAGCTGTGTGGTGGGTGCATCGGTGGAGCTGTGTCGGTGGAGCTGTGTGCATCGGTGGAGCTGGGTGCATCGGTGGAGCTGGGTGCATCGGTGGAGCTGGGTGGTGGGTGCATCGGTGGAGCTGTGTCGGTGGAGCTGTGTGGTGGGTGCATCGGTGGAGCTGGGGGGTGGGTGCATCGGTGGAGCTGTGTCGGTGGAGCTGTGTGGTGGGTGCCTCGGTGGAGCTGTGTGGTGGGTGCCTCGGTGGAGCTGTGTGGTGGGTGCATCGGTGGAGCTATGTGGTGGGTGCATCGGTGGAGCTGTGTGGTGGGTGCATCGGTGGAGCTGGGTGCATTGGTGGAGCTGTGTGCATCGGTGGAGCTGTGTGCATCGGTGGAGCTGTGTGCATCGGTGGAGCTGGGTGCATCGGTGGAGCTGGGTGCATCGGTGGAGCTGTGTCGGTGGAGCTGTGTGGTGGGTGCATCGGTGGAGCTGTGTGGTGGGTGCATCGGTGGAGCTGGGTGGTGGGTGCATCGGTGGAGCTGTGTCGCTGGAGCTGTGTGGTGGGTGCATCGGTGGAGCTGGGTGGTGGGTGCATCGGTGGAGCTGTGTCGGTGGAGCTGTGTGGTGGCTGCATCAGTAGAGCTGTGTGGTGGGTGCATCGGTGGAGCTGGGTGGTGGGTGCATCTGTGGAGCTGTGTGGTGGGTGCATCTGTGGAGCTGTGTGGTGGGTGCCTCGGTGGAGCTGTGTGGTGGGTGCCTCGGTGGAGCTGTGTGGTGGGTGCCTCGGTGGAGCTGTGTGGCGGGTGCCTCGGTGGAGCGGTGTGGTGGGTGCCTCGGTGGAGCTGTGTGGTGGGTGCCTCGGTGGAGCTGTGTGGTGGGTGCCTCGGTGGAGCTGTGTGGTGGGTGCATCGGTGGAGCTGTGTGGTGGGTGCATCGGTGGAGCTGTATGGTGGGTACCTCGGTGGAGCTGTGTGGCGGGTGCATCGGTGGAGCTGTGTGGTGGGTGCATCGGTAGAGCTGTGTAGGTGGAGCTGTGTGGTGGCTGCATCGGTAGAGCTGTGTGGTGGGTGCCTTGGTGGAGTTGTATGGTGGGTGCCTCGGTGGAGCTGTATGGTGGGTGCCTTGGTGGAGCTGTGTGGTGGGTGCATCGATGTAGCTGTGTGGTGGGTGCATCGGTGGAGCTGTGTCGGTGGAGCTGTGTGGTGGGTGCATCGGTGGAGCTGGGTGCATTGGTGGAGCTGTGTCGGTGGAGCTGTGTGGTGGCTGCATCGGTGGAGCTGTGTGGTGGGTGCCTTGGTGGAGCTGTATGGTGGGTGCCTCGGTGGAGCTGTATGGTGGGTGCCTCGGTGGAGCTGTGTGGTGGGTGCATCGGTGGAGCTGTGTGGTGGGTGCATCGGTGGAGCTGTGTGGTGGGTGCATCGGTGGAGCTGTGTGGTGGGTGCATCGGTGGAGCTGTGTCGGTGGAGCTGTGTGGTGGGTGCATCGGTGGAGCTGGGTGGTGGGTGCATCGGTGGAGCTGTGTCGGTGGAGCTGTGTGTTGGCTGCATCGGTAGAGCTGTGTGGTTGGTGCATCGGTGGAGCTGTGTGGTGGGTCGTTCGGTGGAGCTGTGTGGTGGGTGCCTCGGTGGAGCTGTGTGGTGGGTGCCTCAGTGGAGCTGTGTGGTGGGTGCCTCAGTGGAGCTGTGTGGTGGGTGCATCGGTGGAGCTGTGTGGTGGGTGCATCGGTGGAGCTGTGTCGGTGGAGCTGTGTGCTGGGTGCATCGGTGGACCTGTGTAGTGAGTGCATCGGTGGAGCTGTGTTGGTGGAGCTGTGTGGTGGGTGCATCGGTGGAGCTGGGTGGTGGGTGCATCGGTGGAGCTGTGTCGGTGGAGCTGTGTGGTGGCTGCATCGGTAGAGCTGTGTGGTGGGTGCATCGGTGGAGCTGTGGGGTGGGTCGTTCGGTGGAGCTGTGTGGTGGGTGCCTCGGTGGAGCTGTGTGGTGGGTGCATCGGTGGAGCTGTGTCGGTGGAGCTGTGTGGTGGGTGCATCGGTGGAGCTGTGTGGTGGGTGCATCGGTGGAGCTGGGTGGTGGGTGCATCGGTGGAGCTGTGTCGGTGGAGCTGTGTGGTGGCTGCATCAGTAGAGCTGTGTGGTGGGTGCATCGGTGGAGCTGGGTGGTGGGTGCATCTGTGGAGCTGTGTGGTGGGTGCATCTGTGGAGCTGTGTGGTGGGTGCCTCGGTGGAGCTGTGTGGTGGGTGCCTCGGTGGAGCTGTGTGGTGGGTGCCTCGGTGGAGCTGTGTGGTGGGTGCCTCGGTGGAGCTGTGTGGTGGGTGCCTCGGTGGAGCTGTGTGGTGGGTGCCTTGGTGGAGCTGTGTGGTGTGTGCCTCGGTGGAGCTGTGTGGTGGGTGCATCGGTGGAGCTGTGTGGTGGGTGCATTGGTGGAGCTGTATGGTGGGTACCTCGGTGGAGCTGTGTGGTGGGTGCATCGGTGGAGCTGTGTGGTGGGTGCATCGGTAGAGCTGTGTAGGTGGAGCTGTGTGGTGGCTGCATCGGTGGAGCTGTGTGGTGGGTGCCTTGGTGGAGTTGTATGGTGGGTGCCTCGGTGGAGCTGTATGGTGGGTGCCTTGGTGGAGCTGTGTGGTGGGTGCATCAGTGTAGCTGTGTGGTGGGTGCATCGGTGGAGCTGTGTCGGTGGAGCTGTGTGGTGGGTGCATCGGTGGAGCTGGGTGGTGGGTGCATTGGTGGAGCTGTGTCGGTGCAGCTGTGTGGTGGCTGCATCGGTGGAGCTGTGTGGTGGGTGCCTTGGTGGAGCTGTATGGTGGGTGCCTCGGTGGAGCTGTATGGTGGGTGCCTCGGTGGAGCTGTGTGGTGGGTGCATCGGTGGAGCTGTGTGGTGGGTGCATCGGTGGAGCTGTGTGGTGGGTGCATCGGTGGAGCTGTGTGGTGGGTGCATCGGTGGAGCTGTGTCGGTGGAGCTGTGTGGTGGGTGCATCGGTGGAGCTGGGTGGTGGGTGCATCGGTGGAGATGTGTCGGTGGAGCTGTGTGTTGGCTGCATCGGTAGAGCTGTGTGGTTGGTGCATCGGTGGAGCTGTGTGGTGGGTCGTTCGGTGGAGCTGTGTGGTGGGTGCCTCGGTGGAGCTGTGTGGTGGGTGCCTCAGTGGAGCTGTGTGGTGGGTGCCTCAGTGGAGCTGTGTGGTGGGTGCATCGGTGGAGCTGTGTGGTGGGTGCATCGGTGGAGCTGTGTTGGTGGAGCTGTGTGCTGGGTGCATCGGTGGACCTGTTTAGTGAGTGCATCGGTGGAGCTGTGTCGGTGGAGCTGTGTGGTGGGTGCATCGGTGGAGCTGGGTGGTGGGTGCATCGGTGGAGCTGTGTCGGTGGAGCTGTGTGGTGGCTGCATCGGTAGAGCTGTGTGGTGGGTGCATCGGTGGAGCTGTGGGGTGGGTCATTCGGTGGAGCTGTGTGGTGGGTGCCTCGGTGGAGCTGTGTGGTGGGTGCATCGGTGGAGCTGTGTCGGTGGAGCTGTGTGGTGGGTGCATCGGTGGAGCTGTGTGGTGGGTGCATCGGTGGAGCTGTGTGGTGGGTGCATCGGTGGAGCTGTGTCGGTGGAGCTGTGTGCTGGGTGCTTCGGTGGAGCTGTGTGGTGGGTGCAGCGGTGGAGCTGGGTGGTGGGTGCCTCGGTGGAGCTGTGTCGGTGGAGCTCTGTGGTGGCTGCATCGGTAGAGCTGTTTGGTGGGTCGTTCGGTGGAGCTGTGTGGTGGGTGCATCGGTGGAGCTGTGTGGTGGGTGCATCGGTGGAGCTGTGTGGTGGGTGCATCGGTGGAGCTGTGTGGTGGGTGCATCGGTGGAGCTGTGTGGTGGGTGCATCGGTGGAGCTGTGTCGGTGGAGCTGTGTGCATCGGTGGAGCTGGGTGGTGGGTGCATCGGTGGAGCTGGGTGGTGGGTGCATCGGTGGAGCTGTGTGGTGAGTGCATCGGTGGAGCTGTGTAGGTAGAGCTGTGTGGTGGGTGCCTCGGTGGAGCTGTGTGGTGGGTGCATAGGTGGAGCTGTATGGTGGGTGCATCGGTGGAGCTGTGTGGTGGGTGCATCGGTGGAGCTGTGTGGTGGGTGCCTCGTTGTCCTGGTATCTGACTACAAAGTTCGTTACTAGAGGTCTTTCCTGCAATTATGATTTCAGAGAGACTAGATACTAGCTAATGCACCAATTAAAGGCAACTTTTAAATTCAGTATTCTTGTTTAGGTTTTGATGGAAAAAAATGACAAACATTTCTGACTATACAAACATAAAAGCTGCCATGTTAAAATAAACAGCAGACAGGGCCTGGGTGCCGTGTAAAGTGAAAGTACGGCCGGCCTGGGCAGTGAAAGGGGAGGAGGGAGGAGAATTGCGAGTCAGGGCAGCAGCAGCCTTTGATGTTGCCGCCGGCCGTGCAGTGAATAATTAGGGGAGGAGAAATGCCGGCTGGGGGAAGCAGAGATGCCTGTGGGAGGGGGGCTTTGATGTGCTGGTGGCTTTGATGTGCACGAGCTTTTTCTCGGGCACTGCAACAAATCGCCGAGATGGTTAAGCTCTGTTTAAGCCACAATAGAGCTCGCCAGCTATGCGCATGCGCATCAGCAGGCGAGCCCTAAAAAGGGGTGGTTATAATCTTTGACAAAGGAGGGATTGTTGGGTTATTGTTTCTTTGATGTTCTTCATCTGTATTGCTCTCCATTTTGCATTGATTTGCTTTTGTGTAAATGTCAAAGTCATGATGATGTGTGTTTATTATGCAGAAGTTTCTGGGTTACAGAGCTCTGCTTCATATGTGATATTTGACGAATAAAATCTGTTTAAAAAAAAAGGGGTGGTTGAGAAAAAGCTTGCACCCTGTGCCGGGCACCCCATGGTGCCTGCCACACTGTGCATGGTTGGAAAGAGGAGTCCGTTGGGTACCCCCACAGGACCCAACCTGAGGCCTATGGGTGAAGGGGGGCCTGCTACAGGCCCCCCAAAGTCAGATTCCAACAGCCGTTTCGTGTCGGACAAACCGATTCGGAACGGCTGTCAGAATCGGACATCGAAATCGCTTGGTCAGAAACAGTGTTCATAGAGCTGTACGATTCGGCTCCGAACAACTCGGGCTGTCCAAATGCCGATTGGAACCGAATAGGACAGCCTGAACAGTTTTCTTGCTTCCTAATCGGTAAGTCGTAAATGCATCCGATTCGGCCGGAAACATAGGTTCCCAATCGGATTCTCTGAATCTGAATCCCGTTCAGAGCCATTCCAAATGACATCGTAATAGGCCCCTAAATTGCGAGCTCTTATGGGACAACAAAGATGCAGCCTTATTTATAAGATTCACTAAGAAGATTGAGCCAACGGCTACTATTTCATGCAAGACTAATTGTACTGCTAACTCAAAAGAACAGGACCAGTTGGGCAGTCCAGGCAAGCCAGCATGGCTGTAGATTCAGCAACCACAAGAGAGCATCAACGCGTCATCTCTTATGTTGCTGCCCTGCGTTCTCAGCAGCCAGTCACTCCCTAATGAGGCCAATGTTTTTTAACTGAGAGGATCTCTTCCTGTAAAGACACATGGGCTTTTTGTCCAACTACAAAGATGTTTTCCGCTCAGGTTGACAATTTCATAAACATCCTGCACACCACTATAAAAAGACAGAACACCAGACTGTAATCGGGGTGGGGAAGCCCAAAGACTTCAGCTTTGGGCTAACTGGTTTCAATATATTATGACTTTACAATTATTAATGAATTTTAATAATTGTTGAAAATGTTAAATATCATGTAACTTCCTGATTTCATCACAGCTTTGTATACATTTTTATTAATTGATACAATAAAAAAGTAATTAATTAATTCAATCCTTTAATAATTCTGGAGCCAAAGTGCCCAATTACATCCGTGATATACAGATGTGCATTCAAACCTTTCAGAATTTCAATAAGTTTATTTTTTAACAAAAATAAATGGAAATCTCAGTACCTGTTTCACATAAGTAGCAACAAATCTGAGTTTATCATCTTCAAAGGCAAATCCCTGGGATGCCTATGCCTAACAAAATCCTGTGTCTGCCACCGCAATTAGGCCAATCTCCAGAAATAGCCACTTCCGTAATACAAAATGTGCATTTCACCTTTGACCAGGACATATCACAGGATACACAAATCAGAAAAATGGTTGGTAAAACTGCTTCTACTCAACGACTATATTGAAACCTATTTTTTCCCTTTTATCTGCCAAACGGAACTCCTTAGTGGTATGAGTCTCTATCAATTCTAGGCTGGGCTATGACAGCAGCCTTTATTTAGTCCTACCTGCCAGCATGATTTCCAAGCTACAGCTGGAATAAATTGCCACAGTTAGAGCTACAGTTGGATTGGCCATAGAGATCAAGTTTCACAGGCAAGGTGTTCCCAGTTAAAGACTACTTTCATTTTAAAATGGCTTGTTGGATGTAAAAAATTATCAGAAGGATCTGTACACTCTTATCTGCTGATTCTTACATTACAACCTGATTGGTATATAAGAAGCCAGGACCAAGTACAGCCATCTGTATCTTACAAATGTAAATCCAGGGCCGGCAGAGCTTTCTCTATTTCAGGCCCCACTTTGTGGAACTCTTTTCAATCAATCAATCACTCAGTCACTTTTGACAGCTTTAACATATCTTTTCGGGACTGTCCACATGACCAGCACAAAGAGACATGTAAGTGCACCTTATGTAACTGTTCCTATTCATTCATCATTTGAAAGTCCTGGCTGGGTGACGATGTGGCTCCCATACTGCACAATGCAACCCTCAATGGATACAAAACCTGCTTCAGAAACTGCCCATCTAGAAAGAATGGTTAAGATATTGCAATGGTCCCTAAAATGCTCTATTTCTTTTTTTATATTAATGGCTTCGCCATCTTGGAATATGACTCAATGCTTGTTCACAGCCCAGTCAGTAAGTTTCTCATCCTTCTTCACCCTCACGGTCTTCCTCCCCTAAACAACCCTTCGGTGGCAGAAACTTTCTTAGACTCAATAGCGGATATTTCAATAGAAAACAACCTCTGTGACCTACGGGCTAAACCGCAAAAATAACAGTTGATGGACAGAATGCAGAACAATGTCATACATTCACCCCAGTACAAAGATCTGGGCCTAAATCCATCGTTTTTTTGCACTCCACACCACCCCAGTTCAGACATGGCCATATGCAAATCAGCCTTGACCCTACGGGCTAAACCAGCACAATGCCAGGCATCATGCCTACTCAGTAACATTGAATAATTTGACTTCTGTCAAACAGTCACTGGATCTGTTCACTCAGCAGGCAACACCCAAGACTCTATAGTCACGCCAAGAAGCCTAATCTCAGTTACTGGAAGTACCTGCATTATATGGAGTCACCACTGCAATACTCATTTTAACTCAGCATTCCTTTGGCAATCCAAGCACCTAAAGACATGAACACAACCATAGTTACTAGACAGAAAAAAAACTTCAACGTAAATCTTTACAAGAAAAACTTGCTGCTTCTTTCTCTTATATGGATCCAGAAATTCAATTCTAACATGGCATTTAATATGGTGGTCTCTCTCAAAACAAGAAGGACATACACATAGTAAGGTTACCTGCACATCATTGTCCTCCATACATTTGCATAACCATTTTCCTAGAATTCTCGGCTGCCATACCAGTGAGAAAGATAACCAACTCCTCCCTATAAATTGTTGAATTCCCAAGTGACTTGAAAACTTCATATATTAAACCAATACTAAAGAAAGAGTATCTTGACCAGTCCAATTCAGTAAACTATATGCCAATATCTAAAAGGTTCTTTCTGGCTGAACTCATTAGAGGGCAGTTTTTTCCAAAGTTTCAAACTTTATCAAACAAAACAGACTACTATCTGACACTTAAAACAGGTTTATTAAGTGTTTTCTCTGCTATTTCATTTTGGGCTTTTTATTGTATTGCATTTCGACTTTATTACTGTTTTTGTGTTGCATAAAAACTTTACACATTGCCTCTACTTTAAGCCGGTCTGGTCTGTGCCATAGGTACCAGGCGGTTGAGTTCTGGTTTATATAGTGACTTTAGTGGCTCATCCTAACAATGATTGCGATTATTACTTGAGGTGGGTACTTGCCCCACTCAATGAATAATCCAGTTTCATACATTCTGGAACAATGGATGCAAAAGAATCATCTCAAACTTTACTCGTCAAAACTGAATCATTCATCTATGGATCCTGTCAAAATAATAACGTATATGTTTTCAGATGGAACCTTTGTGTCTCTGGATTTTTGCATGCCTTTATTTGGTGGTTGGTGTTAGATGGAAAGTAATCATAAAGACCACATCTACATGATCTTGCTCTTCGCCATCATCCCATTAAGACATTAACAGTACTCTTGAGAGGACCCACCTGTAGATTGCAATTTCACAGTAGACTATACAGTCCTATTATGGCAAGTAAGCAAGAATGGGTAGACTTTATTAGTAATTCCCAGGTCAAAACCACCCATCCAAAGATGTGGTATATCTGAGGGTTAGATGGCCTTGGTAGTCACTTTCATGGGAGACTATATGTGGGGCTCCTGGATATCATGAAACGAAGCAACATAAAAAGTCAAGAGTCGCACACACGTCAGAATTTAAATACGAGAAAAGGTCATAGGAAGGATCCTATGCTCTTGTGTAAGGCACCAAATGGTGCCCCACACCACACTACACTACAGTGAATCAACCGGTGAAAAGAGGACACAGAGGCATAGTGACGCTTCCCTCCTGCGAACAGTCAGCAGCCCTTTTGTCACTGAGAAGACTCTGCAACTGAATCATAGAAAGTACTTGGCCTTTTGCCTGAGGCAGAATGAAAAGGACCTGTGCTGAAGTAGGGTACCCTGACAACATGGAGGGGGAGAATGTTGGTTATCTCTGAGCACGACTACACCTGAATAGAGCAGATGGGCTATTCTGCAACTCTGGCATTTGCCAGTGGACTGTAGGCTAGGGTGCTGCTTTCAGAGCTGGGTGGGCTGCCTGAACCCAACAATGAAAGCCACAAGGATCCATTCGAGTCAATGCCTCCTGCAGTGTGGGGCTGGGTTGAACATTTTTGCCAAAGCTGATTCTGTTTCTGGTCCATCCCTACAAGTGAGGAAGAAAATACTGCTGCATCGCTGCAAAAGGAAATGAAGATACAAAACATTTGCCAGGCTGCTTCCAGGAATCAAGAATTCTGACATGAACATATGCATGTTTTCCAATGACATCTCTGGTAATCCTTGTTTGTGCTAGAGAGGCTTTGTAAACATGGATCTTAAAGGGGCAGACAAGGTCCATGTCAATGAAGCAGGACTCCTGCAGAACTGACGAGCAGATCCACATTAGGCCTTAGGGAGTTCATGCACAAGGGGCCAGAATAGGCACCTGTATGTCTGCACATTATATCTGCCCCAGTCTCACATTTGTGCAAGTACATGTCAGATGTGCTCATGAGCCCCTGCTGCACATTCATTTGTAAATAAGGCCTGCGCCCTGAATATGTCTAGTAACATCTTTAGTGATTGGCACGTCTATCTGCAGAATTATGTTCTAAGAATTACTGCATCTGCCCATCGTGTATTGTGAACATTTGTGAACAGTTGTGTGGAGTGAGCCCATCTAAAGTTAGACTTGGGCTCTTATTGGAGTTATTTTCAGGAGTGAATCCTTTAACTCAGCATGACTCCTAAAGTATGCAAGTGCTCCATCGCCTACTGACCGACCTGGTATTTATAGGGTTTGCTGTTTAGGTGATATAGGTGGCAACTAAGGTGCCAGAGTCGGATGCACATAAGACTGAGTGGCGCTATATGGAACTGAGTAACACTTGTGTGGATGTATGCATGCTGCTTTGAACAACAAAGGAGAAAGATGCCCTCTTTGTGCATTGCCTAGTGCAGACCGGTCATTTCATGGGTTAGACCCACTGAACTATGCACAGTACTGCTGGATTACTGACCTCCCTGACCTAAACTCCTCCCACCACCAGCTTAACAGTTCCAAGCCTGAGGTCTATTTCTGACAGAAGGGCTGGGTTACAGGAAACCAACAGGTTCTGTATGAAGCCAGCTCTCACCTCAAAAACACTTCTCTGCAGCCACCAGCCTTCTACTAGCTCTTTCATACCCAGGGTTGTATCCTGCATCACGATGGACTCTGTGGGATCCGGACTGCACCCAAAGATGAGGACAACCTACTCCATGTACAGCCTTGCTCCTTTGAAAGATGGCGTCCCGTCTGATAATTTCTCATCCCTCCTCACTGCAGCTTCAGAGTGCTCTGAGACACTGTCAGCATGCAGAAATGCCAAAAGAGGCACTCAGAGAGTCACAGTGAGAACAGTGAGTTCTCTGCATGAGGTACACATAGGAGGCGAATTTCTGTCCCAGAAGTAATCTAAATTCTATCTGGTGAAGCCTATAATTGCCGCAATCAAGATGTGACTGCAAGAACAAACAGCATCTTAGCAGGCACGCAGGTAAGTTGGATAAAGAGATGTTCCTTATTTTAAAGTGTACATCCAGTTCTCTTTACACAGTCCTCCATCACTAACAATCACCAACAACAGACATTCCAGAGTGTTTCTTTATTTGATGATGTATGCTTAGATTTTGAAACTATTGTGACATTATTCACTGGATGGCCCCTTAAATTCCTTCTTGGATGATTTTTCTGACATGTTTATGTGATTACAGTAGGGTCTATACATGTAATAAATAGGAAAGCTGTTTTGTTAGCTTAAGGGAAGAGATGTGGTCTAATGGCATGAGCTGCCCACTTTGGAACTGGGGAACAAGGTTCAAATATCCTCTGCTCCTGGTCAAACCATTCAATCTCCCTCATTCTTTAAAAAATCTGACCTTGTGAATTGTAATCTGGTGCTCATGTAAAGTGTTCTGACGCCTCTGGGCCACGTTTGCACTCTACACAACTGAAAAAAAGTCAGGCCTGGTACCATAGAGTCTCAACACTCATAGGAGCCTTAGAGGAGTGGTACAGGGGTCCTCTAGATTCAAGAACAGTCATGACAAAGGCTGTGGTCCTTGGAGCGGATTACTAGCAGCACCCATGACACTGTGTTAGGACCCTCTCCCCTCTCCCCTAACATTAATTGCTGAAATATCAGAACAAAGGCACAATGTACCAAACCCTTCTGCATGTGCAAACCCTGTTATTGGCAAAATCACAGGAGTTGAGAGTGCTGAATGTGATGTGCAAGCCTTTCTGACTTACAAAATGGGTTTTGTGACCAATTCCATTTCGCAATTAGGAGGGGTGTGAAAGGAGCATCCCCTTATCATTGGAAGCATAATTCTATGCATCAGTGGTTTGCAACCACAATTGCGGTTTAAAAAAATGGAAAATGACTAATATCTTAAAGGAGGTGGTAACTGATTTACAGAAGGAAAGCTGTCGCTGTGTACATTATTTCCTCTTTGGCGGCCTTAATGGGAGCAGGCAGTCATCCAGAGTACCACTGTTTTCTCCCAGATTTCTTGTCAAACAGGAAAAAAAAAATGTAAGTAGCCCTAGTTCCTTTAAGGGACACAAGCTGCTTTTAACAAAAATGTTTCTCATTTGGGAATGTGAATGCAGGGATGCTGGCTGTCCTTTGCCTTCATAACCAATCACAGGGGATTGCAAATAGCATCCTACCTAATTAATATTCATTAAAAAAAGGTTGTTTTGTGTCTCACTATGAATGGAAATTTGTGCTGCATCCTATTGGTACATAGGTTATAGCATAATTTGCAACGCCATTCACAGACCAGTCAGTACGCAATTTGCACATCCTCGATTTGGGAACAGTTTTCAAATTTCAGTAATTTTTCAAATATGATCTTCCTAGGGACAATATAGTTTTTTTACCTCTGCTATAAACAGTTCCACTTGAACCTCATGCAATTTCTGCACAATGCAGGAAGGACCTGCCTTTATGTAGGTCTACTTAACTATGCGTACAAATCAAGGTTCCGCAGCATCAGTGACCAGCCTTTCATGAGGTGTGTAGCAAGAAGTGAACAAGAGCCCAGAACCACCAAACTAAGAAGTATAGTTGGAAAACCCAACACAGAATCCCCTGACAAGTCTCGTAGGAAGTATGAACATATGAAGGAGATATCCACTTTGCAAGACCAGCACTCGCCTGAAGATGAAAACAGAGCAACGAATGGTGAGGGCGTCTGGAGACACACAAGGAAGGAGCAATATAGGAAGACAACATCGGACAGAGGGTAATTCCTGCCCCCACACCCTCCAAGACGAGCCAAGTGCTAGCCCTAATGTGGAGCACACTGAAATCATCTAACATTTATGATTTTTCTAGGCTTTGATCTCAATTTTATTAGAGTGCTATTTATTTCACCCATTAATTTTGGATCCGGGATCAGAAGTATCAATTGCACCTATTATGATTTGATTCTTCAAAAAATAGCCATTAACATGTGGACTTTGGTGCTTTCAAAAGACAAAACCAACATTTAATGGGCTTTTTTTCCCATAACATTTTGGCAGTTTTGACCTACTGAGATTTATGGGGAGAATTCTAGAGGTGCGGTCCTTATCACAACCAAGAATAACCTGGTATGTTCATCATCACACTAATTGTAATCCCTATCGAACAGATGTTCATGCAGGGATTGTTAATAAACCAGGCAGTTCTTTTTTGAAAGAGACACATAGTCTTTGCTTGCTGATGAACCCTCAGGGCACCAGATGGTTTTGTAAACGCTGGCAAGGCAACTTTTCTAGTCCAACTGGTATCCTAGAATATTTTCCCCAAAATAGTCAAGGTGGCTTATATATTATTTTAACTCCAGTTCTGGAATATATTGGATACATTAAAAATTCCCACAAATATGTTGAAAAAGGGATGGAATGATCTAATTGTGCAGCGCCTGCAAGTGCTACCCTGAGGGCACAGCCGAAGACAAAAAATAGAATACCTTGCAGCAACTAAGAGAGAATTATTGCAAGTCGTGTTCATCAATCTAAAGTGAGATTTCAATATCAACTGCAAAGATACTCTTTGTGTCATTGCCTGGCACCCCCGATGTAGACATCTTCAATTTTGGCCAGTTAAAAAGATAATTGCCAAAATTAAATAGGCAATCTACATTTTGTATGAAGTTAATGAATGGGATTCCTAGTTACTCAGAAATCAACTCAGTGTTGAGTTTACCAACCTCATAGACAACCCTTAAATGTCCACTTTATGGTTCATCTTCAGAGTTCTTTTGATATAGGAGTTGGCTGCTCATTAAAGCAAAAGTGAAATCTTTATTGTTTCAGTTAATAAAAACCATACAATATCAAAAATACTTATATTCTCTGTATTTTAAAAATATTTTTGCAAAAGATTTCATAAGAAGATTATATAAAAGTGATTTCATACAAAGTATACAGTGTTGCAGACTTTATAACTAAAAGCAAAACATAAAATCCTTTTAAAACCTATCTAACCTATTAAAACTGAAATACATAGACCCATTTATAATTGCCAAGAAGCTGAGCTTCCGTTGCTACTTATTTTCGTCCCAATATTAGAGTCAATAATGCAGTCCCTACTACCACTTCATATTTGTTCTTTGCTAATGGACTTAACTTTTTTATTTTTTTATTTAGTTGTTTTGATATTTGCCAAACACTACCCCATCAATGACATGGTGGTTTAGTTATCCATTTTCATTATTATCTGTTCGTATCGTATCAGAAAGTTCATCATCTTACTATTTAAATGGGGATCCCTTGCGTCCAAACCCTTGATTATTGCAGTTCTACAAGACCTAATACCTCTCTCATTAAATGCCTTTTTCAAAAACCACACCCGAGTCAACCTTAACCCAGGTCCTATACAAATAAAATGAATGAGGTCTTGCTTCTCAGTGCCACAGAGTGTGCAAGATGTAGGCCCATTGTATCTCCATTTGGGCTGATCCGCTAAACTTAGTAGTAGCCCAAACCTGGTGGCCATGAGTTTCCGTTTTAGGTAGTATGAGTATGTTGTACTCAAATAGTCTGCCGGACGTAATTTTGTATAAGACTGTATTACCATCCTGGCGTGAGACCTCTTTGCAAATGTATTTTTATCCTCTGTTAATGCATGTAGTTTTGCCATTTTGTTTACCACTTAACGAAAATCAGGAAAAGAGGGGGACTGTGCCCAGAGTTCATTGGACTTTGTTTCTTCCATGGCCAATTTCAAAAACTCACCATAAATGGAGTGCTGATCTTCTTCCTGGGCTCGCCACAAGGCCTCGTGTAAGATGTTGGCTCGACCTGACCAGATTTTATACCAGCTTTTGACATATGCATAGTTTCTCCCAATCCCTTGATGAATAAGGCCAAATTCCAACCTCACCTGTGCTTGTGACGCATTCTGTGGTAACTTAAAAACCCTTTTGTGTGCTCTCACTTGAATCTTATCCAACAGTTCAGCGTCTGTTCCGTGTAGAACAACGCTTCCGTACTCCACTGTCGGCATCAATTCGGCAGCCATTACGTGTAACAAAGGCTTTAAAGATGGACCCTTTAGCTTTTTTGAGAGGGCACAAAATGTGTATATTAGACCATTACCTTTTGTTTCCAAATATTGTTTATGTTTTTGGAAATTTTAGCGATCATCAATGTACAGCCCTAGATATTTGTAGTTATTAACTACCCCTAATGTTATTTCTCCTAGCCTGACAGGGAATTTGCGTCCTGCCCGCTTTGCAATAGTCATCATTTTCGTATTCTTTATGTTGATTTCCAAAGCGTTGACTTTTGCAAATATAGCTAGCTCGTTTAATGATCTTTAGAAGCCAACTCGTGTCTGACTGAGTAGAACTATATCATCAGCATAACAAAGATGTGTTATCGGCAATGGACCCAGACGAGGTGGATGAGCATTTGTCTCGTTTAATTTTATAGAGAGATCCGCCATAAAAAGATTAAATAAATGGCGGGCTAGTACCCAGCCGTGCTTTAGCCCTATTGCTGTGTGGATTACCCTTGAAATTCTCATACCATTTGCAATTTTTATTCGTATCCAAGTTCCAGTATACAGTTGAATAATGGCAGGCAATAGTAATTCTAGTAGACCCATTTTCTTCAATGTACACCATAATCGAGCTCGCTCTATGCTGTCAAACGCTGCTTTAAAATCACTAACAGAGCTGTAATTTTAAATTCAAACGTTTACACCTTTCTGCAATCATGGTCAAAGCAAGTATATTAGTTGTTGTACCGTATCCCTTGCGAAATCCGGTTTGATTAATAGGAATCAACTTATTTTTAGTAGACCATTCTACTAGGTCCTCCAAGATTAAGGAAGCATTATATTTCGCTTCCACATCCATTAGAGCTATGAGCCTATAATTTGCAGGATCCTATCTGTGTTCGCCCTTGAATATTGGGTTGATTATTGCACCATTCCAACTCATCGGCAGATTATTCGATAATTTTGCCTCCATAAAAAGTCCTGACTGATTGTCCAGTATTGTAGTCACTTGAAAAGATGGCTTGCGGTATTCCATCAGGTCCAAGGCCCCATCCCTTTGACCTGATTTTATTATTTTCATTATCTTATCGGCTACCTGGCAATCCGGCGTTATTTGGGAATCCCTAATTTTAAACTGTTCCTTAAATGTATCTGGAGACTTAGATTCCAAGCCAATATAACCATTTTTATTTTCTCCACCTGTATCTTTCTTAAAAGTGCTACTCAAGTAGTTTACCCAGTCCAACTCCGTCACACATGCGCTATTTATAGTTTGGGAGGGTCCGGATATTCCATTTATTATTTTCCAAATCGCTTGATTGTTAGATTGTTTGGCGCAGAAAATAAGCTTTGTCCAGAACTGCTCCTGGTTCCAATTTTGATCTTTCCAAATTTGTTTTTTATATATTCTTTTAAGATTTTTTGTATCATTCCAGGAAGTCACATCATTATTTATCCTGTTCTTTCTAACCGCCTTCCTAATTTCTTTCCTTAATGTTAGTAAATTGTTTGACAATTTTGTGGTCTCCTTGCTTCTTCTATGTTTTATATGCTCCTGTTTGGGTGCGAGCCTCATGAACTTTGTAGTGAAAGATGCCCAGTTTTCAGCTTGATTGTTTCTGTAGCTGCGTTTGATTCTAATACCTCCTTTGCTAACTTTGTTATCTCTACTAGATTACCCGCCGAGCATCTTATACGCTTCAAATTAGTTGTAGATACATTACCTGCCCTTGTGGGGGCTCCCTGATGCTTATTAAAATTAGTTATTATGTCCAGATGCTACTATGAATGATCACTTTGTGTTGTAAACTTAATCATGAATTTCCTCACTTGGTTCAGTAAAGCTAAAGACAGAATTGTAAAGTCTATTATTGACTGAGCATTTATGCCTCGATATGTCCAAGATGGAGGCCTATCATCTTGCGTTCTTCCATTTAATATTCTTAGACCTAGATGTTCCAGGACCATAACTGTTTTTTGGCCAATTAAATCCCTGCGTTTTACCATTGAAGGTGTTTGTACTGGTACAGACCAGAAAACATTTTGCGCCGTTATTAACTCATCCTCCTACGGGGGTGTAAATAAGGTTGGTATTGAAATCCCCTGCTAGTATGATTTCCCACTCTTGGTTCGTCAGTCTGTATTCTGTAATTATCGAGAAAAGTTTATCCAACTGCTGTCTTTTTTTCCCTACATTCGGTGGCAAATAGACATTTATTAATAATATTGTTATTAAATCATGTATTGACAAGTTTTCTAATTTGATAACCTGTAAGTCTGAAGTAGTTGTATTAAGTTGCTCCGAACCTATGGCGACTGCCGTTAAAATGTATACTGCTAGGCCTCCCTTTGCTCTCCCATGGCGATTTGATCTTACAGCGTTGACGTGATGAAGTTTATAATTAGCTACTTCCTGCGGCATTTACAACCAAGTCTCTTGTAATGCAACAATATCATATTTATTACAGTATATTGGTGACACATCCCCCTGAATTTCACTTTTACCCCCCACTATATTCCAAGAAAGAAGCTTTAAATAATCGAAATGCGGACTGTTGTCTTGATTGACAAGCCATTCCTTTGTCGGAACATTGAGAGTCGCCACTAACCATCCCCATTGCATTGGACCCTGTCCCCGTGTTTGTGTAATAGTACCATTACAGATGACACCCTTTTTTTACCTCTAGCATTTTGTAGTATTGAAAACACCTGGCTTTTTTCAGAGTCCAGTGAATGATACTTCAAGAGCTTCATCAACGGTGATGGGTAATAAGGTCTTAGGTGTTTGTCCAATAAGATACCTCATGCTTCAAACTGATGTCTGGCATTCATAACAGCTTCTACTATTTCCTCATTTCTCCACGTCGCAAGTGTTCTTCCCATCTGTTTCTTTTCATTATACATTCTTTCAATCTGGTTCTTTTCTTCATGAGGAATAAATTTAATGGACAGTAAGTCACATTGAGACAAGTTTTTTAGAGCAGGAATTTCCGCCAGTAATCATTAGTTCCTGAGGGCCATCCCCACTTTTATTCTGTGTAGAAATATAAATCTAAAATCTTATTTTTGAAGTTCCTATGACCCCCCCCCCCCACAGCCTGCAGGATTCTGTAGCAGAGACAACATTATTTGGCAGCCCAGAAGGTAGTAGACAGACCTGCGGGGACACTGGGACATTTAATCTGAATATTATAAATATGAGAGAGTGTTTTAACTTTAGCAGCACTACACCTTTGTGTCCTCATTACTGGGTGCACTCAGGGGAGCACTTCTGGTCCGCAAAGGTTTGAAAAAGGTCGTCCAATGGGCTCCCTCATAGACCGGTTTCAAAGTGCTCAACTCCGTGACAGAATCAGAGGGTGGGACCATTTTTGGGAGTATTTGTGGCTTTTAAACCTGATGTTACAAAGACACAATGTTTGGTACACTATTTGCGCATTGGTGTTGATGTGTTGCACAACTGTCACAAGGCATCCACACTGATTCTTTGCCTTCAGAGAGTTTTGCAGGTCAACCAATCAATATCCAGTTACCCGTGGAGAAAGGATGCTTTAAAACATGATAGCACTACTTTCCTTCCAAGCAACCAGTCCAGGACACCCTAGCTCTATAGTCACCTCTGTGCAACTTCCTTTTCTGCACTCAACTTAGCATCTCAAACAGGCAACATTTATTCCATCCATAATGGGTGCTGATTAAAACAAGCACTGGCGTTGCCAATAGGTCTCGCAGTAGGAAAGTTGGAGCTATTACAATTGCAAATAACAATGCCTTTTATTTTTGTTTTAATTTTAAAAACATAAAGGGCTTTGTCATTTACAAAACCAATAGCTCCAACTTTCCTACTGCGAGACCTATTGGCAACGCCAGTGCTTGTTTTATTTATGTGTTGGTTTTGAAAATAGCAAAATTAATAGCTTTGTCAGTTACAATGTCAATAGTTTTAACTTTCGCAAATGTGACACCTATAGCATTTGTAATGCAATGTGTGTTGTATTTACGTGACTTAGATGTATTGATATTACAAATAACAATGGCTTTTAATTTTGTAAATAATTAATACTTAAATAAAAGTTATTGTAATTTATAATGGCAATAGCTTAAACGTTTGTAAATAACTTTTGTGAAGATTATGTTCAGTGTATTTTATTGTGACGAAAATCCAAGAACATTGCATTTGCACCTACACACACACAGAGCCACAGAGCCACACACACACACCCCCACACACACACACACACATATAGATGTGGTGGTGGTGGATCTGGGGGATATGGTGGTGGTGGATGTGGTGGTGGTGGTGATGGTGGATGTGGTGGTGATGGTGGTGGATGTGGGGGTGGATGTGGTGGTGGTGGTGGATGTGGTGGTTGTGGAGATGGTGGATGTGGTGGTGGTGGATGTGGTGGTTGTGGTGGTGGATGTGGTGAAAGTGGTGGTGGATGTGGTGGTGGATGCGGTGGTGGATGTGGTGGTGGTGGTTGATGTGGTGGATGCGGTTGTGGTGGTGGATGTGGTGGTGGTGGATGCGGTGGTGGATGTGGTGGTGGTGGTGGATGCGGTAGTGGTGGAAGTGGTGGTGGATGTGTTGGATGTGGTGGTGGATGTGGTGGTGGTGGGTGTGGTGGTGGATGTGGTGGTGGTGGATGTGGATGTGGTGGATGTGGTGGTGGATGTGGCGGTGGATGTCATGGTGGATGTGGAGGTGATGGTGGATGTGGTGGTGGATGTGGTGGTGATGGTGGATGTGGTGGTGGATGCGGTGGTGGTGGTGGATGTGGTGGTGGTGGATGCAGTGGTGGTGGTGGATGGGGTGGTGGTGGTGGATGGGGTGGTAGTGGTGGATGGGGTGGTGGTGGTGGTGGATGGGGTGATGGATGTAGTGGTGGTGGGTGTGGTCACACACACACACATATAGATGTGGTGGTGGTGGATCTGGGGGATATGGTGGTGGTGGATGTGGTGGTGGTGGTGATGGTGGATGTGGTGGTGATGATGGTGGATGTGGGGGTGGATGTGGTGGTGGTGGTGGATGTGGTGGTTGTGGAGGTGGTGGATGTGGTGGTGGTGGATGTGGTGGAGGTGGTGGATGTGGTGGTGGTGGATGTGGTGAAAGTGGTGGTAGATGTGGTGGTGGATGCGGTGGTGGATGTGGTGGTGGTGGATGTGGTGGTGGATGTGGTGGTGGTGGATGTGGTGGTGGTGGTTGATGTGGTGGTGGTGGATGTGGTGGTGGTGGATGTGGTGGTGGTGGATGTGGCGGTGGTGGATGTGGTGGTGGTGGATGCGGTGGTGGATGTGGTGGTGGTGGATGCGGTGGTGGTGGAAGTGGTGGTGGAAGTGGTGGTGGATGTGTTGGATGTGGTGGTGGATGTGGTGGTGGATGTGGTGGTGGTGGATGTGGTGGTGGTGGATGTGGTGGATGTGGTGGTGGATGTGGCGGTGGATGTCATGGTGGATGTGGAGGTGATGGTGCATGTGGTGGTGGATGTGGTGGTGATGGTGGATGTGGTGGTGGATGCGGTGGTGGATGTGGTGGTGGTGGATGCGGTGGTGGTGGTGGATGCGGTGGTGGTGGTGGATGGGGTGGTGGTGGTGGATGGGGTGGTGGTGGTGGTGGTGGTGGTGGATGGGGTGATGGATGTAGTGGTGGTGGGTGTGGTGGATGTGGTGGTGGTGGGTGTGGTGGATGTGGTGGTGGTGGGTGTGGTGGATGTGGTGGTGGATGTAGCTGTGGATGTGGTGGTGGATGTGGCGGTGGATGTGGTGGTGGATGTGGTGGTGGATATGGAGGTGGATTTGGAGGTGGTGGATGTGGTGGATGTGGTGGTGGATGTGGTGGTGGTGGATGTGGTGGATGTGGTGATGGTGGATGTGGTGGTGGGTGTGGTGGATGTGGTGGTGGTGGGTGTGGTGGATGTGGTGGTGGATGTGGCTGTGGATGTGGCGGTGGATGTGGCGGTGGATGTGGATGTGGTGGTGGATGTGGGGGTGGATGTGATGGTGGATGTGGTGGTGGATGTGGTGGTGGATGTGGTGGTGGATGTGGTGGTGGATGTGGTGGTGCATGTGGAGGTGGATTTGGAGGTGATGGTGGATGGATGCACACATGGATGGATGCAAATGTGAATTGGTGGGTGAATGGATGCATGGATACGTTTATAGTTGATAGGTGTATACTTGGATGAATATATGGTTGGATGGGCGTGCCTGCATGCGAGGGTGGATGGGTAGAAGTGGCAGCACACGGAGATGGATGAAAGTGTGAATGGGTGGATTTATAGAAACTGGATAATTTCAGATACAATTTATAATAAGAGGCGCTTTGCAGGCAGAGAAGGTAGCATTTTCTATTGCCTCAGAAGACATGGTTGATAAGTAGGTCCATCGCACTAGTGTTAAGATAATTTTGAGCCTTAATATTTTTTAATAGATCGGTTGGGAAAATCATCCATCTATAATACCATGGAACGGTGTAATCATTCTAAAATGGACAGTTCTTTTTCTAAGCTAACAAATAAGCCACTCATTAAAATGCAATTCCTGTACATTTTACATGTCTCCGCAATTCGAAATAGAAAGAAAGCCGGGTGGCAGAAAAAAATGACGTTTTCTAGCCCAGAGTCTGTCTGAAGTATTTTTTTCTGCTAAAAATAAATAAATAAACACAAAGTAAATAAATAAAAAAGGTGTCTCTCACACTTCATTCATCGCAAAGAGCTTGTACAATGCGGTAGTCATCACGCGCGACATGGAAATACTCCCCACATAGGATAACAAGTATGTGGATCAAAAGAAAAGTGCGATTTAGTGCATGGGGGAGGGGGCATATTTACAAGGCCGGGAGAGAAAATAAAGAAAAAAAATGAGGCGAGAGTGGAGAAGATAACGAGATAGACGAAAGGAGGGTCCGGCTGGGAGCTGGGAAAGAGGCTAAAAGGGCTGAAAGGGAGGGGAGAATGCACGTAGCACATTCCAATGAAGTCTGGTGGGGGGCGGGGGTGGGGAGCAGGCATATGGTGTTTGAGTGAGCAGCCTTTGATGTGCGAGCGAGTGGGAGGGAACAGCAGGGGGCAGAGAAGCAGATTGCCTTCAAGGCAGGATGCAGGCAGAAGGCTCGGGCAAGCTCGTGCACGAGAGCACATGCACTCGTGAAAAACCTCTTTTTTGGGCTCATGGTGAAACTCTTGGTTTCACTGCTATAGACTCGTCCTATTCCATTCCTGCGGAATGGAAATAGGCCGAGACCTAAAAATACCGCAATTGTGCAGTGCTTTTCTAGTGACCTGCATCTGCAAGACATCTGCAGCAATGATGCACAATTAGGATGGTTATTTATCAACCCGATTCACTTCTTTTAAGGGGAAACAAATAATAGAAGGGAAGCAAAGGAAATTCAGCATTGCAAGGTCAACTTGGCCCACAACTACTAAAGTTCAGGTGCAGTTTTGCAATCTTCCGCTGATGCTGGAGGAACCTCAGAAAGCAGAGAATGCGAAGGAGACAGTCCTAATAACGTATCTCTGGAGGGAGGCAAAATGGGAATTCCTCAAGTAATGGCGGAAGGGAGTGTCTCATACAAAGACTTGATTGGCTGAACGGGCTGTCCAAGAGCTCCTTTCTGTATATAGTTTTTGTGTTGATGACATGAGATCTGGCTGGCAGCTAAACATGTCAGTAACAGACCTCATATGAAAAGAGGTGCAACACTTTTATTTCTCATTATTGCTCTACTCGTTAATATTTGGTCATTAATTTGCTATAGTTGAGTATAAATTTACCAACTTATAGTACTGTATCAGAAGGCATCAGTGCAATTATATTTAAAAACGGTAGCCATTGTTTGTAGCAGACGCGGCCTGCACAGGTTACAGCTGTGGGCCGGGGCAGGACGGGTGAGGGGGGAATGGAGCCTGCAATGCGGTGAGCGCAAGGTAAGTGTTTCTATTTTTTACATTTTACTTTCCCTATCCCGTCATCTGTCCGCTCCCCCCCCAATACACCCCACCGATGTTGTGCCAGTCGCGCCTGGTTTGTCGTAAGTAAAGTGCTTTAATTTCGTCCTGAATGGTTGTCTTCTCCTTTAGCTGCAGCAGTGCTTAATTTGTAAAATAATAAGTGCGGGGGCCAAACTTTTGCTCAGAAGCCCATGAGAGCAAAAAATCTATGGGGGAGCTGTTGAGAAGAAGGCTGAGTATCAAAGCTGTGTAGTCTGGATTTTTTCTGAAATCTCTTTCCTTCACCACCAGACACTGCCTTGCCCTTTATCTTACTCCAGCGGGTTCTTTTTCATTCCTGCTTTCTCCCTTTGTCACTGTTTTTCTGTCTTTCTCTACCTCTTTCTTTTGTGTTTTTTTTCTCTCTAGATGGAAGTCTGACAAGGAAAAAAAGTGCTGGTCCCCAAAAAGGAGTGCCAGTGGGCCCCACCTGCGACCACCGGCCGGCTGAAATTAAGCACTGCCTGCCCCATTTCAAGTGGATTACTGTAAATCCAAGAAACCATCGCCTTCTTTCAAGGAACTTGCCTTCATGTGTCCCATTGCAAGGTTCTTCCAAGGGGTTATTGGCTATAAAGTCAGCGAGAAATGATTTTCAAATACATTTCTCACAGATGTGCAAGAAAACTGCTTTCAAACCGTCTGTATTCCATATTTTTCCTTGTAAATGTCCAAGTGTCACGAAAAAATGCAGCGTTTTATTTACCACTATCAGTTGCTGGAAGTTTTGGCAGGGTTGGGAGTGAATCCTTCAGCCCAGCAGCAGTAATGAAGCCATGCAGAGCTGACACATTGAAACCGTCCGATGACAGTTATACTAAACAGACCCAGAAACTGCAGGCTTCAAAGGAACAGAAGCCCAGCACTGTTTCACAACAACAGCTCCACACAGCACACTGGGGTGCCCGCTTCTTTTTCCATGGATGCATTAGAATAATTTTAAGAGGTTCTGCTGCTAGTTATAGCTATTTCGAGACACTCTTTACAAACACACAGCATGAGCTTTACAACTACACCCAGAACTATTACTATTGTGAGCCCTGCCTGCTTAGTTCCCAAACATTTGCTGAATAATCTCTGGGCATTTATGGAGCCCTTCCAAGCCTGGTGAGAGGATTCACTTGCTGGACGTCACCCTCCCACCTCAGCAAAGGCAAGGGGGGGCTTCTGGTTGTGAGAGGAATGCAGGTCACAAACCTATCAGAAATATGACTGTCTTCAATGGGGCCTGCCTGCTACATTCTGAACAGGTGCAGCATCGAGCCTAGGATTACACACAGCCTGATGCATGCCCATTCAAAATCTCATCGAAGAGGTTGAAACATATGGTCCTGTCCAGAGCATAGTTACTCAGGTTGGGGAGAGGTTGTTCCAAATAAATATGACCGACAAGTTTACTTCTATTTCTCAGTACAGGGAAAAACAGAATTAATAAAAACAGGTTTCAGAGTAACAGCAGCAGGATTTTCCTTGTGCTGACGTGGAATATCACCTAAAAGAGTATGGTGCCAGAACTTGCATAGTCACTCACTCATCCACCTATACATTCCCCTCAGCGTATTAAACACCTGTTCTAGACAGCAGTCTGTAACCTACATGTCACTCATGCGTTAACCATTTATGTTCTGTGAGAGAAGAAAACGTGTACAACTCTGCGACGCTGGATCTGTTTTGAGGAAGGAGGATTGCACTTCTTGCCTTCTGTGAGAGAGAGAAGCCTATTTTGCTGTTGCTGGCCCTATTTTGTGAAGGTCTAAAGCTTGCACGGCTGTTGCCTGAGTTGTACCTGCTTGTGCTGATGCTGTCCTAGCTGTGCCTGTCCTCTGAAGGAGGGATGCCTGCTTGAGGTATAGCAGTTTTTTGAAGAGGGGTGTTCCTGTTCCTGTTCCCCCATCCTATAAAAAAGGCATCACTTGAATGCTCTTACATAACATGCCCAGGGCAGTCAGAAGATTTTATAGGACCCAGGGCAAAACTAGTTGTGGGGCTCTGACCTAGAGACCCTGGTTTCAATCACAGCTTCACAGCTTGACCAAACTGTGTGACCCAGAGCAATTACTCTTCTTCCCTCTGCTTCCTTTTCAGTGATCACATTTAGGGCATCTTGAAACAGTTTAGTTCAGGATGTGCACTGTACAAAACCCCCCCATGTACATGGTTTAATAGACCATATTGTTGCTCCATTTAGGGTCCCAGTAGGCATAAGACAACTGACTTGCTTTTTGAATCACTAATAAAATATTCATCAGGGCAGAAAAGGGAAATAATGTGCTTTCCATCCAGGATCTGAATTTCACAATGTTTAATCAGGAAACGTGGTTTCAACCCCAGCTTCCAATGTTGACCAAACAGTGTGAACCTATGCAATTACTTTTGGCATGAGCACCACATTTGAGAGCATCTTGAAATAGTTCTGGATGCACACTGTACAACAACCTCTCTTGTGTATGGCTTAATAGACCATAATGTTGCCCCCATTTATAAAAATAAAAGCCTTATGTAGCAGAAAAGAAGACACTGACTTGTCTCTTGAGATAATAAAATTGTCACAGCAGAAAGGATGTGGTTCACTACTTTTAATAAAGACCGCTCAGAGCAGTGATATAATCTAAGGAGTTAATGTGAAACTATTCAAAATACACTTTTTTCATGTAAGTGTTTGTACCACACTCACCACCATTTGCTGAAGAGCGGGAAGTCCAGGCATAACCAGGAGCTGTTCCCTTAAGTGTCCAATGAACTTCTTTTCCAGACAGGATTCAACACACATTGGGCTGTGGAGAATTATGGGACCTGGCTTTCACTGCTTCGCTACCACTGCCCTATTGGTACTTGCGGCGAGACAGGAGTTTCTTTGGTGTTGGGCTGACATCAGAAGAATACCCTCTCTGACTCGCTTTAAAAAGGATGCCAAAACATTACTCATGGGTAAATTTCTCATTTAAACTTTGCCTCTACTACCACTACGGCCCTGATCTATTGCCACCTATTGCCTCCCTTCAGATTATCTAGCTCACCCCATCAGAAACCTGGGGCCTTGTCGCGAACATTGGTTAACGTAATCTCTAAATACGTTATCTCGCCTTGAGTATTTGGATATTTAATCTGTAAATACGTGCCCTATCTCCCTCATGTATCCTGCACCCTGCCCTCCCTCATTCGATCTGTAAATGGATGATGCTATGTCTACTCTGTACATGACTATGTTTTCCTGTAAAGCGCTCTGATACCCTAAGGTTTTCAAGATGTGTCACCAGTCTCTACATATTGTATTTTAGTTATAAGACTATGCAAGTAAATCACTGTAATATTGGTAACTGACTTATCAAGAATTCTCAATTATTAATTGTGCCAGTCAAAAAAGTGAACTAGGATGTCCATTGTATTAATTGTCTAAGGTCAAATTATATGATTAGAGGAATATGTATATGTGGTTCTAATAAGATTATTGGGACTGTGTATTTATCAATTGTGTATATGTAATTTTTATATGTAAAGTTAATTCTAAAAAATATATTTTTTATAAAAAAATAATAAAGATAAATTTAACGATAAAAACTTTCTTCTTGATGATGTTCACAAACAGTTATAGTATATAGATATCTATAGTTCATATACCCTTCTAAAGTAAATAGTACTGTGCCCGGTGCTTTTCTTTTCCAAACCGATATGCCTACTCTGTACATGACTATGTTTTCCTGTATAGCGCTCTGATACCCTTACCGGTCAAGTTCGCGCTCTATAAAACACATAAATAAATACAGTTTGTGGTCTCAAGGCATGTACACTCCCACTGCCCATAACCAGTCAGTTGCCAGTGTGGCTTGGCAGCATGGGCATCGTCTGTTTCACAGTGCAGGCTGTGATTGCAATGAGTCGCCCTAGAACAAATGCTGCATACTGACAACCTCGCTAAGAGCCTGTTGTGAGGCCTATCCCACCGGCCATCCCCCTTCTGACGCTGGTGAACATTCCTTAGAAGCAGGAATTGTTTCACAGTATTCAAACACCAAAACATGTTGATGGAAAAGAGAAGCAGGGTCCATCGCTCAGCCCTCTTGTTTTTAATCATGTGGCAGAGAGACCCAAGTAAAAACATTTTTAGTTCACCCATATAAAAATTTATCGTAGGACAGTTTGAAAAAGGGAGTACATGAACACCGCCATGAGTGACATAATCTCACCCAAACTAGGGAACTTATAACAAGCAGACTGTTCAACCACTGGTCACTAGGAGTCTTGAATGTATTCCACTGCAAAATATTGAACCCACTGATAAAGCATACCGCATTATGTAGGTGAGCACTCGTCATCTTATAAGAGTACATGAATGTATGGTAATTCCATAACAGGTGTGGCTATTTTTTGCAGCAGTGTTATAATTCCTGTATGTTTATGTCTGTTTACGAAAATTATACAACTGTCCTGTTGTGTTGCTCACTCACTCTTTAGTGCATTAGCTACCAGTATTGTGCCTGTCCTGTATTTGTGAGAGAATCATGTGATGTTCTTTTTGCTGCTGCCACTTGTCCATAACATTATTTGTGTTAGGGAAGGTTAGAGCAGAATTTCCATTTGATTGTATACGTGAACATTTTAAAAGATAACTGACCGGTGGCTTTATGTTATGTATAATAACTCCAGACAAGTTTGGTATTTTAGCCAACAGCCCTTTGCAAGCTGGGGTGAGATCCCATAAAGAAACGGTTAAAAGCAAAACTACGAGCGCCACAATGCAAAAAAATAGAGAATTGTATCCTATGTCGTAGTGCCAAAGCACGGAGTTGGGAAACAAAAGAAAATGTTGTTTGTGTACATCCCACTTAAATCACACAAACCTCCTCTGCCCCCCAAGGGCTGGAGGAAAGGGGATGAAAGGTAATTACTTTTTTCTTTTCTCTGTGTCTCTAGACACATATAACTTGCTGGTGCTCGCATCTGATAAATAGGTCCTCTTAGCTTAGAGTGCTAATGTCACCCATTTTATTAGGAGATGCTGGTATTTGTACCTGAAAGGCTATCTCTGCCCTCTCACCCACTGGGCCGTTTCACCCATGATTGTCTACAAGAATAAAAGGCAGAAGGCCAGACACCGCTGCGATGCCCCTTGCCTCAAACAAATGCAGCACAGGTTCCATGTGCTGCCTCACAAGGACCGCCTGTGATGGTCTTTATTTCCTGCCAATATTCCTCAAAAATATCCCCCCAATGCAAACACTGATTTCTGGAACACTTCACATCCAGTGGATACAAATTTCCAGTTTCCTCAGTTCCAGTCCTGTGGGTACCATGCCTGTCGGTGGGACAAGAATCTTCTTTTCTAAGCCATTCAATATGAAGCTTTACATGACAGTCACCATGGATGTCTACACTTGCCATACTCAATAAAGCATTGCTTTTCTAGGAGGAGGTTCTTCCTAATCAGTCTCTTCTTCTACAAACAAACTTAGTGTGCATATTTTTGGCCAATGGCGGCATAGGGTACTAGGAATATTATACACCATACAGATGAGGAATAGCAATGCCATCATAACGGTAACTTTATCCTATTCCTACTTCCTATGTATCTTCTATTCACAACCTGCAGTTATATTCCACATAAGGATAATGAAAGAAGGTAGAAATGTGATATATACGCCCTTATGACTTCTTGGCCACACTGCATATTTTTCAGGCATGAAAATATCTCAATATAGAAATGGAAGCAGCTTTGGCTCTGGTGGAATTTTCTCAGACAGTCAATGAAAGTCATTTCCCCTGGAGATAATGGAAGTAATTCTTGGCTATTGTGGTTCTAGATGCAGACTGGCCTGCTTCCATAGTGCTATAGGTGACAAAAGATGATCAGTAGAACAAGTAGCTGTGACTGAACTTTTGATTGTGGTGAGCTGTAAACATCTATACCAAATAGCATGGAACGAGTGAACTTTTCTGGAGTGTTTGGGGTGATTCTCCCTCAGAGAAGTTGGGTTCAAATTGTAAATTTTACAGGACAGTTTTCAGGTAAACTGGCTAATGCCACTGGTTCAGAAGAGACACACATGCAATATTCCACAACTTTCATGGTGTTACTAATCATGATAGGTCAAAACATCGAGTTCAATAACATCAACCTGCCTTATATTAGACTCCAGAATATCGACTACTGACATACTGTGATGTTAAGCACACCTGGGGAAATATGGATTTGCTATTCTTATATTTAATTACCGTAATAATATGGTGGCAGTCAGTATACTAATGATGATGTAAGCGCAGGTCAATATGAAAAACTCAGGGCCTTATTTACAAGGATTTAATGTAGCACAGTGCCCCAAGCCATTTGGCTGCGCTGCACAGCGTTAATTCCGAAGCAAAGAGATGTGTCATATCTACAAAGATATGATGGATCCCTTTGCTCTCCCCTGCGCTGGAGCACAATTAGCTGCCATGTGCAAGGGTGCCTGCACCACGGGGATGATGGTTTTTGTGCAGGAAGGGACACCTACCTGTACAAAAACAATCACAAGAGGTGATTTCCTCTTCCTATGTGTGTTGCAGAATGCAGCATGCATAGAAATAGGAAAAATGAAGAGAAATGAAAACATTTCTCCTCATTTGGCCTCATTACGCCTCCCTTGGGAGACGTAGCATTCTGATGCATTTCCAGGTTTACGATTTCTCGTAAATCTGGAAATGCGGCAGAAGCCATGGGTGTTGTGGGGGAACACCCACAGCAACACCAATAGCACGTCCCTTTCACGCAAAATGTTGTGTGTAAAGGGGCCATATTTACAAGGATGTGAAAAGCCTTTCAGGGTGGCTTTACGTTTCATTGTAAATATAGGGCAGCAGGTTGCACCACCGGTGTATCACAAAAAGTGATGCACCGGTGGCACAAGGGGCTTGTAAATAAGCCTCTCAGTATTTGGGTAGAACACTGTAACAATGCCCAGCCCTCCCACAGGTGTTGAGAATTTACTCTTCAGAATAAAACATTGATAAATGGCAGCAAATAGGTGGAGCAATTTTTTTGCATTATTTAGCTAAACATTGGCTTAAAAAAAAACAGAAGGTTTGCAGGCAGTTTAAATAAATCTGAGCTTGCAAATTGGCGTGGCCAATCAAATTTCAAAATGTACGTGTCATTTTCTTTACTTCTATCTTTCACTTCCTTTCTTCTTCCCATCTTGCTTTTATCAGTCATATTTTATCACTGGGAAAGCACTTGGAAGGGCAGAAAATCTGAATCATATACAGATCTCGCAAATGATGTTCATCGAAATATTTCACCAAACACAAAAAATAGGTGAAACGTGAACTTTTTTGCCTGCCTGCCCTCACGAGAAATTCGTTTAGCACAACTTTCAAAATCTGCTTTCCTGGCAAACTAAAGAAAATGTTAAATTTTGCTGTCAAACTCAGAAAACCACCCATGTACTTCCTGAAGGAACAAAAACAGTCCTCTGAACGGATGGCTACCAAAGGCGATCTGATTTGCTGACAGCATCCAACATGAATGATCCTAAAACAGGTTCCACTTTTGATTGGTTGAAAGCTAAGCAATCTGAATGTCCATCAACCTGATTGTCAGCTCACAGCAATCAGAATCACTGCAGACCAGTGACTGCTGCAGGGCGGCCTGCTCATTCCATTTTATTCCATATGTGGCTAGTGACAGGGAATCAGTGAAAAATGCAGCTTTGCATCCACTTCCCGCAGACTGAAAAGTAATTGGCGCACACGCGTAGCCCTAAGACCACGAAGACGGATAGGACATCAGAGTTAACACTTGCAGAGACCATGCAGGTTCAGAGAGTGGATGTTAATCTTATCTTAAAGGCTCAAACCTCAGACATTAGTATTGCCAATGTCAAATACAGCTTTACAATATATATGATGGAGAGCGCAGCAATGTCTGTGGAGGAGAGCAAGCACTTTCCGCTCCTGAGTGGAGAAGGCCCCTTACTTGGAATTAGCAACGGGCCCAGGTGGAACAGTTAGACAGTGGGGGAAAGATTGTCATGTGACCTTATACTGTGAACCTGCCTCAGTAGTTACCACATGCCCCCATTGACTTGTAATGATGATCTCTGGGTGGAAGGGCCCTTGGTAGGGAGTTTAGCTTCCTCAATGGATGAAATAATATTTGGTAGAATGCCTGGTTTATGGTCACAAAGTCTACAACTCTTTTAACTTCCCGTCTTTAAAATAAGATGCAGCATCGACTGCCAGATAGGTTCAACATTTCTCAACATAGGGTCCAGATGGTTTCCCAGAGCTCTCATCATGATGGCTCCACATGGAACACAAGTATGCACTATATGCTGGTGCCCCAGTGAGAGCACAATAAACAGCTCGCGACACCACTTGAAACATGGCTTGCACTCGATGGGTTGCCTCACTCAAACGAACCCCTAAATATTGTCCAAAGTCCTCTATTCCAACACATTTACCTCTAGCAAACACTGAACTCTATTGAGTACAGAAAAAGCTACACAAATTTGCTGCTTAATTCCACAATTCTGCAGATAAGAATGATACCTCATATGTGTAACTTCTTGTGCCGTGCTGGTTGTCTGTAACCTATATTTGAGAATTGGCTAGTTTGCGGTTTTTGTCTGAGGCTGCGCTGTGCACATGGACAGCTAACGACCCCACCAATTTCTAAAAAACAGGCATGATGGAGAATCGTAATACTAATTTTTTATGTTTTAGCAAATCTATGTTTACAGTACATTACGTCATGTTTTGTGTGTGTGTGTGTGTGTGTGTGTGTGTGTGCCATTGTACCGTAGTGATTAATTGCTGAAGTAACTTCGTTCTCTTTACAAAAATGACATACATTACAAATGTTTTTCTGTCATCGTCATGCAGCAAATGATGGTAAACCTTCAACATTTTTAAAGAAACTTTTTATTGGGAGTTTTGTTCTGAAAGAGGAAACATGAATGTCATAGTTTCATACATCCACGAATAAGGTTAAAACGTTGACAACAGTATCTTCCATTGTGTGACTTAGCTAAATGTATGTTTACAAAGCGTCAGAGTGTGTTAAACCTACCACTCCATACCTTTTGCTACTTGGGCAGTTGCCACACAACCTAAGTCTTTTCACTGACCTCGATTCACAAATACAGTCTTAAGTTATGACAGGCGCAGTTTATGTCTGTGCTTAGTTATAATTTGCAAGTCAATATCCAATGCAACTACATTTGTATCTTAAAACATACACGAGTTATGAATGTCATAAATTATCCATGTAAGCGCATGGGATTTACAATGCATATCTAATAACCTATGTATGGGTTTCCTAACCTCATGTGGGCCTACAAAAAGCACGGCTCACAAGATGCATGCATAGCTTTAGGAAGTTTGAGGGATTTCATGTTTTCCTTTAATAGATTGCATTTTCCTATAAAAATATTTTTCCTTCAACTTTTCCCCTTGGGGCACTTTCCCATAGTTACTGTGGCATTAAAACCTCAACATTTCTTGTGCCGATTAGACGTGGATGTAAAGGTGAGAAATGAGTTATAAAATGTTGGGTAATACTCATTTAACTTAGTTAAGAGGGTGTGAGGGTTCAATTTATTTGCCCTGGAATTTCATTACTTCTATCATAGGAATGCTCATTGATCTAAGCAAAGCACAAAATTATGGTCCAGATTTACTAAGGTGTTGTGCTGCTGCACAAAGCAGGTTCGTGCTATTTAATTTCCAGCACAAAATTTGTTTTGGGATTGAAATGTGCACTTTTCACAGTGCGAAAATGTTTTTTTTACTGTTGTGCGTCAAGTGGCTTTACTTGGGTGGATCAGCACGAGCACCCAACGGTTGTGATACAAAGCAAGATGGGGCTTCGTGTCAAAGTTCATGCCTACGTGAAGCAAGCAGAAAAATTGAGAAACGCGTGAACCAATGTGTGGGAGACCTCTAGGATTGTCTATGGGCAGGAATTTGTACTGGAAAGGTATGCCTCCAGTGCAAACGTTATGCTGGACAGCCCACATTCACCTCTGCATCATGCTGCAAGGCAGTGCATCTTGTAGGGCAATCTTTGTAGACATGGCACTGCGCGGTGTTATCCCCCTTGTACAGTGGCGTAACTAGCCCCTTCACCGCCCGTGGCGGTCTCTGCGTTTTCCGCCCTGCGGTAGCCACATTGAAAAGGGGGGTGGGGGGAATGCTTGCGCTTGTCGCCCTGAGACAGCAGGTAAGAGCGGGGGGAGGCCACCGCCCACAAATCTACGCCACTGCTTGTTCAACACTCTGTAGTAAATTTGAATGCTGCGCTACTTTGCATGAAAAATCAGCATATCTGGGTCTGTGTGAGAGTAAAGTACACATTTGAACTCTAATCCAATTTTCACCTATTTTACGCTTTATCATACAAGTGTACATTATAAGCTGCAGTTTGTATATGAAAAGTTACACTAATAATCCTTGTGAAAAAGCCCCAGTGTTCACCACACTGAAAGCTCTGTAGACAATACAGGACACAGAGTCAGACAAGGACAAATAAACAAACATTAACAAACAGAAGAAAGATTGGAACTGTGTCACTATGAAGAAAAACATGTATAGAAATACTATTAAAAAGAAGCCTAAAATTGCTTATAACAAAAACAAAAAAAGAGAAGCCAGGGTGAAAACAAACAGTTATGACCCATTTGTAGGCCACTAAAACAAAAAAGTGGCATTGCATTGAAAAATGTAAATAAGCAATGCGATGTACATAAAGGGCTAATGCTTAAATCATAAAGGTTACTAATTGGTGCTAGTTGGTAAGGTTAGGATTAGGGTTAGTGTTGGAGGTATGGTTCGATTAGCAAGAGAGACTGAGCTGCATCATCTTCATGTGGTTACCAGGGCTTTGTTAATGGAGTTCATCTCATATTAATTGAGATTTTCTGTGTTGTGGATTCTAGATAGACAGTCCTCCCTATGGGTTTTCCTTTATAAAAGTGTTAGAGATGTTTCCATGTTTTCAAATGAATGAATAATGTTTGTCTATTGTCCTGAACATTATTTGTCCATTTTACTACCATTTACAGACCTGTCTTTTCTTGTACTTGGACAAACTAGGCCGAAACTAGGCCTGACTCCATCTTCAACTGTAACGTGGCTGCATTTTCATTTCTTTGTTCTTCACACTCAGAAAATTGGCACTGATTACATGCTTTCTCATGATGCTGTTGTTGGTGAGCCTTGGAAGAAGCTTTCCTTTCAGAATGTAAAAGTTCAAGGGCTTTCCTGTCATTCATTGGGGCCATTTATTCTATGAGTCTGCCATTGTTTCATTTGTACAAAAAAAACAGAAGATGGACGGAATGCTGAACAAATTAAACATTTACCCCTAGTCACAGATCTGGGTTAAATCCATCGTTATTTTGCACGGCACGCCATTCCAGTTTTTTTTTTTTAAACAGATTTTATTGACTGAACACACATATTATGCAATGCTCTGTCATCCAGAGCCTACTGCCATCATCAATTTATCAGTACAGCTTCAGCAGTGTTCGTATTGATGGAGCGAGATTCAGAATGATATTTTGTTTGACTCGTGAAGTTAAACTTCCATAATAAATAATCGTATTAATGAGTTTGTGAATGAAATGTACTAATCAGCCTAGTTTAAAAGTGCATACACGACACAAGGGACTAACTCATGTGCTTTATGTTGCAAACTGCAGGTTTGTGAAAAATAATAAATTAATCTTGTCTATTGTCTTTGTCACTATTAAATGCGGCTGTTTTATTAATTGCATGTGCATATTTGTGTGCTTATGTTATGTCTTTCGTCTTTTATGTGGCCTAAGTTCGTGGAGGATTCCGTGGCTTGTGCTTAAGCTAGGTAACATAAATTAATGGGTTAAAATTAACAAAGGGGGTGGGTAACAGAATACGTTTTAATTCTTTAATTAATTATTGTCTTGTGTTTGTTTAAATAATAGTTTTCGAATGGGCCTAAAAAATGGTTGGCAGTGCTGGAAAGAATGAGAAAACTTGACCAGAGTGAAGCCTTCACTCATGTGCAGAAAAAAGAGCTTTTTGCTGAACAATCAACGTTTAATGCAGACGTGGTTTTGGTCGAGTTGAATGTGTTCTTGAAGAAAAAAACCAAGGACAGGAAGTTCGAATTGCCTGCCAAGATTAGGAAGTAAAAGTTTTGTGCTTGGGCGAATGTAACATTCTCGAGGAAGCTGAAAGGATGGAGAATCTAAGAACAATAGGGGCTTATGATGAGGCCCTGACTTGGTCAGGAGTGAATGACCTAATGGTGGACTGACAGGACTCAGCCAATGACAAGTTTGGATTTTCAGAAAAGAATGCAAAGATTAGTTACTTTAGCTAATCAGAAAGGTATAAAAATTGTCCCCATGGACAGGAGGGTGTCCTCTCGCTTTCCGATTCCAGAAGGGCGTGACGTGCAGAAGGACTTTGGCGCACGTAAGGATAGTAGGCCTTTATGACTATTTCTTTTTAGATGAAGCAAGTTTTAGACAGGGAATGTAGAACTTAGGGTTTGGAAAACTGTTTATTTGCTTTAATTCATGCTAATTGATGATTTCTTAAAATGTCAGTCTAATATGCCTTTACCTCATTAAATGCTGCTTAATTGCTAATAAAATAATGATTTATTAAAGAAGATGCTTTTCTTTTTGCTAATAAAATAATGATTTATTAAAGAAGATGCTTTTCTTTGAAGAATAAAATTAATAAATTAGATTTTGAAATGACAAGCTGGTCTTGTTTATTCATGGTCTAGTTACCATCAGTTGATCCATTTACCTAGGTGACTTAATTAAAATGTCATTGCATAAAAACCATGGTAAGAGATGATAAACTGCAGATGTATATAAATGTGTAAATAATTTGTGAATAGGTTCGGATTAATTAGGTCACATGATTCAGCTGCCCAAAAATTGTCTCGTTAGTTTATGGGCCTTACGAGTGATTTATGATTAATGGTGAGTATTATGGTGTTGGGTAGCGTTGTTGAGACAGTTTTTCTATAGGGGCGCTGCATCAGTATGCATAAATATACAATAACACGATGAAAGGAAGGAAACTAAATAATAGACACAACCCCCCCACCCAATCCCACCCCCCTTGCACCGCTACTTGCTATATACACAGCTAAACGACCATATAAACAGCATGCCATGTACTCTCGCCACCAACCGTGGTTCCATACAGTCCAACACTTCAGGGAGACAGGAGGGCACCTTCTTCTGGCGGGGGATCCAAGTCCAGCCCACAGTAGTCAGCCCACCGCTTCCAAATTTTGTAGTGCTTTCGAGGACACCCCTTGCCAGAAAGACAGGTTTCTCTAGGCCCATACAGAAGTCCATCCCATTCTTCCAGGCAGCCAATGACGGGGCCTGAGGCGCCTTCCACGCCTTTGCAATGTCTCGTTTCGCCACGCCATTCCAGTTTTGACTCCGCCATAGCAGATCAGTCTTGACCCTGCTCGCCATGGGAACAGTCCAGCCGGAATGCCAGGCCGGGTCCTCCCTGGAACAGAAACAAGCATCCCTGCAAAGTATTTTCCTATAAAAGTCTTCTCCTTTGGAGCTCATTATAACACTCAGAGAGGAGAGCAGACTCAGGTTGGCCTGTCTCAATCTTCAGACTTAGAAAAGTTTCTTTCTGGGGCTTGATTCAGTGTCTGTCTCTGGCTGCATCTTTCTGAGCCGTATGCTAATTAGATGTTTGACTCATATTTTGTCTTGCATAATGATGCAAAACTTTTTCTAAACCTTTATTGTTTCCAACTTTCACTTGACTTGAGAAGGCGGATATATTGACAATGCTATTTGCTTTATTGTTCTATTATGATCCTATTAGCACACATTACCTCATTCTCATCTTGAGGCTTACACGTACGCTTTATCTAATATCTTATCAGATAATCAAAGATAACATCGACAGTTTAGGTGGGAGATGCGGGCAACTCAGGTAAGAGATTAGATAAGATCTAGAAACAACATTTTCCCTTCCTGAATTTCCATCTACACTCTTGGTTCCTTTGGTCTGGGCGAGTTGGATTATTTGCAGTTTTCCGGTGATTCTGAGCTGTTCCCAAAGAAAGGAGTGTGAGTGTGACTAGAGCAAAAGCATTGCAATGGATTGCGGTGTTGACCGAGTGCTTTGTGGTACGTGTAGATTAGTGTGAATTATTGTGGTGTCATGAATTATAGTATATGTAAGCTTTTTAGCTATGCAGTTTTGATTTGCTGGATATTAGGACTCTTATCTGTTGTTATTTTGTGGATTTTGTCATACTTTTGAGTTAGATACATTGACCTCATCATAATGTTTGTCTAGGCTTTGTTGTTAAATGTGTTAGAATTTGGGGGATTGAATGTGCTGGTAAATATTGAATTATTGTGATTACTGTGGAGTTTTCTTGGTTGGGTGAATTGATTTGTTGAAATCAAAGATCTTGACATATATTTTTATGGTTGAACTTTTCTGCAAAGTGGTAGTGTGTATTATGAGGTGCCACATTCACACTACAATATGGTCTTTCTAAATACTAAAAGTCTAGTTGGATTTAAGTACTAATTTAGATTGGTGATTGTGGCCTAAGTGTGATCTACAGTACTCTTTTTAGTTTCAAAAAGTGTTTTTATTGAAAATTTCAACAGGCATATAGTGAGACATCTCTACAAGAAAAGTAAGCTTAGAGCATATAGCGGGCGGGACAGACAAGCATGTCTTCCCTAGTATGCCAAAGCAAGCAATGAAAATATGCCCAATAGGCGGTTTGACATCATGCGTGGAAGGACCTATAAGAGACATAAAAAAACCAACAAGAACTAAAAACCCCCACCCCCCCCTCGCAATCCCCCCGCCCCCCACCCCGACCAGTGTGCCTGTGAAAGTCAGTGTTACCAGCATGGTGTCGCAGAAGCGCGATGGGGCCAGAAGTAAATTCACCGAGAGTCATTGGTGGTGTTAGTGAGGCGCATAACCCTAAGGTATTTGGGGCAGGTAATTTCATTGAATTCCTTGGATAGGAGGGTCAGCAGAGGAAGCCACGTTTTACGGAAGGCGTCTGTGGAGTTAGTGAGAGTGGCGTGGATGCGCTCCATCCCAAGGGTGAACCACAGTTTGTGGAGCCAACCAGTGTGAGTAGGTTTAGTCGTAGAGCCCCAGAGCGACAATATGTGTTGCGTGGCTGCCTGCATAGCGATGCCCATCTGTCTCCCACGCAATGATTTCAGGGGGAACATTAATGCATTGGGTAGGCCCAGCACAGTGTATGCCGGGAATCTCGGGACCTCAGTCTCGAAGGTGGAGTCAATCTCGTCTAGGACTTGTTTCCAAGAGTCCCCCAGCTCCGGACAATCCCAGAGGATGTGGGTTAGGGTACCCTGTTCCCCGCACCCTCTCCAGCATAGGTCGCTGCGCTTCGGGTTCCCTTGGTGTAGTCGGACTGGAGTAAGGTGCCAGTATATGGCGAGTTTCACTGCTGTCTCCTTTGCCTTGGTGTTGCGTGTGGTGTGTGAGGCCCTATAGTAGATGTACCCCCATTCTTTGGGTGACAAGGCCCTCCCCAGTTCCGCCTCCCAACGTCTTTGGCCAGCTGATTTAGCCAGGGCGGGTAAAGGTGCGAGCATTTTATAAAGTTCGGAGATGAGGTGCTTGTCTGTAGTTTTGGTAAGCAGCCATTTCTCAAAGTCCGTCATGGGGCGGCTCACCAGGGTGATGATTTTAGGGTCAGTGAGCCAGTGTCGGAGTTGTAGGTATTGGAAGAGATGGGGACGCTCTAACTCATATCCCTGCTTAATGTCCTCAAAGGTAAGAAATCCGTTCATGTCAAAAAGGTTACCCGCAGCCCGGCATGTCGAGCCCCGCCACTGAGAGAATGTGCCTGTGCCCTCGCCCGGGGGGAAGTCAGGGTTGTCTAGTATGGGAGTGAAGGGGGAGGGGAAGGTGGTCAGCCCATGTTTAAGTGCTACTCGATTCCACACCTGTAGAGTTGTGCGGGTGATGGGGGACCGCGACATATATCTCGGCCTTTGGTGTGTAGCCAGGAATGGGATTCTCCACAGCGGCGCTCGCGCCATGGCTCTATCCTGGAAGAGCCATCTTTTCTCTGATTCGGGTCTGTACCACTCCACCAGGTATCGGAGTTGGGATGCCTGGAAGTATCGCACCAAGTCTGGGACTCCAAGGCCGCCCTCGTCCATGCTTCTGTACGTGAGCAATTTTTGAAGTCGTGCTCTCTTCCCTCCCCAGATAAAAGTAGATAGTAAGTCCTGCAGGGCTTTCAATGTGCCTTTTGGGGGCATGATTGGGATCGTTTGAAACAAATATAAAATCCGTGGCAGGATCGACATTTTCACAGCTGCCACCCGTCCCAGTAGTGAGAGAGGTTGTTTGGACCACCTCGCCAGGTCCGATCGGATCTGGGTGGTGAGAGTGGCGTAATTGGTGGAAACTGTGAGATCCGTCGAGGGAGTCAAGGTTATTCCTAGGTACTGTATTTGGGCGGCTAACTGATGGCCACTAGCGTGTCATATGGTCGGGGCTTGCGGGCGCGCGTGTTTGCCTAGCGGTAAAATTAGGGATTTTGTGACATTAATGCGGAAGCCCGAGACCGCCCCAAACGAGTCCAGTTCTTCCATGAAGGCAGGTATTGAGGAATCAGGACTGTCTAGGGTGGCTATGACGTCGTCCGCGTAAAGACTGATAGGATGGGGTTCGTGTCCGAAGTCAATGCCCTCTATCTTTGGGTTGTCCCGGACTCTCTGGACAAGCGGCTCAATGTACATTGCGAATAGGAGGGGGGAAAGGGGACACCCCTGCCTGGTGCCTCGCTGGATCTCGAATGGGAGCGAGTGCAGGCTCCCCAGTCGAACCGTGGCCTGCGGGCGATGGTAACAGCCCGCTATTCGTGAGCAAAAACGGTCACTAAGGCCAAACCGGCGTAGCACATGCTGTAGGTAATTCCAGTTCACGCGAACGAACGCTTTTTCTGCGTCGATGACGAGAAGCGCAGAGTCCGAAGCCTGAAAACGTGTCTTATCAATAAGGTGGAGTACTCGTTTGGTGTTGTCGCTACATTGGCGGCCAGGAACGAATCCGGATTGATCAGGTTCCAAAAGACCAGGCAGGCACGGGCCAAGGCGTGCTGCAAGAATACCTGTATAAAGTTTTAGGTCTAAGTTTAACAATGAGATGGGGCGGAACGCGGAGCATTGCGTGGGTTTTTTCCCTGGTTTAGGAAGCTCCACTACTTCAGCGGCCAACATGTCCGGAGGTATGGCTCCCGCCCCCTCAAAGGAATCGAAGAGGCGGGCAAGCACCGGGGCCAGGCGCCGGCTGAAAAGCTTATAAAAGCCGGCCGAGAAGCCGTCCGGCCCTGGGGATTTGAGTGGGCGCAGTCGAGATATGGCAGCTAGGACTTCTTCTTGGCTTATGGGGGCGTCGAGAGCCTCCGCAGTAAACTCGGGGATTGCGGTGACGGCCGCAGTGGCCAGGTACGCCTCAATGTCCCCGGGTGGGACCTCCTCCTCCCTGTACAGGGAAGCGTAGTAGGAACGAAATGCCTCGGCTACCTATGCATCGTCCGCGAGTACCTCACCACTGTCGCCGACCAAGGTATTGATTTTGGCCCGCTGGGTCTTAGCTTTGAGAGCGCTAGCCAGTAGGCGACCTGTCTTGTTCCCTCCGACATAATAGGAATGTTGTAGGCGGAGAGCTGCGAATTCCGCCCGGTCTATATCCAGACTGGCGAGTTGGGCCCGAGCCGCTTTCAGCTGTTTCCACACGCGGGGGGCACAGGTGCGGCTGTGTACTCGCTCCAATTCCACCACCCGTGCCGTAAGTTCCTCTCTCTTGCTCTTACGGTCTTTAGCTTCCGCTGCAGCGATAGCTATGAGTTCGCCCCGCACGACCGATTTCAGAGCCCCCCAGAGCGCCGTCATCGAGATGCCAGGCGTGTCATTGGTGGCTAGGTAAGCATCAATGCAGTCCCCAATACTTTTAGTGACAGCAGGTCGCTGCAGCAGTGTTTCACGGAGGCGCCATGGGCCTCGGGGGCGATGGAGTGTGCGGAAAGTGAGGGAGAGTTCCACTGCGTCGTGGTCCGAGAGGGCTGCAGGTATTATGGCAATCTCCTTAAGTATTTTAAGGAGGCCCGAGGAACCCAGGAAGTGGTCAAGCCTGGCGTAGGTGTGGTGTACATGGGAGTAGAATGTGAATTGTGAGGCGGTCGGGTGTCGGGCTCTCCAAAGGTCTATCAGGTCCCTGTCCGACAGCCATTCACGACAGGCGAATGACAAGGCCCCAGTGTCCCCGTAGCGGTGTCCGGATCGGTCTGCATGTGTGTCCATAACGACATTGATGTCCCCACCCAGGAGTAGGGGTGCATGCGGGGATTGAAGAGCTTCGGACACGGCACCTTTTAAAAAAGCCTCTTGACCTGTGTTCGGGGCGTAAAGGGAGCCAATTGTAAGCGTTGTGTCACCTAAAGTAAAAGAGTGTGCTAGGAGACGGCCTTTGATTTCCTCCACCCTATTACCCACCTTCCCCCTGAAAGATCTAGAGATCAGGATCGCAACCCCGGCATGTTTTGTTGGAAGGGAGGTGTGGGAAGGCCCGCGAGCGCATCCTGTGCCAGTCCCTCTGCAGGAGATGTGTCTCCTGCAGCAGGCAGATATCAGCTTCAGAATTTTCCAAGTAGGAGAGAACAGCTCTCCTCTTGATCGGGTTGTTAAGCCCTTTTACATTGAGCGTTATGACCTTAAGAGTGGTATTCGTCATCGTGCAGAGGGCAAGCGACACAGCTCAGAGTGGGCTATCGTCATATTATGGGAGCATGTGGTGATGTGTGGCAGGTAATGTATGACTCGGCGTCTCTGTGTAGCTGGACGCAAATAATGCGCGCGGATGTGCAAGCTATCTCGGTCCCCACACCTCCGCGAAACACCTCTCGGAGTATGAGCAGGATTAGTGTGGCACACTGGCCCCCCCCTGGATCCCCCCCTAACCCAACATCCCCCCTGAACGAACCCAGAGCCACCACAGTGCATGAGGCAGTACACACATAGAAGAATGGCAATATGAGGTGGCATTGAAACAAGACCCCGTCCCCCGCCCTCCCCCACCCCCTCTCAACATCCCTGAAACTTGTAGTCCCAATCCTATCGTTGCGCACAGGATCGTGGTAAAGAACATTGAAGGGGTCATTTCCGATGGCGGCCTCCCCGGCCCCCCACCCGACCCACCCGCCGTTAGGGCAAAGTATGTGCGGTGTGCAGTCTCCCAGGTAGCAGCAGAAGTCACTCTGGGGAGGAGGTCTCCTTGATCACTTCCGCCACCGCAGTTTCTCGCTCTCTGGAAATGATGGAGGCGTCTGGCTTGAGGCGTTGGTATGGGGAGCGTTTGCGATGCACAGTTTGCCAGCCTCTCCTGGAAGAGCCCTGTGAGCTTCTGAATACCGGTTAAATGTCAATTTGATCCAAGCCCAAGAGGTCACATGTGTCCCTGAGAGATCTCAGCTGTTGCAATCGGCCGTTCCATTTGAAGATTATCCGGAAGGGATGTCCCCAGGAGTATGGAACCTCTTTCTGCCGCAGGAAGTCAGTGACTGGTTTGAATTCCTTCCTCTTCTGGAGAGTGATGGAAGAAAGATCCTGGTAAAGGGCGATGGGGCGACCCTGAAACTGAATGGGCTGGGCTCGCCGGGCCTCGCGAAGGATCCGTTCCTTTAATGGGAAGTCCGGAAGGAAGGCCAGGATGTCCGGCAGCGGGGCCGGCGTTCTACGGGGCAGTCCCACCCGATGGGCCCTGTCGATTCGGATGGGGAAGTCCTCCGCCTCGCCCAGAACGTGCCTGAAGAGAGTCTGCAGGTAGGCGACAACATCAGCCCCCTCATCTTTCTGAGGGACCCCTCGGACCCGTATGTTGTTGCAACGGGAGCGGTTTTCCAAGTCCTCGGCGTGGGCCTGGAGATCCAGTTGCTGGTCAGTGAGCCGCAGGACCTCTTGCTGGAGTTGTTCAATTTCGGCACTTCTAGCTTGGTCTGCCTCTTCAACTGCGACCACCCGTTCGCCTAGGTCTTCTACGTCGCGTCGGAGTTCCTTAACTTCTCCTGCAACCTCCTGTTTCAGGGACTTAAAGTCTTCGCGGAGGGAGTTGAATAATGTCTCCAGAAAAGATTTGGTGATAGGCACCTGGTCATCCACAGCCGCCAGTGGCGCCTTCCCCGTCACGGGGGATGGGGGGTCTTTGCTAGTTCTGGGTTGCGATTTAGCTAACAGTTCCGGGAGAGTTTGCGACCCCTTCCTACTTCGTTGCGCTGCCATGGCGCGGGGGGGCGTGAGGGCCCGATGGACAATCGTGGAGGTAGGGACAATGCAGTGATGAATGGGGAGGCAAATGTGAGAGCGCCTTGGCAGTTCCCCGGCTGGCGTGTGGGCAAAGGCTGGTGCTAGGGCTCAGTCCCCCTTCGACTAGGGGGCAAAGGGAAGGCACCCGTCTAGGTCTGCAGGCACCCAGTTCTGTGTGGAACCCAGGCGCAAGGAGTTCTGCTGCACCCCGATGCTAGGGAGGCTCTCCCCGAGTTGGTCCAGAACAGGCAGTAGGAGCACACACAGTTATCCCCGCACCGGAGGCTCGATCGTGCCCCCCGAGTTCTCCCCGCTCCCCCTCTCGCTCTTCTCACCTGTGGAGCCTGGCGTGTCTGAGAGTCACCGTGTACCAGGCCGGTCCGGCGTCAGGAAAGCTGCCCAGTGATGCTGGAGGGCCACAGGATCAGGTCCGGGCTGTCGGGGACCACCAGCAGACGTGGGGGGTCGGTGCTGGAGCACGCCGCATGCAGGACCTTTCCGGCGGGTCGGGCCGGCCCCTCCGAAGTGAGCCCGGGCCGGACGAGTGATAGGCCCAAGCCGGGGCCTCGATTTCTTCTCCGCCGGCCCAGGTCCCTCGGCAGCTACCGAGTCTTTTGGGCGGCGACTGCTACTCTCCCCAGAGGGTATGGCGGCAAGGGGGGGCTCACAGCATGCCCCGCAGTGCGGGAGGGGACCCGACTTGCCGCCGAGTGCGCCGGATGGCTGCTGGAGAGGGCCCGATGGTCCACGTCTAGGCCCCAAGCCGGGGCCTCGCGTGGCAGTGCAGCCGGTCCGGAGTGTCCCGGTTCCGGGGGTGGGCCACAGTCCGCCCGGAGGCGCCAAGGGGACCCACACTTGCTGGCGCGGCCGCTGTTGCTGGGCGCCAAACGGAGTCCTCGGCGATTCCGCCCCTGCCGCTTCTAGGAATCGCAAAGTTGTGGCGGGGGCTCTAAAGCAGGCAATTTCTCCTCGCCCCCAAGTGCAGATATGGGGGAGACTGCAGCAATAAACGGCGGAACGGCGGGATCGGGCAGGGAGCTCCGGAGACCTGCGTCCGATCACGCCGCCATCTTAGACACGCCCCCCCACAGTACTCTTTTTAAGTGAAATGAGTTTCCTTCTTCACTTTCCTTACTTAGATTGAGCAGAGAAGATATTGTAATTTTGATTGTTTGTTCAATCGTTTTGAGCTTGAAGGCATTTCTTCATAGTGAGCAATCCTGCGATTGGATGACTGTCACAATATGCCTTGCTGTGATTGGTCAGTTGTCGTGGCAGGTTGTGCTGTGTTTGGTTAGTCTTTGTTGAGGTTGTACTGTGGTTGCTTGAGTATTGTTGTTATATCACAAGGTTTCGAGTGAAAATGAGGCTGGGCAAAAAAGTCTAAAGTTCCGATTATTGAAGGCGAGAAACATTTTCTGGAAGATTCTCCTATTATGAAATTATGTTAAATGTGGGTTTCTACACGTGTATGTGATTAAAAGACTGTATGGAATCACATCTGATGAAAAGAACATGCAATTTCCTTTGGTGGGTACATTAAATGTGAGAAAGTTGAATATGATGGATGGATATAAAAACACAACCTAGACCTGTACAGTTTATAGACTTGAATGAATGCGATCATACAGCAATCGAACAAGAATGCAAAAGAGTGAAGAGGCACGTCAGAAGTACTGTAGGCCCTTGGCTCGATTAAAAATTAGGGGTGCAGAAAAGAACATGGAGAGAGGATACAATTCTTGAAGGGGGTGAGTTTCCTGCAACTGTCAGTGAGAGAAATAAAAAGAAAATTGGTAGTGAGAACACTGACATTAGAAACGAGAAAGCATAAGAAAAGAGAAATATGGAAAATAATTCAGATTAGGGTAAATTTTCAGATAATTTACTAGACTCGGCCTCCTCCACACAACGATGTTTCACAAACACCCAGGCAGATATAGGGGCAGGAGAACCGGAAGTTAGTGTACAGACTTTGGAAGTACCAACTGCCCCCGAGATTGAAGCAGGTCCTAGTGGAATTATTACATCTACTATTAATACAGTTGTTCCTGCTGCTGCTACTGTTACCATGGTGCAAGCTGATAAAGCAGCATGGAGGAAAATTTATATTTATAAGTTGAATATTGAATTTGGGTTTGAGTATTAAAAAATCTCAGGGAGGAACTAGAAAAAATGGTAAACAGAACTGGAGAGATTAGCGAAAATTTCAAAGGTGATTTGGGTTGATTTGAATATGTTGTTTGAAATTATTGTTACAAAGGATTTGTGAGAAGAAGGAAAAGAAGTCATATTGTGGCCAAAAGAGGAACCTCAAAGAGCACTTCCCCAAAATGGTCCAACTGCTATTATCATTGAAAGGTACAAATAAGTGATTATACATTTGAAGCAGAAAGGGCTGGAGAAAGAACTGAAGTGGATGAAAATTATGAGAACCACCCAGGAGCTGAAGGAGTCAGTGTATGCATATTATGGCAGACCATTGCAAATCTAGTAAGAAATTATAGCAGAGTCAAAGATCCAACAAAATAAGTCATTATCGATTTCTTATCATTCTTCCTGTTGGATTTGCACCCACTGCTTAGTTTCCATATTCAGCACAGTGAGTAATGTTGTTGGCAGACTAAGAGACCCAGACAACTTAAATGGGGGAACAGATTAAGATAACCATCTAGAGGGGAAAGGGAGAAGGAAACACGCTCCTGCAATGAGGGGAAGGAGTGGAGGGGAACACTGGCACAGGAGGAAACAATTAAGAAGACATTCTGTCCCCAGTGCCTTTCAGGCCAATTCACAATGACCCGTCCCTACAGGATAAAAACCAAGGAAACTCTATTAACGAAAGCGAAAAACAATAGGGATCGAAGTCTGGGGGACGTCATGAGGAAGGGGCCTAAGAATGGAACATAGGGGTCTGCATGGAACATGAAACAGGACGAGGAACACAGTAGACATCCTAAGTGTATGGGTGTGTTTGGCTCTTCAATCTTTAAGAAAAAGCCCAAAACCTCTTCAAATATCTGCAATTCATTATTTAGCTTATAAACAAGGCACTCAAGCATGCCATGTCATTAGTTTTTTCCACCCAGGTCTTTAATGTGGGAATTAGAGTTGATTTCCAGAGTTGCAGAATTGCCAATTTAGGCACCCCTAGGGCAGTGGAGAGCCATCTATTAACATGCTGAGTCACAGAAGGGAGTTGAGAAGTATCATGAAGGAGTAGTAGCTGGGCAGTCAAAGGCCTGTCTACCCTGAGATCTTTCTTCAGATGTGTCACACACTCACCTGGTTCCTACTGCGGAGACGATGCTGGGCCTGGAATCCCACCCTGGGGCAGCCAATGAAACAAGTAACTACAACCATAATTCACCCACAACCCCCAGGGATGCAGGGTGGTTGGGATAAAACAAGAAAAAGATAGACTTGCATTACTGGGTCTGCTCTGCTGCCTTGCGGCACTGCACACAAGAATCTATACTACCTGGAGCGTTAAATGTTGCTGCGGGCACGGTGCACTGGAAACAACAAGAAGAGTAGTTTTATTAACAGTTCTTAGCATACTGTGTTTAAACAGTTATATACAATAATAATAGCACTTACAGGCTTTTTCACCACAAATTATGCTTAACAGCAGATACAATTCAAACGTAATCTGGAGTTTCTGGCACCCCTAGGAATGTCTTAACAAACAATGTTCTGTTCAAACTTGAATGTATAGAATGTGCACTCAAAGTCATTCCAAGTCTGTGATACCAAACTAGTCAAGATACAATGACGTGGAGTCATTTAGTTCTGATGCAAATAAAGTTCAGAGCTCCCACGAGAAAAGGTTTCCGCAGCGCTAGGACTTTTAGAAACGTAGAAACAAATAATGTCCGATTTCCAAGAATGGGTGTTCACCTTCAAAGAACTCATTCTTGGCTTAAACTCAAAACGTATCTATGGATTAGTGCGCACTGACCTTAGAAACAAGTACTTAGCCTTGTCTTTAATTCTTCAACTGGAACCCGGAGGTAGACTGGAGGCTGTGCCGCAAGAAGTCCAAGAAGAGGTGAAATTGAAGCACTGGACGCGAAGACACTGAAAACGTCGACAGAGTTTAGACACAAGACACTGGAAACTTCAACAGAATCAAGATCACGAGATCAACAGGAAGGCTTGGAAGACTAGAGCACTGGAGGTTTCTGGGCAACTCAGGAGGTGAATGCAGGGAAGATGCATGCTCAGGACTGGAATGAGGCCAAGCACTGACTCAGGTTCCGAAGGGGTACACATACTGGATGGAAGAGAATGTTCCAGAAGGACAAGTGACATAGAAGGCCGGAAAGTTCCAGAGAAAACCTCGGAGAGAGCCTATGTTAAAATAATGCATGTGACCTTTGCTAATGGCAGGTTCAAGTGACGGATGGAATCACTAACCATGGCAAGCGGAACCAAAGAGCATGAGCCGTTGGAGTCAATAGGTCAAGACAGTTGGCACAAATAACCCAGGAAGGTGGAAGAAATAAGCACAAATGATTACAGTCAAAGGTAATGACAGATAGAGCTAGTTAACCAGGACACAAAGAGCTCTGGGAGGAGGGCCATGGGTTGCAGGAGGCCGTGAGATGCCACAGGAGAAGGGCAGCATGCACCCTGTAAACAAAGCCCACAGTACAGAGGGCACAAGAGGGAGTTTCGATTATTTGGTCCCAAACCTGAGACCAGAAGGCTCTCAGGAGTCACATTCACATAAGATATGGACTATATCGCAGTCCGTTAAGCAATATCTCTAACACCGTGCATCCACACTAAGACAGGCATTGTGTAACCTCGCTGATGACCAGTGCAGCAGTGGAGGATCTTAAAAAAGCTATGCTTTCGGCGCACTTCCCGTAATCCTTTATTATAGTCCGGCAGTCGAGTATCTCATTCATCATCCAAGAATTGCGTGTTAAGACACATTTCGCACCAGGCATTCAGTGCTGTGTATGTGGAAGAGGAAAAACAGGAGTCCAGCAATGTGGCAAACAGTCCCCCAATAGTCCCCCCAAAGCTTTTCCAAGTGTGGAGATATTGATTGATAGGTGAGCTAAGGAGATCAATATACGCCTTCCCCAGGACATATGATAAGGTGTGGAACATTAGATTGCATCTCTATAGTTGGGAGGATGGAATTGTACATTTCAGTCTCATGTCGTGGACCGATTTGATGGAGCTATTAGAGACAAAGTTTTCAATGTGGTGGAGACTATGAGTAATCCAAGTTGACCAGTACATTTCCTCCCCATCGACCATCATAGCCGCATTGCACCAAAGAGGGGCTTTGGAGTGAACACGGCTCAAGACTTGCACCAGCCTATGATCTTATCCCATGCGTTTTGGAAAGTATGAACGATCGGGTTGAAGAGAGGAGTTGCCAAAGGCCTCTAAGTGTAGTAAATGGCAAGGTCATCAGACGTCTGTAATATGTGATGCTCCAGCCACACTCATAAGGGCATGGGCCTGGAAGTAGGTAACTAGTACATGGAGTGGGCCAGTTGTTGTGCTAACCAATATCCCTTCAGGTGCGGGAGATGTAAGCCGCCCTTCTCTGATGAGGAGTGGAGCTTAACCTCCTTTACTCTTGGTCTATCTGAATCGCAAATGAATTTAGAGATGTAGCTTTGTTTGCTCCGCAGACGGGAGACTGATATATATGGAGTAGCATTCCAAAGATGTTGTTAAATTTGTGGAGTACATTCATCTTGATGATGTGAACCCATCCCACAGTTACAGGTTCAGGCAGACCACCTTTTAAAATCACACTCCAAATGATCCACAATGGATTGCAAATTGTCAAGAACCATCTCTTCCAGACCCCGATTAATATGCACCGAGGTATTTTAAACTGGATGGAAAGCCACTTGAATGGTAGACTACCCAGAGAAGTTTTCGTGGTGGCTGGCATTAAGGGCAGGTCCTGGCATTTCAACCAGTTAATCTTATAGCCAGAAAACTGGGAAAAAGAGTGCAATTGAGAAATCTGAGAGGCTGCTGAGGCAGTGGGGTTTGATAATATCAAGAGAATATCATCTGAGTAGTAAAAGGCATTACCCTCACCCGCTATCATGTGACTAACCTTATTGTTGCCATTATATCAAATTGCAATCGGAAGAGGCTCCAAAGTGAACAGGAACAACAACAGGGACAATGAACGCCTCTGTCTGGTGCTGTGAAAGAAGTCAAAATATTGGAAGGAGAAACACCAACATGTGACAAATGCAGTAGGATCACAGTACATGCCCCTGGTTAGTGTGAGAAAGGTGTGACATATGCCTATCCTTCGAAAGAGGTAACTCCAACTGACACGGTCAAAAGTCTTTTTGGCATCTAAAGAGCAGAAGACCTTCTCTTCCACCTCTTTCTTTTCCTCACCTGCCCAAAAATATGCTAGAGTATGCAAATGATTGGTCGAGAAGCATCCATGGACAAAGCCCAACTGAGAGGAGTGAATTAGAGTTGTGATAACTCTATTCTTTAACACTTCGCCAAAATCTGTTATTGGAACTAAGCAGTAATTAAGTGACAAAAAGCAACTGCACTACAGTTTACTTTTTTTAATATAATCTTTCCTGTAGTGCAGACAAGGGAGCCCGGGCATCAGAGCTCTTGACAATGAATATTGTGATGAAGGAAGTAAAGTGTGTCGTGAATTAATCAAAGTAATTTTCCTTAAATAGAGGAAATTATTGTGGATATGTGCAAGTGCAACAAAGCATGTCTGACAAAAAGAAACTCTCAGATCAAAACGTTACTTCCTGGCTATGTGTCATGCATGATTCTATTACGTCCTAAAGTTTATGTGCTTTGTAAAGTGTATATACACCTCCTAACACAGGCATGTTGTCGGAAATAAGTTTAAAACTTTCATCTATACTTATGTATACATATTCCATGCTGTACTGCCTAGAAGCAATTGAGTTTTGCAGTGTTCACGATATAAGAAGCATAAACAATATCAATGTATATACAATTACAACTAACATTCCATGTCTTATGTTTTATTATTCAGATGCTCAGAATTCCCATCAGTTCAAAATCATTTTACCATGAATAGAAGTATGATATTAAAGTATTTTTCGTACACCTGTGTTTGTTCAATCCCATGAGCTATTGAGACGGAGTACCCCGTCCGCCGAAATCTAAATCAGGCCCAAAGAGATTGGGTTTAGAAAGCAATATGCTTATTGGGCAATGTTAATGCCTCATTATATGCAGAACGTTGAAAGTCCCTAATGATGAGGATTGACCCTAAACTATCTGAGATTCGCATAAAGACCTGGGAGCTGCTGAGGATGGACACCTTTCTGGAGAAATAACATCTTATATTTGCCTTAACTTTCTGGGACAAAGCTCGGCACAATTTAAGGAAGGTGTTCCCCCCATGTATTTTTGCAGGAGTCAGCAGAAGTAGGGCAAGCTTTTTCAATTTTCAGCAACAGCAGAGTTCTCTTAACCCATTTTCACTCACTCCAAGAGAAGGTCAGGTGTCCGCCTTTGCAAATAGAGGTTGCTTTACCACTTTTTACAGACAGAGAGGGGAACCTTGGCATTGGAGATTATAGAAAAGCAGTGAGCGTGCCTGCCAGAATAATGGTGATGCAGCAACCTTTAAAACTTTTCCCCCATGAGGGTGGGGTGTAAGGCTGCCCTCTTTCACTAGCATTGGCAAAATATGACTTCAAACCCATGGATGATTCAGACATATCAAGATTAAAATAAAGAGTTGTATTCCACTCCAATCAAATGAACTGCCCTAAAACTATGGATTTTTGTCAGTTGAAACTTTATCTCAGGAGGTTCAGAAAGGTTGTAAAAAGGAGAAATAGAACAGTTGGAAACAGGGCAAGGTTTCACAAGAAATCTTTTCCGACTATGAAAAGGGGGCAAGAGTTATCAGCCTCTGATATTCCTGAGATTACTGAATGCTTTTGTGTTCTGAAGACAAGATGAAGGGGAATAATTACTTAAGAGATTCCCTCCTGAAGGAGATTGGATGGTGAAAATAGACTTAAAAGATCCATATCTTTCAGTTCCTGTGCATGCTTTTCACAGGCATTCTCTCCATATTCGATAGACAGGCAAAACTTACCAATACAACTGTCTTTCTGGCTGCCTGTCTTCAGCCTTTGGAGTTTTAAAAAACTCCTCAAGCCGGCGGTAAGCCTTTTCAGGGACTGGGGATTCGTATGCTTGTCTATCTGCTCAACATGGTAGTGATGGCTCAACCCAAGATTAGACTTCAAGATCAGATAAGGAGGATAGTTTACCTGTGACAGAGCCTAGGCTTTGTGATAAACCAGAAGAAGCCATTGTTGGTACCTTCAGAAGGAGCAGTTCCTGAATTTTCTGATAGACTTAGTAAAGGCTTGCCTCATTCTTGCCAGGTTAAAGATCAAAGACATAAAGAAGGAAATACAGGAAGTGCTGAAGCCAGACAGGTTTTCTCTATGGAAATTGGCCTGGATCGTGGGTCTGCTTTCCATATCCATTCAAGTGATTTTCCTAGCTCATCTTCACTAAAAGGCTCTTTAGCATCTTAAGGCTCTGCATTTGAGAAAGTACTCCCTTTCTCAGTATTACTTTCCCTATCAGAAGATGCAAGGGAGGAGCTGAGGTGGTGGCTTTCCCAAATGGAGACATGGAATGGGAAGTCCATTTTTGGCCCAGTTACTGATATCACATTAGCGTTAGAAGTCAGCAGTCTGGGTTAAGAACTGGGGAAGTTTTTTTTTTAACATGCTATGTTATCTGTAGGGAGCAATTATAGCTAATGTAGGCCTGAATTTTAAAATGTCTAATGTTGTTTGCAATCTTGTTTTGTGACAGGTGATCATTTTATTTCTAAGCAAGCTGGAGTTCTAATTGTTAAAGGTGATGTGCTTTTCTCTTCTTTCCCACGTGAAAAAAGATTTTCTTTTCTTTCTGATTATCGTTGCATGTTTTAATGAACAGCGCATTTAAGAGACACCGCTCTTCGATATGGTAGTTAAAGTGTGGTTGGAGCTAATTTCTAAGAATGAATGTGAACTGTTGCTGTATCATAAAGCAATGTTCTTTAAAACAGGGCGTCTTCAGCTCTTTCCTAAATTGGAGCACTCTAGGGACAGTGTGGACTAATGAAGGATGTTGTTACAATCTTGGGTGTATAGATGGAGAAGCAAAATTGTCTTGCTTTGTATTCTTTATACTTTTTCATCTCATGTCTGATATGTACACGCTGTGGGTGTGTTGAGAGAGCTACTGGAGGAGGTGAATTATTTGGCTAGGTAGGCAGTGGTCCTTGTCAAGCTTAGACTTGAATGTTCTAATGTCAACTGATCAAAGGAGCCCAAATGGTGAATGAGCCAGGACAATGGAGATTGAAGCACATTCAAATGCACCCTGAGACGCTACCACCAATAATCAGGGCCACCAAACGCACCACTCTGGTGAACCGCATTGATGCTGGCACCAACAGAAGCAAAGAAATCTTTTTGCCACTGTGAAGGGTTTCACCTCCCTAGCGTCTACGTACAACTCAATCAGCTTTTCTCAGTACCTGTGTAACAATCACTCTGAATTCTTCAACAACAAAATCAATGACATTTACAGCAACTTCAATCTGCAACTGGACCCGACAGACCTCACCAAAGGCATCCCGATCTTCAGAGAACCAATGCTAACCATGTGGGCCATCATCACCTCAGACGAAAACGCCACCACCATGAAATCCATCCACTTCCTGGGCTCAGTCGACCCCTTGTTCCCACCACGCCTACCCCAGAGGACTGCAACCCATCAGTCCCTGCTCACAACAATTCTGAATGCCTACCCTTCTTCTGAAACTTTGCCAGATGCTTGAAAATACACAGCTGTCTTCCCATTGCTGATGAAACTCTCTGAGGACCTGTCAATGCTCGCCAACAACAGACCGGTATTCCTGCTACCATACCCAGACAAGGTCATAGGGAAAATCATCGACAGACGCCTCACAAAATACCTCAATGATTACCAACTCCTCAACACCACTCAACCTTGTTTCAGACCCAACTACAGCATGGAAACTGCCCTCATCCTCGCCACAGATGACATCACAATGACTCAGGATGAAGACACAGCAGCTTTCGTCCTCTCCACAGTGTTTCACAGTCTCACACCACATCCTCATCCAACGCCTACACCACATCAGAATCCGAGGGCATGCACTCTGATAGCTCAGCTCCTTCCTGACTAGAAGGACCCAGTCAGTCAACTAGGCACCATACACCTCAAACACCTGCGACCTAATCTGCAGAGTTCCCACAAGGATTTTCCCTGAGCCCGACCCTCTTCAACGTATACATGATCCTTCTAGCAAGGATCATTCGCTCTAATAAATTCAAATGCAAAAAGAACAGTTTATGGATGAATACTGAACAATGTCAGACATTCACCCCTAGTACTGAGATCTGGGCCGAAATCCATTGTTTTTTTGCTCAATATCTCATTCCAGTTTGGACTCAGCAATATGCAAATCAGTCTTGACCCTACTCCACATGGCAACAGTCCAGCCCGACCTGCCAGGCCAGTTCCACACTGGACTGGAAACAAGCAACCTGGGACCACTTTCGGGATATCGCCCCTCATCAGCCAAGCTAGATAACATCCAGTGGCACAGTGAGCACAGGACCCATGTCTGGGCATACCTTTCCCACTTAGGGCAACAAAAGCAAAAAGAACAAATGATGGATGGAATGCTGAACAAATCAAACATTCACCCCTGTCACAGATCTGGGTTTAATCCATTGGTTTTTTTCTCACCATGCCAGCCAAGTTTGGACCCAGCTATATGCAAAATGGGGTGGCATGGTGAGCCAAAAAAGTATGGATTAAACCCATATCTGTGACTGGGGGTGTATGTTTGATTTGTTCAGCAATCCGTCCATCATTTGTGTTTTTGCTCACAATTTCAATGTCCTTTTAACGAAGCTGACATGCAACTCATTCTCTCCTTCACAGACAAGACGCCCAGTGCCCAGATCAAGTTTAAAGCATGCATGACTAAAGTCACTCACTTGAAAAAGACCAATTGTCTGTAGCTGAATAGTGGCGAGACGGAAATAATTATCTTCAGGAAGAGCACTTCCCCGTGAGACTCAACCTGGTGGCCTACAGAGCTAAAACCAACACCCACACTCTCAACACATGGGGATCGTCATCAACAGCCAACTCAACATGACCTCCCAAATCAACGCCGTCACCTCCTCATGCTTTCACATCGTGAAGATGCAAAGGAAGATATTTAAATGGCTCCCAGTCAGCACCCAGAAACCTGTCATGCATGCCCTTGTTAGAAGCCAGTCGGGCTACGGGAACACGCTCTAAGTCGCGATCAACAAAAAACTCACAAAAAGGATTCATGCCATTCAGGACTCAGAGAACAGAATCACTCTCAACCTCCCATGCCACACTCATTTTACTAGACACCTGAAGGAGCTCCACTGACTTCCCATACACAAGCAAACAAAATTCAATCACCTCACCCACACTTTGAAGACACTACATAACACTGGCCAAGCACACCTCAACAGTTACATCTGCGTTCACAAATCTTCCAGACACACTGCTTGCAAACATCCCACCGATAAGAAATACCAGATCCGGCGATCATACCTTCTCCTACATGGCTCCTAAAGCATGGAACTACCAGCTGCTACACATAAGAGCCTCCTCCTCACTTCTTGAATTCCTCAAGAAGCTGAAGACCTGTCTTTTGGAGTAGTCCTACTAGGCCCTAGGTTTGGATAGACTCACACCTGCTCAGTGCCAGAATACCCTTAGGGTTATAGTGCACTCTACAAATCTGCAAAACAAGGAAGCCAACGGCAATAGTCCATATGTATTAGTCATATTTCTCACAGTAAGCGATGAAGTTTTATGGAATATGTGTAGAGATGCATGGAGAAATGTGAATGCACCTCTAGAGGTGTGGGAAAGAAGGGCGCTTTAACTCTGGAAGTTAAAAGAGAAAACCAAGTCACCACCTCAGCAGTTCCTATTCAATAAAGCGTATTTGTGGGACATTGAGGGAAGGTTCTGAGACCAGAATGACTGTGAGTCAGAGGCGGTTAAGTAGGAAGAAAGTTGGAGCCAAATGATAGACCAACCTCATTCTAAGTTTGGGCTGTGCTACTTGTCATAAGTTCTGCACATGAAAGCTGTTTTTGCTTGGTTATGGTACAAGGGCATTTCTTGTTTTCAGTTAGCGAGGTAAAGATGGGTCATGGTCGTAGGACCGTACTACTCATTCAGAGGTAGGACTTTCCTATCTGCTAAATAGCTTTCTGTGTTTATGAAGGTGCCATTACCTCCAGAGCCCCAGATTGTTTGAGGAGATCCTTGGGTGCAACATGGATTTGTGTATCTAATAGACTGGTGGGACAGCAGAGATCCATGTGAGTGGTTTTGTGAACATTAATTTAGGACATCATATGTTTTTGTGGACGAGGTTCAGATGTCAGCTGAAATAGAGAGCATCTGGAGTACTGCGATTTGAGCAGAGTACTTAATTAGTTGTGTAATGTAGGTAGACGTTGTTATGGCATGTCTATGTTTCGAGGGAGGCTGCTAGAAGTGCTGTCATGGCAAGTAGTGTAAGGAAACTTGAGGGGGGCTGCCTGCAAAGTGCATGGAGGGGGCTCCCTCCAGACTCAGGTGCTCTCAGACCCTAGGGTACTGTAATGAGGGGCCCCCTGGACCTAGGGGGGCCCTCCACACTGCAGGGGCTGTTGGACCTTTGTTATGCCACTGGTTATGGCGTCTAGTAGGCTGTTTGCCACCTAGAAAGCAATGAGCCATCAAACCACGGTGGACTGGAAACCTTAGGCCGCAAGAGGGCTCCCGTTAGGTGGACCTCTGAGCTACGTTACGGGTAACCCAAAGACCTGTGGGCAAGTCGTGGCCATTTCAAGGAAAGAAGTCGATGAACCACCGGGATTGAGAGCTTCTGAAGTTTGGCCAGTGAATAGGAAGTTGTGCTGGACCACCAAGACTGTCAAGCCTCTTAAGAGTTCAAAGGTATCAGAGACTGATAGCATCTCTTAGGGATCCCCAGTCAGGCACCTCATCTCACAGCAGTGAAAAACCCTAGAAGGTCAAAATAGACTTGTCACACCCCGAGAATCAGGTCTTGAAATGTAATTATAGAAGTGTAGGTACTCACTGACCAAGAGTAACTGTGTTCTATTGAGATATTGTGCTTGTATTGAACTACAAGTGCAGGTAACCTCCCTCTCAAATTAAAGTGGTGTAGGTACTCATCTTTATGAGTGAGTGGGGCGAGTGCAGGACGTGGATCCGGCAGCAACAGGATTCAGTGACACGGTACACATATGTGCGGCAGGCCTGAGTAAATGTAAATGTATAGTATTTATATAGCGCACTTCTACTCGGAGGCCTCGTAGCGCTGTATTCATACCGCTGTGGAACCCATCCTGGCTTTCCTGTGAAATGTCCACTCCTGGGCACCCCCAAGGTGAAGCCAGGCATCCATGCGCTGCTGGGGCCGTTGTGGAGATTAAGCAAGCTATTGCCCAGAGTGGGACCCATGATTAGACTAGGCACCGAGGCGCAAATTATCAGGTCCGGGGAAATTCAGTCCAAGAGCCGCCAAGGCGGGAACTGAACCCTGGTCCTGGGCCAGACCTCTGCATCAGGGTCTGCCGCTCTAACCATGGAGCCACGCTTCCCACATGTGCCAGGTGATGTGCCAGGTGTGGTCAGGTACACCATCAAAGGATCCAACTTGATGGGGGAGGGAGGGATTCTAGTTTAACCTGGTTTGTTTTAAGAAAGTCTTGGCAGGCAAAGGGTTTAGAGGTACATTTAGTTTGTCAAACATTAGTTGGGAGTTTTGGTTTAAAGCAAATGTACTTAAAAGATAGTTTGTTGGTGTAAAGCTGGGGGCCAACAAAATCGAAGGCACAAGTGATTATTTTATTTTTTTAATTAATGTTATAGACCACTGCCCTCAGCCACTGGTGGCGAGTACACTTTTTATAGAGCCCTCGTGATACAGGAAAAATCAGAACATTAAGTAACAGAAGGGTAAAATAATCGAAAAAACAGCAGGACTCGGCAACTATGGAAGGTGGAGGTATGTTTTGAGTTTTTTACAGAAGGTGGAGTGGAGAAAGAAACAGGACCTGGCCATACGTGTCACCGTTAAACTCAAAATGGTGCATTAGATGCCATGATGTCGTGGGGAGTCTAAACGAATTGTTAGAAAATATAATGAGCACTCGTGCATTGTTGTTCAGAAACCGTTGTCTCTGCACACACCAGGACACCCGAGGTAATATGGTGTGTTTTACTGAGCTGCCTACACGAGTCAGGAAAATGGAAAGCTTATTTACTTTGCCGTATTAATGCCAAAAAATACTACTGTAAGCCCCACAAAGACTGTCACCTTTCGTTAAAGCCAGCATCCATCATCCAGTAAGTCAGCGGAGGCGCACTCCAGATGTTCCGCCTCATCAAACGAGTTTTACTTTAAATTAGGAAATGTGCCGCGATGAATAACACTTTAGTAATGCCGGCGGCTGGGATACATTTCAGCAGCTGGGTCTGCCTCGGATGGTGTCATACAAGCAGCACGTGAAGAGGAGGCCTCGGGCTAAGACAGGTCACAGAACCTGAACTTCGCCTTTCACCACTGCCTGTGGCCTGCCTCCTCCTCGCGGCGGCGGCAGGTGGTCCTTTTAGGGCCGGCCTGAGCGCAGTGCATTGTGGGGGATACCACACACCACCCCGCTGCTACCCGAGCTCGCGCTGGACAATACTATAGGAATTCAATTTCCTGTGCTATTACTCTGGCCACCTCTGACGAGCTCTGGCTTATGACAAATTAAATGAAAGAGGAAAGCGCGGCGTGCATTAATTTCGGAGTTAGGTTGATTCGCTGGGCAGCGTGGCTGTCTCAAACGTGGAAGCCGCGCGACTGATGGATGCCAAAGGGGTCAGCGTGCTGTGGTGGTGAGGCAGGAGGGTGGGCCTGCCTTGTACTCGCTCACTTACTCGCCCTTGTCACGAAGAGGGCAAATTACTCATTTGTCCGTGGGGACAGCTAAAGTGAGAAATACAGATGTCTTTTTTTTTTTTTTTTGCTTACTTAGATTTATTAAGTGCATGGTGTCTCCTTTTGGTTACTTCAGAGTGCTCGATAAAGCGAAAGAATGCAAGAGTGTGGCAGGGTGGAGAGGTAAAAAATAATGGACAAGTGGTTAACCATATCTGAAATTTTTCAGTTCGGTGTTGACTTCAGTTAAAGGGAAATCTGAAGAAATCAGTTTTCAAATGTTTTCAAAGAATATGCTCTTTGAGTCTCTAATGGCTCACGCGACTGGCGCTGCTTTCCAGATGTACCATCCGAATTTTGGGTGAATTGCAAAAATTAGTAAATATGGATACCTCTGTAGGAGTACTTCTACTCATGTGTATTGAAGACTTTTCTTGAGAATCAGTTCTCCTTTGCTTCCTCTCTATGTGAAATAATATATGCATCATTGTGAAAAATGAGTAACTTTCAAATCTTGTGTGAAACAGAAACGCTGAGCAGCCTGTTGTACTAGGATGCCCCTCCCCCATATCTGTGAAAGGACGCGCGTCAGCATAGGGAAATCCAGGGCCTCATTTACAAGCCCCTTGTGCCGCTGCGGCATCACTTTTTTGAATGCAGCAACAGCGCAATCAGTGCGCCTCACTGCACCATGTCTACAAACTGATGCATTGGTTCCAGTGCATCAGTTTGTAGAGGCCTGCAGCACATTATACATGCGCCAGGTGTAATGTATGTAGGGTAGGCGTTCCCACGCAAAGAAGCCACATAGAACTGGCCCAGTGAAATTTACAACATTTCACTGCGTCACTCTATGACTTCAATGTGTCAAAATCCTTATGCCTGCTCAGACCAGGAGTAAGGATTGATGCAACGCTTTTATAATTGGACTCGTCTATGTGTTCTGACACATTGCCAAAGTTGCATCATTTTTACGACTAGCTCCAGCAATATGTCACTTTTGGGCCAACCGACATGTCGGAATTTCTGACGCATCTGTTAATCCTTACGCCATGGAGCCCTGTGCTGTAAATACAGCACATCCATGGTGTCGCAAGGCCAGTACACGCTACTCACCTATACATACAAGCCATTACACAATGAAGGACCTGCATACCTCAACCAATGCATGACCTTTCACCAGCCCATCAGGAAACTTGGATCCGGATCCCCCGCCTAGCTGCCACCCTTCGCATCTGCCGGACAAACAGCAGAGACCACTCCTTCTTCCATCTGGCGACCAAGACCTGGAACGACCTCCCCCTGCACCTCAGAGCCTCACTATCGCTACATCAATTCAGGAAGGACCTCAAGACATGGATGTTCAACCGATAGGAAAACATGCAGTTTATCGGACAGCGCCTCTGGACCCTTCTGGGTGATTTTTTTTTTTTGAAACAATTTTTATTGCAGGGACATGTACAATATACAGTGCCACGGTTAGCCTCTTACAGTACAGAGTCGCTGTTCACGTATCGCTACTCAGACGTTTCGTACACAGCCTTTCAGCCCACATCCCGGAGGCAGGGCGGCGTTAATTCGCAATACAGTGCTCCTTCAGGGCCGGGCTGGTCACTATCGTTAATATAGAAGGGTCTCAGCCCACTGCTTTTATTCGTGAACGCGCTGCATCGCTCTGCTGCACTAGTAGAGACGTATATGTACCACTGCAGGAACCCCTTGTGCTGAACTCCCCCCCCCACCCCCATCGGTGTCTGTGTCTAGTGCTCGGTGCTAGCATGCTTCCTTATATTGTGGGATTTCGGAGCTATCGTGTGTTATCATGTGCGTGTGTCCTACGGAAGTGCTGGGGATGTGAGCGTCACTGCTGGGGCCGCTACGTCCTCAGACTCTTCCTCCTCCTCCTCTGGTAATGCTTTATCCCGGAGTGTCTGCACCAGTATTTCCCATGCCATTGCTGCCTCCTGCGCCTTTTCGTCTGATCTACGGCGGGCCAGGTGATAACGTATCGTGCTCTCCGCCGTCGCCCATTTTAAGTATTCATTCAGCCACCTCCCATGTGTCGGCCCCACCTTTGATTTCCACCCCTTGGTCAGCTCTCTCTTCGCTATGAGTAAGCCCAAGTCTATAAATTTACTCGTCAGCTTGTTCCTTTTCGTGTGAGGGAACCAGTGTAAAATAGCGACCGCACTGTCGTAATGTAGCTCCCGTTCCGTCACTGCATTCAGGGTCTCCTCTATGTCCTTCCAGTAGTCTTGTAAACAGGGACAACCCCTTAACATGTGCACAAGGTCAGCTCCTACTTGGGTACACCTGGGGCATGCTGCGTCCTCCACGTGAAAGTACGCTGTGATTTTACTCGGGGTGAGATAAGCTCTGTGGAGGATATAGAGGTGTATTAGTTGGAAGCGCGCGCTCCTGGTGCTCTTTCTGGCTCTCCGCACCAGTTGTACCCAAGTTGAGTCTGGGATGTCTAAGTGCAGGTCCGCTTCCCATTTAGTCTTAAGTGACACGAGTGGCTGTAGGGTTTCGGTGTGCATTCTGCGATAGAGGCATGTAACAGCTTTAAATGTTCCTGCCGCCATCATCGTATACTGACACGCTAGTGTTGTCGTGGGTTCTATCAGGCCCCCCCCAGTGTGCCTGTATGGCTCTCACCACCGCCGCATACAGTAGGTAGTCTCCCCTCGGAAGGTCGTATCGCTCCTGCAGAGCCTGGTATGGGGATAACACCCCGTCCTTGTATAAGTCTCCAATCATCTGCAACCCCGCCTCCTCCCAGAGGCGTAGTCCCGACCAGTTCCCGCCATGTGGGAGTGCCGTCACCATACCTAGTGGGATTTCGGGTGCATATGGGTGATCGGGTCCAGCTCTCTTTTGCGATCGGTTCCAACACAACCGAAGGGTTCGTTCCTCTTGGGATAACCCTCGTAGTAGTAATTTTTGTTGCAGGGTGATATACGCTAGAACATGGCGGGGGGTGCCGTTCTCCCTCTCCTGTTCCGGGCCACGGTACACTCTCGCTACTTCCTGCGTGAAGAACTGCAATTGAGCTGCTAAATAATAGAGCTCAAAATCAGGGACGGCCAGACCCCCCTCATCCTTAGGGCGGGTTAGCGTCGTCAGCGCAATCCTACGTCTGCCCGTCCCCCATAAAAAGGACACCAACAGTGATCTCAGTTGTTTGAAGACCGCTCCGGGTATCCACACGGGGAGGGTCCGGAAGAAATATAAGAGTCGTGGCAGGGCCACCATTTTCAGAAGTGCAACTCGGCCCGCCACCGACAGGGGCAGGGTGGTCCAGAAGGACATACTGCCCCTCAAGGCACGGATGCAGCGACCAATGTTACCGTCTAGGAGGTCTGCCGGTTCATGGTATATGTGCACCCCCAGGTAACTCAGGCAATGGGGCTCCCATCGGAGATTCGGGCGGAGCGCAGGGCTGTCCTCTCCCTTTCGCAGCGGGAAGAGACAGGTTTTCGCCCAGTTGACCCGCAGTCCCGACACATCGCTGAAGCGCTCCAACAGTCTCTCGGCTCCCTCCACGGCCTCTTCGGCATTGTCTAAAAAGAGGAGGAGGTCATCCGCATATAAGGAGATGTAATGGAGATCGCCTCGGAAGGCTAGCCCGTTGTAATATTTCTCCCGTCTAGCCATAGCTGCGAGAGGTTCCACCGCGAGCGCAAACAGCAGGGGGGAAAGTGCACATCCCTGTCTGGTGCCCCGGGTCACCTCGTACTGGTCCGACACCAAGGATCCGACCTTGACTCTAGCGCTCGCCGACGAATAGAGCACCTTCGTCCATTGTACGTATCCCTCTCCCAGGCCAAATCTATGCATCACACTGTACAAGTAGCCCCATTCTAGGCTGTCAAAGGCCTTTTCTATGTCGACCGCCAACACCAGGGGGGCTCTCGCCTCCGGTGGCGGGGTGCCCACTAGTCTGAGTAGTCTGCGGATGTTGTGTGCGGTGTTTCTCGTGGGTATAAAACCCGACTGGTCTCCATGGACTAGAACCTGCATATGGGTCAACAGTCTGGTGGCCAACACTGTGCTTAATATTTTGTAGTCAGTCGTTAGCATGGATAACGGTCTATAGGATGCAGGGTCTGTGCTCTCCCTTCGTGGTTTCAGTAAAGGGATCATTATGGCTTCGTGCATTGATCGGGGAAGCTCGCCCTCCTCCTTGGCCTCATTATAGATCACCTGGAGTCTCTGGGCTAGTTGGTCTAGGTATCTCCCGTAGAATTCAATGGGCAGCCCATCCATCCCCGGTGTCTTATTACGCGCCATGCGCTTCACCGCTCCCCTTATTTCGGCCAAGTCAATTGGGCCTCCTAGGGTGTCAGCTTGTTCTTGCTCCAGGTGCGGGAGCCGCAAGTCGCCCAAAAAGGCGTCCAGCGCTTCAGCGTGGTCCCTTGGTTCAGTCCTATACAACGTCTCATAATATGACCTGAAACAGTCCAGTATCGCAGACTGTGTAGTATGGGGGTGACTTCCAGTCCCCTGCAAGGCCAGAATCGGTTGGCTATTCCTGTTGGGGTTCGCCAGCCAGGCCAAGAGCGTGCCGGTTGTGTCCCCTTCAGCGAGAGTCTTTGTGAGATATGACTTATAATCGAAGCTACGCAGGCATTCCACCTCCACTGCCACTGCCTCCCGCGCCTCACTTACTGTCTCCTGTAACTCAGGGTGATTAGGTCGGTCCAGTTCTACCTCCCTCAGTGTGCGCTCAGCTTTCTCTAGATCTTCTATCAATGTCTTGCGTACCCCCGCAAATTTCCCAATACAGTGTCCCCTCACCACTATTTTAAACGCATCCCACTCCACAGCTCTGGACGAGGCAGTGCCCGCGTTCTCCTCAAAATATTGGGTGATCCGATCTCCCAGCTCTGTGCGGAAGGGCGGGTCATCCAAAGTGTACGGTCGCAATCTCCATGTCGGGATTTTAGGTGGTTCAGTCATCCAATCCAGTGTTAGGAGGAGTGGATTATGGTCGGATAACGTTCGCGCCAAGTATTCAGTTCGGGCCACTGCAGCAAGTACCGCAGGGGAGCAAAGGAAGTAGTCAAGGCGTACGTGCAGGTCGTGTAGGCTAGAGTAGAACGAGTAGTCCCGCTCAGTAGGGTGCTGAGCACGCCAGCTGTCTGTCAGGTCCCATGTGCTCTGCCATTCAGACCTGCACTTCGCTAGTCGGTGTACTGGGGAAGTGCGCAGTGGTGGGTGTGATCTATCCAGTGTAACATCCTCTATGGAGTTGAAGTCCCCTCCCATCAGCACAGGACCTGTAAAGTAGTTGGCAAGCACCCTGGAAAGTCGCGTAAAGTAAATTGCCTGATCTACATTCGGCGCATAGACACTACTGAGCACTATGTGTCGGCCTCTGAGTAGTCCCTCAACTGCCACATATCTCCCATCCGGGTCCTCTGTGTGTCTAGTCACCTGGAGGGGGACACCCGCTCTCACCCATATTAACACCCCCCTAGCAAATGCGGAGTACGTAGTATGGAATAGATGGCCCCTCCACCTACGCTGGAGCGCTATTCCCTCTTTCTTAGTTAAATGGGTCTCTTGTAGAAACGCTATATGTACTCCCCTGAGAACCAGGTACGAGTGGATTTTGTGTCTCCTTGCCATTGTATTCAAGCCCCGCACATTCCAGGACACGCATTTTAACGAACCTGCATTAGCCATTGTCCCATTGGATGTAAAGTAGATCTCCAGGAAAGTGCATCCAGACCACAGACATGACACCAGTCCCTCCATTCCCCAACAGTTCCTTAAACCCCCCTCCCCAAACTGCTACTAGAGCCTTCCCAACCGCTCCAGGCCCTCCCTCCCCCAGAACAGGACCTAACTTCAGAAGAGTTGCTCCCATCCAAACAAACAAACGAGCAACGTGCTCACAGATCCACTATTTCATAGTCAGTGCTACGTTGGCCTTATGGGCCACGGGGTGCGTACGCTAGCTACTGGGACCTACAAATACAGTCTCCTTGCCCCGCCCCGCAATATGCATCTTGACTTACAACATCACAGTCTTACAACGGCCCGCTCCAGAGTTCACGGCGGCCTCGCCAAACCCCCGCATCTCAACCATATATCTTGCCGAGGGTTCAGCTCGCTATGATTTCCTCTGATGTCTGTGGTGTGACCTTCAGGCCCCTGGCTCCTCCCAGCTCCGACAGTTCAGTGTCTGAGCCCGTGCCCTGGCCCTCCGAGCCCGTGTCCATCTCCGATTGGGTCAGTGCCGAACCCGAAACTTCTTTTACTGCCTGTAGCGCCGCTCTGCGTTCATCTGCCGTTTGGAAGTTCGTCGGACCTCTGGAGCTTTGTCTGCGCCCTCGGTGCCGTCGTGATCGCCTGAGTGATTGTCCCTGGCGCTCCTCCTCAGCCCGAAATCGAGCCCCATCCGTGCCTGCTTTGTAGGTGTCCCACCAGGCCCATGCTTCTGCTGATGTTGGGAAGAACATGGTGTTCTCGTCTACCACTACCCGGAGTCTGGCCGGAAACAGTAGCGAGTATTGTATGCCTTCTGTGCGCAGTTCCCTTTTGATGGAGAGGAAGGAGGCTCGCAGTTTTTGGGTCTCGAACGTGTAGTCCGGGAACAGCGTTACTTTACTGTTGTCCACCTGGAAGGGACCCGCCTCCCTGGCTCGCTGCAATAACCAGTCTCTATCCTTGTAGTGTAGCAGTTTAATGATCACCGGGCGAGGCGGGAGGCCCGGTTTCGGGGGTCTGGCCGGCACACGGTGCGCCCGCTCCAGAGTGAAGAAGGGGGAAAGGCCCTCTGGGGCCACCACAGTCCTCAGCCATTCGTGCAGGTAGCCCACCATATCTGTGCCTTCTTTTTTCTCTGGAAGGCCCACCAGGCGCACGTTGTTCCGCCGGCTGCGGTTTTCTGTATCCTCCGCTCGCCTCTCCAGAGCCTGTATGCGGGTCAGCGCTTCTGTGAGCTTCCCCTCCATCGACCTGTGAGCCGGCACTACGTCTTTCAGGGTGACTTCCGCTTCCTTGACCCTGTCTGCCAGCTTCCCGTGGTCCGCCCGCAGGAGTCCCAACTCCGTTGACACCTGCACAATGTCTTGGTGCAGTGCCTCCTTCGTGGCTGCGATAGCCTCCAGGATCCGGTTCTGCATCTGCTGCAAGTCTGTCGCAGCCTGTGGGGGATCCTCCGGTGCCTCGGTGGCGGGACTACCATCCGCTCTCATTCCCCTCGGCTTTCCCATCGTATCTCCCGTGAAGCCGGACCGGGATCCCTAGGACAAGCAGGGGCGGCTGGTGTCACCCGCAGGGATCAATCCGGTGTGTACCTGTTAGGAAGAGGCTATCACGGGTCTTCTGTGTGCTTCTCCCCCGAGTCCCTCTCCCTGTAGGAACAGTGAGCACTCACTTTCCACAGTAGACCCTAGTCCCAAGTGGGTCAGCTCCTCAGTGCAATTGTCGTGTGCTGGGTCCCGGGGAGCTCCGCTACCGCAGTGGTGTCTCAGTTCATCGGCGAGGCAGTGAGGGGTCCGAAAGACGTGTGGCTATGGGATCAACAACGGCCCAGCTTCCTCAAGCCCCATGAGAGCGCCTCTCCAGGTGGTGGGTGAAGGCTGCACTGTGCCGCCACTCCTCCAGTGCCGTATGTGCGCTATCCACTGAGTCTACTCCGCATTGCTCGATTCCCCTTTTTGAGCAAGGGCCAGCAGCAAGTCCATTGTCCACTGCCCCCGCCGGTCTCCACAGTGAGTGAGTTGGGTACTGACAGCCGGGGAGTGTGTCATGTATCGGCCACCATCCAGGGTCTCTCCGCTACCCCCCCGGTCACCGCCGGTTCTAGGGAGCTCCTATCACGCAGGTCCGGCCCAGGCCCAGAACCCAGGGGGTCACGACGTAGGGTTGGCCCGTCCGCCAGGGGGCCCGCAGCACGGGTGGGCCGCTACCCACTGTCCAGGACCCGTCTGGTCTCCTTCTCGGCGGTGCCAGCCAAAAGAGCACAAAATGTGCTAGGGCGCTGCGCTGCGCTCACGGCGCTCCGCCAGCCCAGAATGAGGATCCTTTGCTGTTTTTCGGGGCTCCGCCGGTCCCTCCAGGCCCAGAAAACCGGTAGTACAGACTGGGCTGGGCTCCCCCCTCGGGGCCGGTCCGCTGCCGGGTAGACAGCACCCTCCACTTGGGCCGATCCACTCTCCAGCCCCTGCCCCCGGGCCGAACTCCAAGCACTCTCACAGAGGGCAGGGGGCCCCCGCCGGGTGCCTCCCGCCCCAAGGTCTCAGCCGAGTATCAGCACAGGCGCGACCGCCTCCGGTCCGGCATCCGCCGCAGGGCCGGGCCGCCGGGGACAGGCATCGTCCGCCCTCGCACTTCTCCTTATCGGGGGCCCGGCACCGCAACCTCAGTCCGCCAGGGCCACCGGGCAGGGACCCGGTCGCTCCCCGGCGGCCGCGGGGCAGCAGGCCCCAAATGCCGGGGTGTAGAGCTGCAAGCCCCCAGGCGGGGCGGGGCCTCACCGGGTCCGCTCGCTCACGGAGCTCCGCACTGGATCTCTCAGGGTCGGGGGGGGGGGAGGCCGAGGGGCTTGTCAGTCGGTCCTGGTCTCCGCCTCAGCCCGGCACGGGCCCTCCCCCCTCTCCCCAGTTGGGCGTCTGGATTGGGGCTTTGATCACTCTCCGGCCGCAGGCACAGGGGACGCCGCCATCTTGTGCTTTGGCTCCTCGGGCGTCTTCCGGCGATTTGAGCTTGTTGCAGGGATCCGGCCGGCACACCGCTTGAACCGGAGCAGCCCCGGGGATATCGCCTGGGATCTCCCGGAGTTTCATGGGGATCCCAGCGCAGATGAAGGATTAACGAGCGGATTACTGGGCGGAGGGTCGGGAGCCTCGCTAGGCTGCCACCGTCCTCATCGGCTGCTAGCCACGCCCCTCGACCCTTCTGGGTGATGCAGCCGCGCTCCACAAATCCTGATTGATTGATTGATATGGTGCAGGTGGAAGGACACTGACGCATCAATGCCGATACGTCAGTTTCTTGTAAATGAGGCCCCCTGTTTCCTCAGTGCTTCTAAAAAGTGACGTTAGGAGGCTACCTTTCCTGAATACTTGCACATGCATAACTCACCGCTAGTGTGTCTGAAATGCCACATTTGGGGTCTCAGTAGTAGTGAACCTTGATGTGAATACCCCCATGGCTGTCATGTCTGCGAATGCCACAGTATGTGGCCCTAGACTGCAGGGTTAGATTAGGAGTCGCAACCACACAGCACGCCACTCAGGAAAATGCTGCAGTTAGGGTCTCTGGAGTAAAAGAACATTGGCTTTTGATTGCACTCCGGAGCACTGTGTAGTACCTTCAATGGTGATTGCACCCCTGGAGTACCTGTAATACAGGAGCCTTGAATGGTGATTGTACCCCAGGAGCACAGGTGTAGTACAGGAGGCCTGACCAGTGATTGAATCCCCGGAGCACCAGTGTAGTACAGGAGCCTTCAACGGTGATTGCATACTGGAACACCAATGTATTGCAGGAGCCGGTGATGGTTACCCTCGGTTGACCCTGGAACATCAGAGTATCACAGGAGCCTTAGGCGGTGATGGTAACCCTGAGTAACCCTGGAACACCAATGTATTGCAGGAGCTGTAGCTGGTGATGGTTACCGTGGAGCACCAGTGTAGACTTCAACAGAGAATGATTCACTGGAGCACAGGTGTACTACAGACCCATTTTACAGTGATTGTATCTCAGGGGTACCGGTGTTGTACAGGAGCCTTGAACGGTGATTGCATCCCTTGAGCACCGATGTAGTACAAGAGCCTTGATCAGTCATTAAATCCCTGGAGCAGAGGTGTAGTACATAAACTTTGAACGGTGCTTGCATCCCTGGTGTGGCGCAGCAGCCTTGACCAGTGACTGTATTTCTGAATTACTGTTGTAGTACCGGCGCCTTGCCCAGTGATTGATTCTCTGGAATATCAGTTCACCAGGCAGTACAGGAGCTTTTAACGCCAATTACATTCCTGGAGCATAGACGTTTGTACAGGAGCCTTGAGCAGTGGTTGCATTCCTGTAGCAGCTGTGTAGTACAGGAGTCCTAATGAGTGATTACATCACTAGAGCACCAATATAATACAGGAACCCTCAACAGTGATTGTATTTCTGGAGCAGAAGTGTAGTACTGGAGCCTGAACAGTGGTTGTATCCCTTAAGTACCAATGTAGTACAGGAGCCTTGAGTAGTGACTTCATCCTGGAAGCATAGTGGAGTACAAAAGCCCTGAATGGCAATTGCATCCCTGGATCACCAGTTTACTACAGAATGGTTGGTGTAGGTCTGGGGCCTTGGTGAATGATTGTATCCCGGGAGAACCATACAGTGCAGGAGCCTTTTATGGCGATTGCATTCCTGGAGCACAGATGTGGTACAGGAGACTTGAATGATGATTGCATCCCTAGGGTACCGGTGTAATACAGAAGCCTCAACTGGTGATTTCATATTTGGAGCACAACTACAGAACATAAGCCTGAAATGATGGTTGCAACACTGGAGCACAGATGTAGAACAGGAACCTTGAACGGTGATTGCATCCCTGAAGCACTGGTGTAGTATAGGAGCCTTGAAAGGTTATCACATCCCCTCAGTACTGGTATAGTACAGGAGCTTTTGCAGGTGATTGAATACCTTGAGCACTGATGTAGTCCGGGACCTTGAACGATGATTATCCGCTGGAGTATAGTTGTAGTACTGGATCCTTGAACAGTAATTGCATCCCTGGAACATTGAGGTAGCACGGGAGCATTGAATGAAGATTGGATCCCTGGAAAATATGCACAGTATATGTATAATTGTGAAAAACAGATCACTTTCAAATCTGCTAAGGTACAAATAGGGACAGTGCACCTTTATGTAATGCACAACCTCAAATCTTACAGCGCCAGCAAATATATATATGTAGTGCGTGGGACTATGATAGGCACCTGTTTAGCCCCAGTTGCGCTTGCTTGCATGTGGGCTGGTGGTAGGAACAGATGCTTCGCAGGATCCATGAGGAGGTATGGGAAGAGCATATTGTAAACTGGACAAGATTTATAGAGGATTTGCTTATAATTTGGAGAGGGTTACAGAAAGAAGGGTCCCAGACTGGGAAGAGGAAAATACATTTCAAAGATAGACATTATGTTGAAAATCAAAATAATCAAAAGTATAGTACGATGTTTTAATTCACAAGGTACCAAACAACCATAAATTAGGTTATACGCTTCAATTTTAAATTTTCTTATACCATTATGTGCCCACATGCACAACGCGAGGGGAAGGGGGTGATGGTGCTGTGCAGGGAGTTCAGTGAAAAGTAAGGAAATATTCAATTTCGTAACAAACAATTAAATTCAACTATTTACGTTTGTTAAAAACATTATTTAAAGTGGTCACCCATCGTGGGGCCACACATAATAGCTTGAATCCAACAATTATCAACACCAGACTTCTATTGTAGCAGTATCAATCTTGCTTGGGGGTAGAAGCTGGTACCGGTGGAGTATGCGGTCTACGTTTCGACCCTATAGTAGGTAGGGAGAGTTGCCCTTACAAAGCGGGTCTTCATCAGGACAGGTGGTGAAGTGGGCAAACTTCCTGAGAAGGAGAAATTTAAAACAAAATTACACTGAGGGTCTACGTGAAAAATCCCTGCATACCCCTGGGTGGGCCGAGACCCACTCGGGTGGATTTTGGAGAAAACTGCACGTACAAGACATAGTGCTGTGCACCATGGAACAAGGTGTATGCATCAACACCAGTGGGAGAATGGCCAAAATTAACTTAGAGATCGTCATGATTACTCGGGTGTTTAAACCCTAAAGCAGAAATTTACATTGGAAAATATCACACGTTATCTCACCTTCAGGAACCCAAATGTGGGTTTGCCCGGGAACTCCGTGTGTCTTGCATTTTCAATCGTCTAAGAATCAAAAACAGGGGGAGGGGCCGTGTTAAAAAATGATTGAATCAGCTCATCCAAATGGACATCTAATGACACTTCCTAATTACACTTCTGCATGTTGTTGGGAAAGTTACCTGTGCTCTCTGTAGATATTGCGCCTCAAAACGTAGTTAGGTGGTTTGCCTCAATACCGGTGCTGTAATGAGGAAAACGAGCGTCAGTTTAGGAACCGGGTTTTTCTATCGTTAAATACCCAACTGTTCCGCGAGGCTGACTGATACAGCAGAGACATAACGGCACTCACCTAGGATTGGCAACTGGTCTCGAAGAGAAAGGGAACTTGGCAAATCGCTCAGAGTCGCTCCTCACGGCATCTAGTCTTGTGCAGATCCCTGCATGACTGGCCGGTAACCAGGGAGTGTGGTTAAGGGGCGTGTCTTTCTAGAGGGAATAGACATCATAGAAGGACTACGTACTCCTGGTCTCTTAGGAAGAAAGGCTACTCCTCACGTTACTCATGACCAAAGTTTTGTAACACTAATTGAGTTGTACAATTTTTCTATCTTGCTTTAGGATAGACGTTATGTTTGGATTGCCACCAGTATACATCTGGGCTCAGAACAACTGGTAGGATTAATCCATTATTGTTGTACAAATTCAACACTCTTGGTATTTTATTAATTGTGTAAATTTGCAGTCGCAGTATTTCACCGGGTCCTGAAGAAAGCTAGGACCATTTGTCCATCTAGCTGAAACATGTCGACCACTATGCACTATGCCTCGGGCTAGTTATTATTTAAAACTATTGAGGCATTGTTTTTAGTTTTGACCATAGTACCATACTGAATAAATTGAATTTTTGGTCCTTTTGAGTCAATTTTATTACACACTCTCACTTTCTCACGCGCACTGCACCCCATTAGACATCACTAGTGAATCACTGTGGTCTTTGAAATCCTCAAAATCCTTCTTTGCATCAGTCTCAGTTGCTTGAAGATTTGGATTTATGATACATCTCCCACGTGACGATACACCACCAGATGGGTGGGCTGATGGGAATTTTTATAGCCCAGTGATATCACTACAGTGTCATTAATGGACTCATGGTCTCAGACTTAACATGGCACACTCACAGTGATCCTGACCAGGTTTCTTTTGTTTGTTTTGCTACAATTAAGAACACTTCTGAGAAAAAGTTGGCTGGTGATAAAAGCAGACCCAGTAATAGGAAAGACAGTATCTAAACACCCTCAGATTACATTCAGACGCGCACCAATACCTGAAGGATGGGGTAGTAATAAGTAGCCCTGAGATGCAATAGGAGACTAGCTGGCTGTGACCGCAACTGGGCTTCAAGAGATGCTCGCGACGCAGGGCTTGCACTATTGGGAAGCACACCACAATGTATTTCACACCATTCAGTTAACAGGCAGTGAAAATAAAAGGAACCTACAACTGCAAAACTGAGTTTGCGGTATACTTCTTAACATGTGCGTGCACTTTGAGGTATGTGGGCAGCACAATATTACCTGTGCATAAAAGAATTCTGCAGCACATGAGGGCTATCTCAAACAGTGACCGCACATATCCTGTAGCACACCACTGTGAAATATATCATAATAAAGTTCCAAGCAAATAAAATACTTTGTAATTGATCCAGGACCGGCCAGCAGGAGGGGTGGTGACCGCACCAAGAAATTAAGAGAACTAGAGATGAGATACATCATTAAATTGGACTGTAAGGGACCAGTGGGCCTAAATCATGATGAGGAGCTGCACTCAAGTCTCTGAGAGATGTGAAATTCAAAAGTACATCGTAAACCTTGAAGTACAAGAAATAAGAACAACTCATGGTAAAAGGAAAGCTAAGGAGAGAAAAAATGGGGGGCAATCAAAGCAGTCAGTGCAGGGCAACCAGAAAGAAAAAAAGAAAAATTGGAAAAGGTTGAGGGCTGAAAAGTAGTCCCGATGTGACACAGGATCACAAAAAGAAATCATGTGAAGAGATGTACTCGGGTAGGTGACGGTACAGTGCTGGCCTCCTGAATAAAATGTAATTTGAAGTTTTGTTAAGTTCTCTAGACCTTATGAACAATAAGACTGGCAAAGTAAAAGACCGTCAACACAGTGATTTAATACCCCAGGATCATATGACTAATATACTGCATTATCAGAGACAATGCACACATGAATTACAGTATGAAAACAACAGTAATGTTGAAAACTACCAAGTGAAAGTGGAAAGTAACACTATGGTCTTTTGTGCACAGTATATTTGAGATGACAGGTGGTCAACCCTTGGTGATATTGCCATATAATTAGCTCTACTAGAAGATAACTCCACTAGATAAAACATATGTGGCTCATATAAAGTAAGGCATATCAAGCACTTGCTAGTTACAAAGATTAAACCTGCAATCATTGAAAAACCTGTAGAAACACTCAACAGTGGTATAACAAGGGGCACCTGCCAGAGATCGGAAACTGCCTGGGGAGACTATGAGATCATGAATAAATTAAGTTTTGATGTTAAAAAATCAAGTGACGACTCATGGGACGATATGAGAATCATCTGTTAAAAGTAAAACAGTAGTGTATGAAATGCAGTAAAAAACAATAAAAAAAATGATGATCAAAGAATTAATTTTGAGAGGCTGTAATGGACAGCACGTTTTAAATCAAATGTGGAGAAAACTGATTTGTTGTATGCAAATAATACATGGCAGTCTGACCTCCATGTCTGTGGTAATGGAAAGCGTAAATAGGATGACACAATGTATGCACGTCATGGTACCAATGCCGCACATACTGCTGAAACGCGTTATGGTTGAAAGCAATTAAAAAGTAATACGAGAAAAAACTGCTCTGGTGTCTGCTTCGATCTGTTGGGGTGCAATTACCAGGAGTGATGGTAGGAGCAATATATATACACACACACACTCACACACACACACACACATGCCTACCCCGGTTTAAGAATTCCGATTGTGGCGACTGGAGATAACTCCAGCATCTAATACTGCAGGTATAGCTTCTTTTTTTTTTTTTTTATGTGACAGCACTAACACATGATACAGCTAGTAGTAGGATGCTTTCCATAACTGAGTGACAGGAGGGACCTGTAAGTCCTGATGAAACCCATTGACTCATATGGGTATTTAATACCAGCAGAAACTAGTTGACCTAAAAATGGTAAGGTGATAAGGCCCCAGTGACCATCCACATTTCAATGTAATTTTGTAACCCTGTCGAAGAAAACTCGCAAATACAATGGAACAGATGGGGATCGCTTTCAACAGGTTTTATTAATTTTAGTGTTCCAATCCTTACTATTATCAAGAGTCCGATATCTTAAGGAGCTACACCTTGGTATGCACAATTTTACTATAGATGTTGTAGCCTGTCCTATGAAGAAGCATGCATCAAAAGTGGGTGAGGGCATTGCGTAGGAAATAAAGGGAATGCCCTTAGAAGGTAGCAACAGTTCTCTGTGTGGATTATAGTAAAGGGGAGGCTGATTGATGATCTTTTCCACTCCCCACCTTGCAAGTATTGTGGTTCTGAAAATCTGGATTTGTGTAATTATTCTGGACTCGAGAATTAAAACTTCGTCGAAACATGACGAATTTGGTATCAAAAGACCGAGAATGACGAGTACATCATGTACATGTATTTTCAGCATATTCGAGTGACGATTTCACCTCGAAATCGTCACTTACATTCTGAACCCTTGGCTTCCATTTATGTGTTGCCCTTTACATAGGCCTTAATCCAGCTGAGTTCGATTCCACAAGGACACATACTCTTTAATCGACTTTTCCATGACCTCTACAAGTTGGAACCATTGCCCCAGGCCGAACTCGTTAAGTCAGTTCCCCTCCCAGTGGCCGAGCAAGATAGCATCTAGGCTCAACAAACCATAAAACCATTTCAGCGCGCACACCTGCCATATCTCGCTCACATCTATCTCCACTCTTTTGCTTCACTTACTTTATGGTGGGGAGGTACCCGTTTTTATTAGGGGTCCAGTGATATCTGATGAAATATTGGGCCTTGCCAAATGATTTGTTGTAGGCAGCACGAAGTGAAATATGGACATGTCATCATGACTCTGCTTTCTCTTTGTACTAGAAATATGTTAACGATTTACTTTACAACCAAGAATGTTTTGCCTGAAGCCCAAAATTGTGTATAAGAAGAGAAGCCTGACTTTGTAAGAGTGTGCAGTCTCCTGAGAATATACCCGTATTGTACTTCTAGGACACTTGTTACCTTGGTTGCAGCCAATAAACTAATCTTTGACTTCACCTAGAAGACTCTGAGTTTCTGTGGTCTGGATCAGGAAGAACCCGAGGTCTCTGGGTGTGTATTCCCTGGCACCGCTGGGTTACCGGTGTCTGTGCCGGTTCTTAAAAACCCAGTACCTCAGCTGGCGCCCAACGTGGGGCGATTCCAGTGGTACCAGTCAGCCTGAAGATCGTGAGGAGCTTCGTGTGGAAATTCCGGAGGACGGCCAACCACCTCATCGACCCCTGCATGTCGACGTGGTCCGAAGGTCTTTGCTGCGAGGTTCCCTGCTTCCCGACGGCTACAAGGACTGCTGCCCTGGCTATCGCCCTGATTTGGACCCTTGAAGTTTGGTAGAGCGAAACACTAAGACGAGTCTTCTGGTGACGTCATCGATATTTCAGTTAAGTATAAGTGGAGCGTCTCCCAGTCCTTAGTTGGACTTAGTTTTGGTATCTTTGGGATACAAAGTTTTGTATTGGTACTTGCAAGCACCAAAACCGAAGGACTCGTGTATTCACGAGAAATATCGTAATCGATAATCCTTTGAAGTTTGGAACTAGACTAGAGAGCGAAGATGCCTAGTCTTAGACTTGGAAATTTGTTTTGTCTTGGTGGTAATAATAGGGACTCCCGATTGGAGGACTCATGTCCGGTTCCTCCAGTTGGAACTCCGGCTTACGAGCTATATGTGAAACATGGGGTAGGCCCCATCACCTACAACGAAGTATGGATTAAATACACCAGGAAAGATGGTGTTCTAAAATGGCCCCAATATGGTAGCTTTGATTCCGAAATCTTAGACAACCTTGAGGTGAAACTCTTTAAAAAGAAAGCCCGGCCGGCGATGTTTGACTCTTTCCGCTTATGGCGTAAAGAAGCCAAACAAAAAGAAATTAAATTAGCTAAGATAAATAAGAGAGAAGGGGGACTTTCAGTAATGCAAGCTGCTGTGCAGTTTAAAGATAATGAAGAAGAGCAGATGAATGAGCAGTTGCACAGGCAACGTAAAATGGCAATAGATAAGTGTTATCCAGTTTTGCCGTCTCTTCAGCAAGAGGCAGCAAAAGAGCATGAAAAAGAACCATTAATGTCGCATTTACTAAATTCACCACCCCCCTATGCGCAGAATGCCACAGCACCCCCGCAACCTTTAGTTGCGCAAACTACGCCTCCTGCTCCTCCACAGCACCCACCAGCTGTTCTTCAGCTGGCTCCTACTTTTTCGGTGCAGCCTCCTTCAGGCCCACCGACCACCTCTGTTTCACCTGTGTTTTCTACGATTTTGCCTACTGTATTTTTCACGTCGCCTAATGCTCCCTCTACGATTTTGCCTAGTGCCCCCTCTATTTCCCCTGATACCTCTTCTGCTATCTCTGCCCCTGCCTTATCTCACCCCGTTTTTCCATCTGTTTGTCCTTCAGTTTCACCTTCCATTCGGCAGAAAATGGCCAGCACTGTTACTAACCTTCTTTTACCTCTTTTCGGGTCGCCTACCACGACCCCTAACATGGGAAGAAGACAGTTGCGAAGTCAACTACCTGATTATCAAAAGAGAGATTCACTGAATAGTTTAGCAAGGAAATGGGTCATGGACACCGTAAAATATGATGTACAGTCTGTCATGGAAGTCTTCCATCAATGGGAAGCAGCGACACAGAGATATGTTTTCGAACAGATGTGTGTTTTCCTTTGCGAGGATTTAGAAGACAATGATCAGGAATGCATCCCACGAGAGATGTGTCGTGTACGGTTTAAGTTCGGAGAGGGTATGATTGTAGGTCCAGATGTGGAGAAAGCAGTTGAAATGTTGTTATCATATCGGAGTAAGGGAAGCAGTTCTGGGTCACCATCTGAATCTAATACATCCAGTAGGAAAAAGGCGCGACAATACCCTATGAGAGAAGTTCCCCCACAATGGAGAGAGGGTGACACGACTGCTGTCCCACCTATTCTGCCACACTTTCAGCGTGTATGGGTACATGTCCCATGGAAGCGAGCTGAAGTTTTAGCACTCAAACAAACATTACCCGATCCGCGTAAAAATCCTGCAGGGTACTATAAAGAGTTGTCGCAAACTGCTGGGTCATGTATAATGAATTTAGCCGATATCGATATGTTATTTGGAAATGTTGTTCCACAGCCTTTATGGGGTAAAATTCGTCATATAGATCATGACCAGGAATTAGGTGACACATGGGCTAATATTACTGCTGCAGATGCCCGACAAGTTGGTGGTGCCAAGCCTGAGCCTTTGATAGTAGAACTCCCTGGTAAAATAGTAGATTACATGAAAACGATAATGCCTGCAATACGCGTAAATTGGGATAAGTTGTCTGCATGCAAGCAGAAGAAAGAAGAAACAGTCTCAGACTTCTTCACCAGATTTGAAGAAACATTCGTTGACCACAGCGGTCAAGATATGACCACAGAAGGTGGTCAGAGATTATTCGTTGATAAATTCGTGCACAATCTGCTTCCAGAATTGTGTAAAAAAATTAAAAGATTCAGAAAGTTCTTGGGCAGTCTCATCTTCAGCCCAGATATTGGCTACTGCACAATACTACGAGAATAGAGACAAAGATGAGAAAGATAGAGTAGAAAAGAAAACTAGAGAACTAAAAACGAAGGTTTTGCTACAGCAAGCCTATCAGCCACGTGGTGGTGGTAATCAAAATAATAATGGTCAGAATCACTACCAAAATACTTTTCAGCAGCCTCAACAGTATCAGAGAAACTCGCAAAGATTCGAGTATACTCAACCCTGTGTACCTGTAGGCCCCAACCAGTGTTTATATTGCAAACAAGAGGGTCATTACAAGTATAATTGTCCTATTCTATTACAACGTGCGAATGGAGTTTCTGGTGTGAAGGGTCGTGGCAGTCAGCAAGCACCCAGAGGTAGAGGGCGTGGAAACGCCCCTCAGAACACACGTCCCCTTCCACCACAAAACTCTATGAACAGGTTTGATCAGCAAAATAACGTATCTGACAGGACAGCTCAATACTACGTTGATGATTATTACACAGAAGATGAGCATTGGGAAGGTAATGATTGCTAGGACAGCCATAGACAAAGAGAGGGAGTTGTTTCAGTTCCAGTAGATCAGAATGGACCTTACGTTGAGGTGATTACATCACGTGTATCAGAACCTTTTCTGTTGGATACTGGTGCTACAAAGAGTTCTATTATGCACTCCAAACTCCCTGGCGCACCTTTGTCTGGCGAAATGAACGTTTCTGTAGGTTTTTCTGGCGCCCCAGTTAGAAATCCGATTTCTGACCCTTTGTCTCTTTCTGTTGGTCTCTGCGAATTCAAAGCACCCCTTATTCTGACGACAGGTTGTGGTGAAAATTTGCTAGGATTGGATTTGTTAAAAAGATTGTATGCGACTTTGTACTGTTCTCCTTCAGGAGTACAACTTACTTTAGGTAAGAAAGTGGTTTCTCCCATGTATTTGTCGAGAGATGCACTTCCAGCAGAATTGTCACTTCTCCCAGATATTCTTTGGGCCACTGGTCCTAATGATGTAGGTCTTTTAGAAATTCCACCATATGTTGTAACATTGAAGTCCAATGTCAAAATGCCACGAATTCCCCAATACAAAATATCTAATGAGGGTGAAAAGGCTTTGCTAGCGATCGTTTACGAATTGATTGAAAAGGATGTGATTGAGGAAACACGAGGCAACGTTTGCAATAGCCCTGTTCTGCCTGTTTTAAAACGAACTGACCCTTCTCAGCCACCTGTGTACAGATTCGTGATTGATCTTCGAGAAGTAAATAAGATAGTTGTGCCACAATTCCCAGTTGTCCCCGACATTACCACATTATTGACTATGATTCCAGCTTCTGCTTCGTGGTTTTCGGTGATTGACCTAAAGAATGCTTTCTTCAGCATCCCAATTGCTGAGGAGAGCAGGGATATTTTTTCCTTCAGTTTAGGAGGTCGAAGCTTCCGCTTTAAACGCGCTCCTCAAGGCTACTGTGAAAGCCCCTCAATATACAGTCAAGCTTTGAAAGCACAGCTTGACACGATTGTTTTACCAAAAGGTGCTACTCTTGTACAATATGTGGATGATCTGCTCATTGCTGCAGACACTGAGAAAATTTGTAAAAAGGCCACGTTGACATTATTTCGTCATCTGTGTGATCTGCATCACAAGGTGTCACTTTCCAAGCTTCAATATTGCCGACAAGAAGTGACCTACTTAGGTCACCTCTTATCGAAGGAGGGAAGGAAACTGACCCCAGAAAGAATTCAGGCAATAGCGAAATTGAATGTGCCAAGAACACAGAGAGAAGTGCGTGCTTTCTTGGGCATTACATCGTACTGTAGACAGTGGATTCCAAATTTTTCGTTATTGGCCAAACCCTTGGTGGCATTAACGTGTAAAAATACACCCAATCCCATTCCTTGGTCTGAAGAGTGTCAGAAAAGTTTTCTCGAATTACGCACAGCATTATGTTCGGCTCCTGTGTTAGGTACCCCCAACTACAGTAAGCCTTTCACATTGTATGTCCACGAGAAGGAAGGCTGTGCATTGTCTGTGCTGACTCAGTTATTTGGAGGTAGACAGCGGCCATGCGCCTATTTTTCATCAACTTTGGATCTGGTAGCACAAGCATTGCCAAGTTGTTTAAGGGCCACAGCAGCAGCAGCTGTTTCTATTCGACAGTCTGCTATTCTAGTAATGAATAATACACTAATCGTGATGGTCCCGCATGCAGTGGACACATTGTTAAATAGGACCAAGACACAGCACTTAACTAGTGCTCGACTGTCCAGTTACGAATTGACGCTGCTAGCGAGCCATGTGCACATAAAAAGGTGCAGTACCTTAAATCTAGCCACGTTGTTACCAATTGCAGAGGAATCAGATGCTTTAGAACAGCACGATTGTTTCCTCACAACAAAGGAAGAGACAAAAGGGAGAGTGGATTTATTTGACACTCCTCTTGCTGAATGTGATGGTACGTTATGGGTGGATGGTTCATGCTTTAAGCTCCCAAATGGTAACGTGACTGCAGCATATGCTGTCACGACTTTGCACACAGTTGTTGAAACTGCACGAATACCACATGGTTCAGCTCAAGCCGCAGAATTAGTTGCACTAACAAGAGCATGTATATTGTCTAAAGGAATGAGAGTGACTGTCTATACTGATAGTCAGTATGCGTTTGGAGTGGCTCACAGTTTTGGACGATTGTGGAGAGAACGTGGGTTCCTGACTTCGCATGGAGCTAAGATTCAGCATGGTCAGTTGGTGAATGAGCTTCTTGAATCACTGACCTTGCCTCTGCAAATGGCGATTGTGAAATGTAGTGCTCACAAGAAGGTGACTGATGATGTTGGTCGTGGGAACGCATTTGCTGATGAGATCGCTAAAGAAACGGCAAAGAATGTGATGAGCCGAATGTATGTTGCAGGCCCTGAAAGATGGACTGGTGATGTTGGAATATGTGAGGACACGATAGAGAGTGTGAAGTCCATCCAAGCTGAGGCCACAGAGGAAGAGTTGAGCACGTGGAGAGAGAGTACAGGTAGAATGGATGCAAATGGTTGTTGGGTTGAATTGACAGAGCATCAGAGATGGTTGTTACCCGATTCATATGTGCTTGCAGTGGTTACAATGGCTCATGGAATGGCTCATATCAGTGTGAAAGGGATTTGCGAGATGTTGGCCCCAGTATGGAAGAATGCAGGGATTCCCAAGTGTGCAGAGAATGTTGTCAAGAATTGCATGGTATGTCTGAAGCACAATCCTGGTAGGGGAACCCCAACTCCAGCTGGTCATTTTGCACCTCCTACGTATCCGTTCGAGGTTTTGCAGCTAGATTTCATACACATGGAGAGGTGCAACAACTTAAAATACGTGCTCGTTGTTGTTTGTGCCTTCTCAAGATGGGTAGAAGCCTATCCCCTAAAAGACAATACTGCCTTGTCCACAGCAAAAGCTCTTGTAAAAGAGTACTTCCCCAGGTTTGGAATGCCTAGAATGGTCTGGTCTGACAACGGAAGTGAATTTGTGGGTCGTGTGATGAAAAGAGTGTGTGAAGGGCTAGGCATTAGGCAGAAGTTCCACGCTGCAAATCACCCCCAATCAGCTGGATTAGTAGAATGTTACAATGGCACTTTAAAACTTAAATTGGCCAAAATCCAAGCGAGCACAGGTCTTAAAAGGCCTGACGCTCTACCCTTAGCACTCCTATCCACCAGAATGGCTGTGCAAACTCAGCCCTTATGAAATTGTCTTTGGCCGGCCAGCCAACATATGGGGAGTGCCTAGACCCACGAAGTTCAGCGAGCTAGAACACCCTATTTTGCTTGATTACTTGTATGAATTGACGGCTAAATTGCGTGTTTTGCATCAACAGGTCCACAACACCCTGCCTCCGGTCTCTGAGACTCCAGGTCACTCCATTGTCCCCGGATCCTGGATTCTCGTGAAAAACTTTCAGAGAACAAAGAACGACCAGCCCAGGTGGACCGGGCCACATCTCGTCCTTCTTTCCACGAGGTCAGCCGTTCGAATGGAGGGGAAGGCCAACTGGATCCACGGGGTCCACTGCAAAAGAATCCCTTCACCTCCGCCACATGACCAGTGGGTCCAGAAGGGTGTCACTGACTCAGAGCTTACAACTGTGCCACGTGTCATACCTGTCAGCGATGACCGTGTAAAAGAAACTAACCCTGAATGTGAAAGCGAGGACATTTTACAAGAGACTGTGCCACCATCAGAGCAATTGAACTTTTTGGAGCCTGAACTCCTGTTTCAGGACCAGACAGTACCAGGAAAAAGACGCTACAATCTGAGACCGAGAAAAACAGACTAATAAAAGTGATTCCTTTTTATGATTTGAGACCAAGACCTATGGACAAATAAATATATCTTTTTTCCTCCCAAGTACTCTTTTTGAAAGTACAGCTCTCCCATTTAGGAAACTTGCTTATTTTTGTTTTTCGAACCGCCATCCGGGTTCCGCTGCTAAGGCCGCGGTTGATTAAAGTCTTTTGGGTGCAGCTGACGACGTTAGGTCGGTAGTTCTGGTTGGTCCAAGGGAGTTGCCCTAGACTGACGGAAGCATCCTTTAGCAGAGGCAACCTCCCACCGCGGGCAGCACTTTAGAGAGGATGGAGTTTCCTGATGTAGAGAGACCTGCCAAACACATGAACTTTAAGCAGAGACTGTGTAACACAATGACAAAGAAAAGTTTTAGAATATTGTGTATTTTTATGCTATCCAGCGTAATGATCTTTTTGATAAGTTATGTTTTATTCTCTTTCCATGTAACCTTTGCGCCCACTGCATCACCCATACCTCCTCCTACTGTTTCCTCTCATTCTTTCCACCCTCTGCCTGACCACGAATCAAATAGGAGATTAGAGTTCGTTAATAACTCCTTTGTTCAGTTATTACACCAACACCAACTTGTAATGAACACAACTAACTGTTGGGTGTGCGGTCTCATGCCTCACACAACGGATAAAGGTATCCCCTATTTGGTCCTGCCATTTAGTCACAATGGTTCAGTATGGGCATATAGGACAATGTTCATATATGCACGAGAAGTCCAACCCCTACGTTCTGTAAAAGACAACCTCAAGACTAGCGCCCTAGTCAAAGGTATAGTTGACATGATCAAGGAAGTAACTTCTTATGAAGATACTCCGGATGATGAGATACTTGCATATGTAGGTTGGAACGTGACCGGATATGGCACTACTCTAAGTGAGAAACAGCAAGCCAAAAGATCGTCCCCTATCTGGATCGTACCCCATCAGGGTCACCTGTGTCTGTAAGGTATTGGCAAGAATCCCAGAGCTCAGCTAGGGAAGAGTATCTGTACAGAAACGTATGTTTTTGGATCTCAGACTTCCCCTGCGTTTTTAGCCGCTAAGGGTACTTATTTCATCTGCCATGATAGAGCCTATACATGGTTGCCCCCTGACTTCTCGGGCTCATGTTTTGTTTCATTCCTGTTGCCTCCCACCTACACAGCAGAGGCGGATTACCAGCGGACAAGGGTAGTTAGAGGTGTTTTGAGTAAAGAAGACACTGCAGGTCAAGAATTTGGGGACTTTGCAAAGGGTTTTCTGCCGTTCTGGGGATCCATGGCCAACAGCAGAAACATAAGGCAATTAACAAGGGTAGTTGAATCCACCGTGACTGAAACTGCCGGTGCCCTTAGTAACTTGACTGCTGAGCTCCAGTCGGATCGACTTATGACCCTTCAGAACCGGGTCGCTTTGGATGTTATACTTGCAGACCGAGGTGGAGTATGCAAATTGATCCAGTCTAGTTGTTGCATTTTCATCCCAGATAATGCTCCAACAGTGTACAGGGCCATCTCCAAACTGCATAAGATTTCCGAATCTATTCATGTGGATAAAGGAGATTGGTCGTTAATGGGATGGTTCTGGGAACTGATATCTGCCTGGGGATGGAAAATTCTAATGGTCATTGGGATGGTCTTAGCCATTCTTTTCATGTTCTGTCTGTGCATACAGTGTGCTCCTGCAATATGTGGCCTCTGTGTTACATCATGTGTAAGGAAGCCTGTGTCAAGAGATGATCTAAGTACTAGAATGATGTTACAGCAACATCTCAATGACTTTAGGAATATAGATCTGGACTCAGACTAACATGAGGATAGATTTATTGCCTATGTAAGGGCAAAAGGAGGGATTGTGGTTCTGAAAATCTGGATTTGTGTAATTATTCTGGACTCGAGAATTAAAACTTTGTCGAAACATGACGAATTTGGTATCAAAAGACCGAGAATGACGAGTACATCATGTACATGTATTTTCAGCATATTCGAGTGACGATTTCACCTCGAAATCGTCACTTACATTCTGAACCCTTGGCTTCCATTTATGTGTTGCCCTTTACATAGGCCTGAATCCAGCTGAGTTCGATTCCTCAAGGACACATACTCCTTAATCGACTTTTCCATGACCTGTACAAGTTGGAACCATTGCCCCAGGCCGAACTCGTTAAGTCAGTTCCCCTCCCAGTGGCCGAGCAAGATAGCATCTAGGCTCAACAAACCATAAAACCATTTCAGCGTGCACACCTGCCATATCTCGCTCACATCTATCTCCACTCTTTTGCTTCACTTACTTTATGGTGGGGAGGTGCCCGTTTTTATTAGGGGTCCAGTGATATCTGATGAAATGTTGGGCCTTGCCAAATAATTTGTTGTAGGCAGCACGAAGTGAAATATGGACATGTCATCATGACTCTGCTTTCTCTTTGTACTAGAAATATGTTAACGATTTACTTTACAACCAAGAATGTTTTGCCTGAAGCCCAAAATTGTGTATAAGAAGAGAAGCCTGACTTTGTAAGAGTGTGCAGTCTCCTGAGAATATACCCGTATTGTACTTCTAGGACACTTGTTACCTTGGTTGCAGCCAATAAACTAATCTTTTTTTTTTTTTTTTTTTTTTTTTTTTTTTGGAGTTCAAATCTGCTTTATTGTATGAGATAGAGCACAGTACACAGCTTGCTTCGCCCACAACCCGGAGGCCGGCAGCAGAATGGAGAGGTCTGTACACAGCCATATAGCCGGCATCCCGGGGGCCCGGCGGCAATCATACACACATGGTAATCTTGTTCGGCAGCCGATGGCGTGGGGCTAGCAAGGATGAGCAGCAGTGGAACAGGGTTTTTTGCGAGAGAGGGTTCTCTCCCGTTTGTCGAAAGTCATAAACAGTAACACAAAAACACCCCAACTAGGTAACAACGAAAAGGCAATGCATGACTGTATAGCAGGATCAGTGATAGGGTTCTGGCGTGGCGACCCAGGCAAGCAGAGGTGCGTGTGAGATCTCGTGTTCAGAATGCATGATCCAATACAAGAGGAACCAACAAGGGTCGGTCGTGGAAAGGTGCAGGGAACCCTGGAGCATCATCCGCTGAAGGTGTAGGAGCGTGCAGAGAGTATAGTATAGAGCTTACACGTACAGAGAGGGAGGAGCGGTGGGCAGGCCAAGGCAGGATAGCCTATAATGTCAATGACTGCTCAGGGGGTACAAGGGGGGGCCCGGGCAATGAGAATCAAGATAGCCCAGACGGGACTTCAGGCTGGGACTAGAGCACAATTCAGGTTCTTAATTGACGTCGGGCTGACCTTCCGATCGAGCATTGTCATCCGGGCGTGCGAGCAGATAGTGCACAAGCCAATAAACTAATCTTTGACTTCACCTAGAAGACTCTGAGTTTCTGTGGTCTGGATCAGGAAGAACCCGAGGTCTCTGGGTGTGTATTCCCTGGCACCGCTGGGTTACCGGTGTCTGTGCCGGTTCTTAAAAACCCAGTACCTCAGTATTTTCTTAAATGGACTATTCTGTTTTGTGAGCTATTGTGAGCTTGCAGGACTTGCTCGGAGGAGGATGATTTCAATCAGAAAGCAGCATGTATAAGATTTAAAGGAAGGGGTTATCCCAATGCAGTATTTGAAGTTGCACAAGTAATCAATAGGATTGCACAGGAACTGGAGCTTGCTGCTGAGGGGATACTATCTGGGTCCACACCTAAATGTAACATACAGGAAAGCAGCTTCTCTGGGAGACCTACCAGTGAAAGGTTATCTCGAGCCAGAAAAAAAGATAGCATGGAATGACTTCCTGAGAAGTGTGGCTCTTGTAAGGTCTGCACTTTTGCTACAAATAAGAAAGAATATCTAACTTCTGAAGGAAGGCAGTACTGATAAAGAAATGGATTGTGCGACAAACAGAATGTGGTGTACATGTAGTGGAGTTAAAGTGTGGCAGGAAATATGTGAAAAAACAAATGAAACAAGTAAAACTATGAATCCTACAGCATTTACGGGCAATCAAAAACTGTGACAGCCGCTATTCAATTGCAAAACATTTTTGGAACCAACATGAAGGGACCCCCAAGGACATAACCCTACTATGGAGTATACCAAACAAGGGAGGGGCGATCAAGTAATGTCTTTGAGGAAAGAAGAATTTAAAATATTCATCCTACTGGGAACAGAAGCCCTGTGGGAACACAACATTGAGTCAGAACTGCATGTACATTTATGAAGTGTTTATTAATCAGGGGAATTGATGGAAAAATCTGCAAGAATAAACTGAGCAACACATGTATCATTGGTACGAGTAAAATATGATAAATCTTGACTGGCAGTTGGAGTAAGGGTTTAGGGAGATGAAACATTTGCAGCAAATAAAAAATATATTTTTCCTGCACTGAAAGATTACAAACAGGCATGCGAAACTTGAAAACTTGGAAAGTACTTTTGTTTGACTTCACATACATATAGGTCTTAATATCGTGCGAACTGAAACATTAGTTAAAAAGTCCATCCTCACATACTTGTGTATAGAGAATGCAAGTCATACAGTGAGATATGACAAACTATACATTAATAAAATCTTGGTGCGAACACTATAACTCTTTCACCACAAACCTGAGCATAGTGTGTCAATGGGATACATTAGCCCCAACTAAATTAAGTTTGAATGTGCTCTTGAAGAGAGACACAAAATATTAATGAATGAACAATTGATTGCATCTCAAAGAAGAGCTGTAAATCATATCCTTAATGATCACTGTTAGACCTGGCACCATTGGCGTGGGTCTCCCTTCCATTTTTTGATGTTGCCTCATGTATTCTTGCTGGTATTAGATGCTTTGGGCACTGTGCCACTGCTATCCAGTGCCACAGTGGAAGTGCTCCCTATTGTAAATTGATGTATTAATCAGTGGTTCCATGTTTGGCTATTTGGTTTACTTGTCAGACCCTAGTCTAGTGCACTGAGTGTGCCCAGGGCGCGTAAATCCAAATGCTGCTGGTAGGCCTGCAGCACTGGTTGTGCCACCCACAGAAGCAGCCTTGTAAAATGTGTCTAAGTTCTGCCATTGCAGAGCCTGCGTGCAATCTGGTACTGTCATGTAACTGGGCAAGTGCACCCATTTCCCAGTCCCTAAACGTTCCCTTTTCTTCATATCATTCACCCCTATGGTAGGCTCAAGGGCAGGGTGCATTGTAAGTATAAGGTAGGACACACCCTGATGTGTGTGGCATGTCCAAATAGTGAATTACAGCCATTTTCGTTTTTCACTATTGCAAGGCTACCTGTTCTCAATAGGCCAGAATGGGCTGTTAAAGTTATTACATTTTATAATTATCCTAACTGATTCTGAGAGCATGGTAGAAATTTGAGTTTAGTATGCCTGAACACAGAATAATAAAATACATCATTTAGTGAAGTTGGTTTTAATTTTCTGTGTTTGCAAATACCACTTTTAGAAAGTTGGTATTTGCTTGTCTAACCATTCAAACCTGCCTCTGCTAGGTTGTGTATTCCTATGTCTGGTTTTGTGAGTGACAGGGCTGGGGAATTCCAGGAGGCTGAGTCACCCGGTGGTGAATAGAGAGATCTGCATCTAGATGGGAGGGAGGAGTTGCACCTGAACCTTGAATAGGGCTGTGCCTGCCTTCCACAATGCTGGCTTCGCCCCCTGGGGAGCGGCTGATGTCTCTGCCCTGCACACTGAAAGAAGAGGAGTCCTGTAAATAAAGTGCTCCAGGACTGTACTTGCCTTCCACACTGCTGGCTCCACCTCCTGTGGGGCGTATGATGCTTCTGCCCTGCACTGTGAAAGGAAAGGAGAAGTCTGGTAAACAGAGTGCTTCAGAACTGGTTTGGACTGGGCAAAGGCCCCCCCCCCCTCAGAGAACAAAGGATTTTGGGGTTTATATGTTGGGACCCTGATCCCATGAAATTAGATCACTTTGGACTACAAGAAGAAACCTTTACTGAGGAGAGGAACCTGAAGAAACTGAGGAGAGACTATTCATGCATGGCACAACTGAAGGTTACTGTCTTTAACATGAAGAAATAAAAAAAGAAAGTATGTTTATCAATAATATTACAAATCCAAAGAAGGACTAAACATATGACATATTGAAACTTTTTATTTTTCAAAACATCTGGCAATTATGGACCCAATTTGTGCCTGCATGGCTGGGGTATGTTGATCATCTATTAGTTAAATAGTGGACAGAATGAGAAAATGACATGATTTATGTAAGAGTAGGGTGGCCAGAAAAGAATTCAAGCTCACATTTTAAGCATCACAAACCTTCTTTTAAGGGGGCTTGGCCTGCCTGGCCATGGTGTGAGAAGTGCACATTTCGATAAAGACACTATTTTGAGAAGAGCAAAAACGCAGTGCAGAGTCCTATCATACTATAAGAAGCTTATAATACAACAATCAAAGCTGCTGCTGGGGAAATTGGGGACAGGAGGTAGTGACACAACAGACTGGCCACACTAAAGGGAGAACAGAGGCAACACGGTGTCCCCTACGCCCCCGGGAAAAAACAGGGATAGACCAAAAGAGGGCTGAATACCAATCAGTTGCTAACCATGAGGTCAAAATGACCTACCAGGCGAAACAGGAAAGGATTTATGAAGCCGGAAACAAAGTAGGTAAATTGTTGGTGCAGATCAGAAGCATGGACAGGGAAGGCATGTCAATTCGAGACTTAATGGTAGAATCAAGGGACATGTTGAGAGACAGACGAAGGATAGCGGAGGAATTTGGCAGGTATTTAGATGCATTTTATGATACGCAACTAGAGGCCCCAAAGGTAGAGGTGCTATCTTTTATAAACAACTTCCCCATGAGAGAGCTGGGAACACAACAAATGAGGGACCTACAGGTGGATATCTCGGTAGAGGAGGTATCCCCAGCCATGGGACAGATGCAGTCGGGTTAGGCGCCAAACTGTTCCGAAGGCTAACCAGGTGGATGGCGGCCCCACTATATGAGGCCTTCAAGGCAGCATTTAGAGAGGGTGAACTACAAGAAGACATGCGATCCGTGACAGTTGTTCTTAAACCAAAGGCTGGAAAGCCCCAAGATAGGTGTGAATCATGCTGGCCAATATCACTGCTTAACACAGATGTTAATATCCTGGCTAAGAGCCTAGCAACCAGACTACGGGCGGTGGTGACTGAGCTGGTGCACCCGACCAACAAGGGTTCATGCCAGGTCGCTTGACCAGGCTGGACCTGAGACGGCTCCATTACAACTTGGCAGCGGCAGGGCCCTCCCATGTGGGACGGGCGTTTGCCTCACTGGACTCAAATAAAGCCTTTGACTCTGTGGACTGGCCTTCGGGGCTGGCCAAGATGAGCTTTTGACTGAAATATATTAAGTGGGTCAAGCTGCTTTACGATAGGCCGAAAGCCAGAATGAAGATCAATGAGCACACCTCCCGGGAATTCAGAGGGGGTAGCGGCCGGGGTGCCTACTCTTGTTAATTCTTTTTTCACTAGCGACGGAAGTCTTCGCAGAATAGGTGCGGATAGATGCTCAGATTTGCGGCTGACCAGGAGGTGATGAATATGATGAGTGCAGATCACTATACGCCAGCAATATTTTGCTATTCCTGACAAACACAGCCCAGACATTGATCAGATTGCAAGATGTTGTCCACATTTTCAGGAACCTTTCCGGAATCGCCATCAACTGGGATAAATTCCTATTGGTCCAGATAGGGGACTGGGAACAGGTGGAGGTGTCCGCACTGCTGCTGAGACTGGAAATGAGAATGTTCAAATATCTTGGGATCTGGATCACTGAAGATCCAGACTCACACTGTGAGGCAAATCTAGGACCCATGATAAAAGGGCTGGAGCAAAATGTGATACACTGGCAGTCGTTACCGCTTTAGCCGCTGGGAAAGACAGCGATGTTTAAGATGGAGGCACTCCCTAGGTTGCTAAACATCCTCCAGAATGGTCCTTACAAGATCCCGGACTCTTTGTTTACCAGGGTGGATGGGCTTGTGTGGACCCTGCTTTGGGCAGGGGGACAACCCTGTGTAGCTATGAGGGTCCTTCAGAGATCCAAGTACGAGGGGGGCATCGCACTACCTTGCGTCCGGTAGTATTATGAAGCAACGCAGGTGAGTGTAGTTAATAAATGGGCATACACAGACTGGGAGGACCCGGCATTCCGGAGAGAGGAGCTTCTTGCATGTGCTGTATGGGGGCAGGCTGTTACCTGGAGAAAGTCTGGCCACTGAAATCGTGATAGATACCTGGAAGAGACTGACCAGAGACATGGGGTTAGGTAATAGGCTGACCCCAAAAACATCGCTAAGGGAGGGCTCCCGACTGCTTCCCACTCTGAAGGGTTTTCAGGGCTGGGACAACATCTGCATTTCCACATTGATGGATGTGTGGGACGCAAATGAAGTCGAGCCCTTTGCCTTCTTGCAGAAAGAATATCAGGCACAGTGGCTACGATATGGGCAGTGAAAACATGCCCTCAGGGAATGTGTGTCACTGGAGGAGACACATGAAGACCCCCCCCCCCACACTGGAAGGGAGACTGTTAGATAGGCGGATGGATAAGAAATTGATCTCAATGACATATGGCACTATATTGAGAAACACACAACCCCCTCTGCTGAGATTGCAGGACAGATGGAAGCAAGACCTGGGCAAACTCAATCAGGATGACTGGCAGGAGGCTTTGGGATTTCCTGTGGAGGAGGTCATAAAGGCAAGTTTTTGCCCCATCCAAATTAAAATCATACATCAAGTCTACTACACATAGACACTGCTCCAGAGGATAGGTAGAGCGGAGAATGCAAACTGCCTCAGAGGCTGTGGGACGGGGGGCACACTATTACACACACTCTGGAGCTGTCCCCGCATATGGAACTTTGGCAGTGAGAAGCTCCCTGGGAGAGGCTCCCCCTGGAGCTGCCAACCTGAGCTGGCACTCCTGGGCATAAGGGGACTATCTGGTACATCTGGATTGCATGGTGGTGAAATGAGACATTGCACAGAGCTGGGGTTCTGGGCATTCCTTCTATCCCCCCCGCACCTAGACTGGGAGACAGGCGTGGAACATTGCAAACTTACGGAAAGGGAAGTACAAGGGACGTGGTTGCCAGAAGAAATTTAAAAAAACCTGGAGTACCTGGCATACAGGAGCCAATTGAGTGTATGGACAAGGCAGGGACCAGTACTTCTGTTACAGGCCAGGAGGATGGGGGGCTAATGAACAAACAGTTTTACACATACATAAGAGACAGGGGAACAGGGATGGGGAGGTGAGGTGAGGTCATGGAAAGCAGGCAATGACGAAGAGAACATTGATTCTAGAGTTGTACTATGCCCGGGTTGACAGGTTGTTATTAATGTATACTCTGTTATGTATAAAACAATAAACACTTATTTTTTTAATGTCCTTATAAATATTGTTGATTGACACGGGAATAAGAACTCTAGGTGCTAGGAAACAAACAAGTAAACATGGCTTTCAAAATGTGCTGCACATTCAAAATGGAAGGTGGCATTTTAGTAACCGATCATTTCAAGTAACGATTAACACTTCTTAAGCGGTATTGCACAAGCTGCAAGTTGGTCAGAAGAAGGTTGCAATTGCAAACTACTATGAAATACAGTTCTGCTTTTCCTTATCTCTCTATAACGGGTAACTCTGTACTGTGCAAGATGGTTCAATATCACCATTGAGAGATTCTGGTGACATTGTAAGCGTATAAGCCTCACAAGCCACAAGGCCAAGGGCATAATGGTTTGTATATGTCAGCAAACCCCTGAGATGGCAATATAGAACGTTATTACAGTGTTACCCGTTAAGTATGTTTTATATTACATGTCTATTTTTGGGATAGTTAGCTCAAAAAATCTCTTTTATTCAAATTTCAACTTACAATGGGCACTGATGGAGTAAGAATCTTACTTTTCATGAACTCATAATTTTTGATAAAACAATGAACGATGGTGAGGGCCAGTCCTAGACATTCAAATGGGATATGGCTGTAGTTCAAGTTCAGTGGCCTTGAGTGTCCACAGAGCGACAGGTTATTCCAAAGTAACCTTTCCCCGTTGGCCCAGTCCATTTGTGCCCAATACTGATTGGATTCATTCTGGGAAAATCAAAAAATCCTAGTAGCTTTACAGATTCTAAAAGAATAAAAGATGTAGAGAAGCAATGATAAAATGTTCATTTTCATTGTCGCGGCATGGCACAACCACAACACATAAGTGTTGCCACTGATGGAAACTTTTTTGGTATTGCTAATCAAAATGAATATCATAGTCGCTTAAACTTTTCGTAACAATGATGTCAAATGGACTCCCATGTATTTCACGGACTCATCATTTAGGTTTCAAGGCAGAGAATCTTTCAGGCTGTTTATCCCTGGCCTGCTCAATTTCATGGGCAGGAGTGTCAGCTTGTCCCGACACTTCTGTAAAGGCAGAAAAAATAATAAGCAGTGATTGAGTTGAGATAAGTTGGTTCGAAAATGACCATAACGTCATCTTTAAAAAGTTCAGCCCTCATCCCTACTACCTGGGTTGAAGGTTGAATTTTATGATCTTAATGGCCAGAAGTTCAACGGGCATGATGAACAGAACTGGGATGGGGCAAGACAGCTATCCCAGTTTTGAGCCCATATGAAAAGCACGAAAATGGAGTTTTGACCATATGAAAAACGTCTTCTCCCAAACAGAAATATCACTTCACTATAGAGGGCCAGGTTGCCTTGTTGAAATCCACTTTTAGGAAAAACAATGCTAATTTTATTTCCTATTTTGTTCAATAGTATGATCCATGTTGTGGATTTTATTATAAGTGTGGCACCCATGTCAAATCTAAATTGATCAAATTGGTGCAAAAGTCTACTGTCCTGTCAAATTTGTTTGTAGAGTTTGACATATTCATTTTGGAGGATAAAAAATCTACATGAGGACATAGAAATGTGTTCTTCCTTGGGTGTTTGAGATGACAACAGTGTTGTCATCTGACATCAAGGGATTCACCCCCTGTCGTAACAAACAATTAAAACGTCTCAGTCAGCAAATGGAAGAGTTTGGGTATGAATGTTCTATAACTCCCCAGTAAAAGAGTCCCTGGAGCCACCTAGTAATGCTGGTCTAGGAATCTTTTTTGTGTATGTGAAGACTCATCCACAACTCTTTAAAGAGAGTGGTAAAAGTCTTCAAAAGACCCACCTTCTCAAACACCAAGTCAGTCCTCTTCTATCCCCATCAGGCCAGCCATTAGCAAGTATCCCATGCATAATGCCACTGGTCTCATAAACCAGTTTAAGTGCAAACATGGCCCACTCAGTTTATTTAGCAGACACATGTCTAGCTGCCCTCAAAGTTAAATCACCACCCCCAGGTCCAGCCTAAATCCGGTATACTTATACCTGTCCTCTGCCACCTTCAACTTCATCTTTATTTTGGGATGCATCATGGTTCTTTCCTTCTTAGCTATTGAGGTCAGAGCCGACATTTTCCCCTAACTCCGATATTTAGGGCATGCCAAAATGTCAGAAGAGAATAGTGGTCTTGCTAATGTGTTCCAGACATGCCATACATTTATTGCCTACTCATTTCTTTTTTGCTAGCGACAGGAGCAGGATCTGAGATAGACATAGAGCCAATTGAAAATTTCACTACCAACCAAGACCTATAAGATGCATCCTCTAATAATAATTACCTCAGACTCCATTTCCTATCACTCTCGGTGATCATAATAGAGCCAATCGAAGAATCCCATAGCAATGTATCAAGTGCTATACAGAGATATCATGACAGTTCTGGAATAAGAATGATGAACATGGGAGTAAAACGTTTAGTTCCTGTCTGAAAACATAGGGCTCTCTAAATATTGACATCTCTCAATACTGATGGTGACTACTAAAACCGCACTGAAGAAATTTTCGAGGAACCTCCTCCCCTTCCTGGCTTTTCCAGTTCATGATGCATCACCTGGTTCCATTTGCATGCTAGAATCAGGGGACCTTCAGCAAATATCACCACCTTACACATCATCTTCATTTAAAAAAAAAAAGAGCCTGTGCCTGGTTGGGAGCATACCCCCTCACTCCCACACTATAAACACCTCGGTGCCGACCCTGCCCATGACCGAAACATATCTCCCATTCCTGTCAATAAGGGATTCCAATATTGCAACCCCAACGGAAAAGCATTGCTAGTCCTCACACCTTAGAGTCCACAGGGAAGTGAACTTGTATTTAGGTTTCCTGGATTCCCTCTTCTTCAAGTGTGGTTCCTGGAGAATCTCTGTCTCTGCATCCTCATACGATAGGTAGGCTGGGGAGTTAACTAGCTCTATGTCAAGTGCTTGACAACAGAACATTAGTAGCAAACTCTTTTCTCAAGTCTCCTCACACCTGCTCCTAATAATAATGGCAAGTTATCTGCAGGGTACTTAGAAAACATGGTATTCTAATTTCAGTATCCCCACCTTTAATCACAGTGAGCTCAGTAGATCTGTAAGTAGTAATCGGATCTCTTGTGATTGCACTTTGGCAGGGCCATAGCCAAAGCTGCACGCTTCATTACACCATGGCACCAGCACGTAAGTCTTTCCGTCTCTTTTTGTACAGAGCACACTCTTTACCTGAAGCACTTTTGTCATTGTCAATTGAGGGTCTTCCTGTTTACTGTTGTATCTAGTGGGTGTGGATAAATTCTGCACCCCTCCCTAACCAATTGGCTAAAAGTTCACAGGCCCTGACCAAGCGCCTTGAGACCCTCTGGGTATGTAGTGCTCTATATAAATTATTTGACTTTGACTTTGACCTACCTCCATTTGCAGTAGTTCTTGTTTGCCTTACGGTAAACAGGCCGACAAATAATATGTCAGGACATTTTCAAGATGGCAAACGTATTCAGCTACACTACACTTGTGATCTGAGAGAAAGTGTGAGGATTGTGCTATGGTAATCCTAATGTCCTCCCAAATCTAACGCTAAAATACAGTTTGACACAGGCACTGCAACCGCAACAAACCCAGAGACAAAATTCTGCTAGGATAAAAGCAATATCCTTCAGCAACCATAAAAGGGAATACACAGTAACTGTCATGGCATCCTGATCTCTCCCTTTCAAGTGAGCCCGAAGTGTTACATGTGGCTCAACAGACCTGTCAGCATGATGTGACACTGTGCTGTCAAAAGGAGGCCCACATATCCACCCTGCATATTCTGTGGAGTTCAGGAAATCATTTATGCCCATTCAGGTCAAACTATTGTTTGTTCCTTTGAGGCATACCTTTTTAACACCAATTTAAGGTCTTGCACAGGCAGAGAGCTGACAGAGACGAATTAGCCATCTTACAGTTCAGGCAGGTAAAAGGTACCTTTCCTTAATCTTTATTAGAAATTCAACTTCACAATTGAATTGGATTTTTAATGACTATTAAAAATAGTGGTTTCAATATTTTTCTAGCCGATTCCTTTTCTGATGATTCAGTATCAGTACTTAATATTGCTTCCCAGTGTTTCTTTATGGGTCACTCAGCCAACCTACAGTGAAAATAGAATGTGGGGGCTAGTCACTGTAAAGACATGCTAACTTTACATTTCTTCCCTACTAATCCTACCACATCCAGGAGCTTCCTCGCCGAGACTGGTCAAGGGTTAGCAGCTGGCCTTAGAACTCTGCACTGCTATCCAACTATTTTTGACAAAATGGGATCAGACTGAAAAACTGTCTTGGAGGGATTGGATGCATAGAATATGAGACTTGAGAGATGCTGAGAAGATTAGAGGACCATTGGATGGCGCCCTTTGATGACTCCTGGTAAATTAGTTTCCATGGTGTGAAAGGGGAGGAGATATAGTTATAAACTTTGATTATCTCCAGACCAACATTTGGTTGTAGGGAACGGTATGTGTTAGTTACAAAAAATAACAAGAACCCGTTCAGTCTAAAGACAGGCAGAAGAGTTAAAAACCAGAGCCCCGCCCTCAGCACTTTGTGCCCTTATTGGGATATGAAGTTCTATATAAATGCTACAATATAATACACCTCAATTCAGTAATGGGACACAAGAGTGGAGCGTGAAGTCTAGGTGAGGGTCCTATAGCTATAAGGGAGATAAGCACCACAGCTTCTGCCCAGGAAGTTGCCATGTTTCTTGTAGCCCAACCCCAGACAGCCAGGAGAGGCCACAAAATAAGGAAGGGTAAAGAAAGACTGACTTGACCTAACTGCTCAGTGTTGATGCAGGACACTTCAAACCATGTAGGGAATCCCCAAAACAAACAAAAAGAGCACAACAAAAACAGAAGGAAGCCAGTCACCCCAAGTAATTCCCCACCACTCTGAAGACATTCAACAAATGTAACCTAAATTCTGCTACAGGAGAGGAGTTAAAGGAAGGGTGAGTGATTTCCTACTCAGGGGGAAAAGCAAATCCCCACATTGTGTACATGTTATTCAACTCTGAGTCAAAGGACCAGATAATCTGCAAAGATATTAAAAAAAGGAAGGGGGCGCCATGGGTGCACCCACCAAACCAAGAAACCTGACAGAAGCAAAAGTAATCAGAACAAAAATCGTTATGTGTGAGAAATGGAACAAAAACCTCCACCAGAGTGTAATAAGGCAGTTCATGCAATGAATAAAGCACCAGCGAAGGAAGGTCCACCCTGGAGCCAAGGGGTGAGTCCCTGAGTCTGATCACCGATGCAACTCGCAGTAGGGCAGGTGTGAGATCACCATATTGCTCTGGAAACAAGTTCACAATGGAAAGTGCCTGTGGTATAGCAGCCCGCGGGTGCAGCAAAGGGAACAACTCCATCAATGACCAGAACGGCATACTTCAGACACCAGCGGTCGAAGTGCATGAAAAAGTTACGGGAACTATGATGCTGTGCAAAATGGGGGCGGGATGAGTGAGTGTGGGGGCAGGGCCAAAGGCATGGCTAAAATGTAAAAAAAAAATCATACTTCACCTTCAGGTAACTGCATATAAAATAAAACACAGTTTAAATGAAAAATGAATGCAAGTTAATTTAGTCAGCAACAAATGCACTATTGTACACAATGAAACTGCCATTAGTTAATGTACAGTAGAGGTCTGTTTGTAACCAGAGAGACACAGAACTGAATCGTGGTTGGTGCAGTGGAATAGTGACTGTGTATGTTTAGTGCTATGAAATCCCAGTCTGTGACAGAAACCACTGTGCCCATGTGTCATTATTTGAAACTTTAATTACACACAGCATAAGTAGGCTGGTTCAAAATGCCCAAAAAGGTTTGAACCAAAAAGGGCTTCCAAAATATAGATTTTAGTAATACACAGGCTGCATGTAGTGCAATTTATTTTTACATAACTGTCCTTTAAAAGCACACCGCTCAGTTACCAGCTGGGCTGAGTTACCAGCTCAGCTGGTAACTCCCTTGAATAGCTCTCAAAAAGAATAAATCGTATAGAGGCATATAATGTATCAACATAGGGAGAAAGAGGGGGGGGAGGGAGGGATGAGACGGAAGCTTCATTTGTAAACTGACTAAGAAACGCTAAAATGGAAAGCGTGTAACTTGTAATATACTGCAATGAGTACGTAATTGAATTGTTGAATTCTGAGCATGTTGATAAAAAGAATAAAAAAGAAAAAAAAGAAAAAATATGCGTCATCTGGAAGCTTCAAGTGATTCCATCAATTAAAACTGAATAAAGTCAATACCTGCTTTCAAGCACCTTTTTCATTTGCATTTCTTTCAGGCAAGCATGCACAATGGCAAGAAGGCTTACTTAGCTGTCTGGCCCTCCTTCGATTTCACAGCGCAAGAGACTCTGCTGAAGCACTCGACTGTCATAATTAATCTTGTAATTTCACAAAAAGGAGGGGAACTATTTATCTTCAATTAATACAATATGGGTACATCATGCCCCTCAAACCCCGCCCACTTTGACCACTGACAGACACACATATCTGCACCACCAGGACCAGAACACCCTGCACAGAAGGGAGAAACACAAAAAAAGTTTGGGCCACGTGGATATCAGCACTCCTAACCCTGTACCGATTCTCCGGGGTAGGAAAATAGGCTCTACGTCTATGGTTACCCCCACTTTTTGCCTGGTACTAAGCTGTATTTGACTAATCTGACTGCGATCCTGCTAATCAGAACCCATGGCTTTATCCCTAAATTGTCAGGTTCAGTACCCTTATAAGACCCTAGTGTATGGTACTAAGGTACCCAGGGCATAGGTAACCCAGATGTCTCCCATGGGCTGAGGCATGTATTATGGCACCCATGAGAGACCATTCAAAATGGAACTACTGGCCTGTCATTACAGTCTGTGTTAAGTTGGTGCATGCATCACTCACTAAAGATATAGGTTCACTATATCTAGGGTCACTACACTTAAAATCTATAAGTCACTCCTACAGCAGGCCTTTGCAATCCTGAAGGCAAGGTGCTTGGTTCTAAGTGAGAGGGTGTCCCTGCATGATCAGAACACCCCTGCAACCTACGGAGTCCATTCTCCCGGGTTGTCAGTAAAGCAGCTATATACCATATAGAGGGGCATTATGTAATTACACGATTACCATCTCGAAACTGGCTGCAACAAATCCTATCATGTTTGGTATCAAACATGTTGTAATCATACCTCTCACTCCATAAACTGTGTGGGAGGTATGATTACAAACACTGGAAGAGGCCTCTGTTAGGCTCTCCATGTCCCCGGTACCAGTCTTCCAGACCCGGACAGCACATAATGTTTGCTGCCGGGCAAAGACACGGTTTTGCCCTCCTGCTGCTGAGTTAGGCTCGAGCAGGGGAAGGCAGAACAATAGGTATCCTGTCACAGAGAGGTGTAACCACCGCCCAGACAGGATTTAGTGTATTGGGGCAGGGTGGGTACGCTTCCCAGCGCCACTCAGTCTGCATGTGGGGCACATTTGGTGTCACCATGCATAGTCCAGTTCAAACCAGTCCTGGGAGTCATAGGTCCCGCTCTGACTTGAAACTGGATAAAGTCTGTCCAAACTCTTCCCTGGGAGGGTCCCCTGAATCTTCCCAACATTTTCCCTAGGGTACTGAAGAGCTTACCTGGGTGTAGGTCTCTAGATTTTGTTTTGGGATAAGATTCAGATCAGACCCCATTTCTACTTCTACCGTCTGGGCACTATGGACTTCGCTGGACTTAGTTTGGGCCTGACTTTGTCTCCCTTCCATTCTGCTGCATTGTCTGTGCCTGTGAATCATACCTTCCAAGGCCTGTGAAGCATCAAAGATATCTGAAGAAATCACCCTTGGAGTGAAGGAGTCACTCCCCTGCATTTAAAGGCACCGCAACTAAGTCGACCGGTCTGCCGATCCTGAGCTCCTCCAGACTCCGTGGGCTCTGCAATACAGGTGGTGGTTTTCCACAGCTCCCAAGGCTTGCCCTGCCTGCTCACCAAGTTTGAGGCCAGTATCCCTCTTGGGGGTTGCAATAACGAACCCCTGTGCACCGCATCCAACTTGCAGTTGCAACGGCTTGTTGGCTTCCTTCCAAGTAGATCTTCGGGCTCCAAGTAGCCCCAACCTTAAGCAACTCCTGTGGCCAGGATCTTCAGCCACACGCATTGTGTGCTTCGTGTGCATCGTGGCCAGCATCTTTTGCTGAGCTGCTGAGGTCTTCTCGTGACTCCATTGCCTCCGGCCTGTGGGTCCATTTGAGGGTTGCCTTTGTTTCTCTTGGGCTCCCCCGTTTGCTCGAGGCCTGCCCTGGCACTTGGTGAGTCCCCTGGACCTTAATTATCCCGACATTGCACCTTCTTCGACTGCTGCATGGGTTACATATGCCAAGGCTTGTTGGTGCTCCCGCCAGATACCTACCCCTTTGCAATCGACATCCAGCGTGGGACAGCTTGTATATGGCTCCTGGACTTCCTCACCATCGCCTGGTCCTCACAGCTGCAGAGGCAAGGTCCTCATTACACATCTTGCAACACCCGACATCAGAGAGTATTAATCTTCCAAGTCTCCTGGTCACTCCTGAGAGACATAGGTTCTGCCCCCTCTGCTTGCTGGTACTTCTCATCTAGAATCCACCTTCGGATTCCACCGGACACTTTCTCCTCTTCCAGCAGCAGCACTTTCCTGAAGTCCTCCATTGGAAACGACGGCGGTTTCCAACACCATTTCACACGTATGCATCTGGCTTCCCTGCTGTAGGTAATGTAGGTACCAAGTTATCCACGGATGGGGTGGCTCTCCATCCATCTGTCTTCCACTGGATTTCTTCAGTGTCCACTGGGAAAGGTCCTTAATCTTTAAAAAATCCAACTGCGACTTACCTGTAGACTTGTACGGAGCACGCAGTCCAGTTTCCACACTGCACACGCTCTTCATGTGGTCCCTATCTACTTACCTTGGGTGGTTCTGTGGGTGCCCAGCACTTCTACGTCCTCTCAACAGTCTTGCTCCGAGTCGTGGTTCTTATACCAATTTCTTATATATGGTTTGGTTCCCCCCCCGGGGTACACTGTGTATTACTTACTATTTACTGTGTATCTTTGCTAAAGTATTGTGTGCATTGTGTATATATCCATGTTGAAGATATTTGAACGTACTAGAGAGTATTATTTAATAAATACATATTTTGATATATACTTGTTGTGGTTCTTTTCCCTTCGTCTATACTATAAGATTGTATTCTGGTAAAACAAGCTGCTTTACACTCCTTCTGGACTAGGCCTGAAGGCTGCTCTCCACATCAACAAATTAAGGAGCTTTCTAAGGTTGTCTAAGACCATTTAAATCACCATAAGGGTTGTCTGGACTGGAGCAAGGTGTCTACTTACATAAGTGTACATCATATCCCAGGCCAGCTTCTCACATCCGGCCATTGGGAAATATGGCAAAAAGAGAAAGAGGATAACATAATAATGAACCTGAGAGTCCTGAACTGAAAAAGTTCACAAAGAACACTGCCTGACACAGACAAAAGTCAGGAGAGGGTGGAAAAGCTTGGCTCAGCAGATCCACCGACATTATGTAAGCCAAAACAAAAGTAAGTCACATTCCACACATACTCTGATCCAGAAAGCCATGGGTGCTATCACCAAGGAGCTTGTCCTTACTGCCCATCGCATAGGCTTTGGCTACTGTGTTGTCCATTCTCTTCAATTCTGATGAAAAGGCAGATAAGTCTGCAGGGCCAGAAGAACTGCTGGCAGTTCTCCACACTTGGAAGGATGGTGCATCGCTCTAAGGAGCCAATGCCCCTAAGTGGAAAAAGACGCCCAGGTGGTGCACCCATCCTCTCCCTCTGGTATTGGTCATGAAGCCCTGTGGCTCAGACAAAGGTGAACCCCTGAGTAAGGTACACATTGCCCACCTACCATTGCATGCACACCAGAACGTTCTCTGGGACAGGAATAAAGAAAGACCTGGAAGTCTGGTGATGCTGGTCTCCCAAAGTTCAATACATGACACAACAATGGACCTAGGTTTAGACAAACCCTTGGAACCACCAATACACAGGCTGCCAGCAACCGAATACCATGCACCACACCAGGCGCGCAACACCCATTGGGCTCATAGGGCTTTAACCCCCCCCCCCCCCCCCCGTCGTGTGTGGCAGCCCGGTCTAAGACAGCTTCCCAGGCACACACGCAGCCGCACCAGAGTACTTCACAGGTCTTTAAAATACCATTTGCTTGTTAATGAGGCTTTGTTCTTTTTCACCCCTTCTTAGAGCCCCTGCATCTCCACTCTGCCAATGCTGGAAGAATTAGACCCCCCCCCGAGATTTTTTCTTAGCCCCCACAACCCCCCTGAAATTTGGCTCTAGTTGCGCCTCTGCACAACACCCAATACAAGGTACTCTTTCTTGCAAATCTACTGGCACAGCCATTTCACCACCCCCTGTAGAGTTCCCCCACATCAGTTACTCTGAAGATAGGTACCGCTCCTGTTGGGCATCATACACAACTCCTTGCACATTTGCCAACTAAACACCTGCACCACACCGTGTAGGGTTTCTGCTTCATTCTTTGAGAAGTTCCTGTACCTCTCCCTTCAGAAACTAGAACCGTACTCCTGTAGTTCCACCGGTACTACTATTATATCAATGGCTGTGGTGCCCCTTACACTACCACTGTCTCACTCCCTGCCAAGCCTCATTTACCAAAGCCTCCGGATCTCCTGTGCCATTACCTGCCATGCCAAACGGGACATTTTCTACAGACCTATCCCTCCCGTTAAATGCAGAATAGTCCTTTGTCAGTTTAAAACCCTAGGCTGACGCTGCAAGGGGCGTCTCCCATACAGGCAGCTATACCTCAGCCCCAAACTTGATCCAGAGCAACTCAAGGTAAGAGGAGTCGCTGTGGGAAGTTGAGAACTGTATTTACTCGGTCGACACTGGACAGGGCATGCTCTCCTGGAACGGCTCTATCAGGCAGTCAGAAACAGAAATAGAAAATTAAAACAATGCAAGTAATTCTGGTGCTCCCACCAGGTGATGCTAGGAAATTGCCTAGATTTGTCTTAAAGAGGCACCAAGGCTCCAACCTCTACCCCCATACACTTCTCTGCAAAGACTGATCCAGGATCCAACGAAAAACACACTGGGGTCCTCCTCAACAGAGCACAATCTGGAACTCTTCTACAAACCCTCATACAATCTTCCCTCTTTAAAGCATTAGCCATAACATTTGTAGACGGCCATGTCAAGAGCCTCCCAAAAGCCTCATACATTCTTACATCCCAGTTCCCCACCCCGATCTCTCTGAAGTCACATCCAGTACCCCTTTGCTAATGCCATATATTTCTAAATAGCCACACTCACAACCTCCCTACCCACGTAACAACCCAAACGGACTCCAGTTCCCTCGAGGTGCCACTCACCTCCCCTCTTACAGCCTCATCTAGACCACCCTATAAACAGCTATGTCCAAACCATCCCATGATTAGCTCATCCAGACCACTGGATGGAAGCCCCATCTACCGTGAAGGTGCTTTCCTTTCTAAAACATTTGAATTCATCACTTCATCATGTTCTGAAATGGGGTGCAATCTGCCACGGATACACTCCAGGAGTTTCTCAGTGGCAGGACACAATGTACAGAAGCGCCAAAAACCCGTAATATAATTTGCCATGTCCTAATCCTGCTTCCAAACCTAACCCTAGTAAGTAAAAGGCGTGTAACTTTTCCCCATTTTCAGATCTCGCTTGTGTTTAGCTCATGGTTGCTGGTGGTGTGCAGCAGCACTACTTCTTGAAGACCAGGACTGCTTGCGACGTATGTTCCAGACCCCCAACTGATTTCACGCTGCTGTTGCATCTTACCACTTTTGATGAGACTTGGTACCGAATACAGCTAATCCCGCCCAAGTGCAGCCAATGGACGGCAGTGAGGGTGGGGGAAGTCATCTGGCTCAATAGCTTTGCTTTATGGCTCCAGCAGAGCAAACTTACTGCATTGCCCCTATATCTATATTAGCACTGGTGCTCCACTCACCAATGTGGTCCCTTACCACTGTGTGGCTCGGTCTCACTGGAGGTGCCGGAGGGCCCTCCCACCCAAACTCACAGTTGCACAGTGGGCCATCTGTGGGTTTCCAAGGCAGGGTGGTGTTGTGGGGATCTCTACCCACCCAAATTCACAGATGATCGATTCCTGCTGAGGACACTAAGGGGCATATGTAAAACGAAATGGCGCTGCAAATTTTGCAGGATCGTGCTGCTCCATTTTCAAAATGCAGGGATGCACTGTATTTACAAGAATATGGCGCACCCATGTGTTTTCCCTAGTGCTGGCACTAAAAATAGCTGCCTAGCACCAAATGACATCCGCAACAAACCCTCCTGCGTCTCTCCTGACCTTTTCTCCCTCCTCCCCCTGCCCCTCCCCGCTCTACTCTTCTCCACTTTCCTGCTACTGACCTTTGACCTCACCTGTCCTGGCCCTTAGTCCTCACCCTATTTATCTGTGAAATTTCCCTCGTCAATTGAGATCTAGCTATTTTGTCTGATGCCCGATGGAGCTACCTGGTTTAGCTATAGGGGAGACAGATCGGTGATTCCCTCCTTGGTCGTCACCTACCCTGTCGGTCTTCAGACAGACTTCCTTCCGTCTCTCCTGTCGTCTCTTCCTGCATCCTCCCTCTATTTATGTCTCTCCTCTGTCAATGTATGAAACTGAACTATTTTGTCTGATGCTCGATGGAGCTACCTGGTTTAGCTAAAGGGGAGATGGGTTGTGGATTTCCTCCTTGGTCGTCACCTACCCAGTCGGTCTTTAGACAGACTTCCTTTCGTCTCTCCATGTTGTCTCTTCCCTTATCCTCCCTTTCTTACCTCCCCTGCCCCCTCCACTACTTTCTCTCTCCTTTCTCTCCGCTCCTAATTGTATTGCCTATTTTTTGATGTATTGTGTAATTGTTGATCTTTTTCTGTTACATTGTTGATTCTCATGTAAAGCGTTCTGATACCTTCGGGTCTAGCCAGCGCTATATAAAACTCTTTAAATAAATAAAAAATAAAAAACACAGACACCTGTGCGCCATAGTGCAAGGGTGCCTGCATTGCAGGGATGATTGTTTATGTGCAGGAAGGTATGCCTTCCTGCACATAAACAATCAAAAATGCCGATTTGCTTCTAGAAGTAGCAAATCACCATTATTCAACAATTGTTTTTGTGCATGAAGGGACACCTTTTTTGCATAGAAAATACAAAAAGAGAGAAATTAAAGTATTTCTCCTCATTGCGCCAATCTTACTCCTGATTTTGCACGGTGTTAGCTTTTGGTGCTGCCTCATATTTACAGATCCTTGTAAATATGGGGAGAGGAGTTGGCCTAACGGCTAAGGCGCTCGACTTCGGACCTGGGGATCTGGGTTCGAGCCTCGGTAACGATGCCAAAAACCTCCTGTGATTCTGGGCAAATCACTTAATCTCCCCGTGCCTAAAATGAAAGTGTGTCCTCGTGTAACGTAACTGGTGCTATGTAAAGCGCTCTGATACCTGATTCGGTTCGGGTCTAGTTCGCGCTATATAAAACTCTGCAAAAAAAAAATCAAAAAATCTGGGGCAGATTAAAAAAGCAATGGGTGTTGCGGTGGAACACCCACAACAACACCCATTGCACGCCCCTTTCACGCAGATACCTTGCATGAAGGGGTACCATATTTACAAAGTGAGGTTAAGCCACAGTGGCTTGACACCAGTTTGTAAATTTGGAGCGGGGCATTGCACTACCAGAAGGTCAGTAAAATTGACTTTCCTGTGGTGCAATCCCCTTGTACATATGCCCCTAAGTTCCTCACTTACTGACAGAGGTACGTCAATCATAGTCAGGGAATGCGCATGGCAACTAAACCCACAGATATCCAGGTGCCAGCAGATACCCAGGAAGAACAAAGCAGCGGTACCTACGACCCCCAAACCTTCCACTGGTGAAGGGGTGGCAAGTTGAGGAAGTAGCACTGTGAAGACCATTGTCAGTATGGATCCAGATGGTGAGGAAAGGTGAGGAGTGGGCCTGGCAGTGCAACATTCATGGTCGGTGTGTAGTGGAGGGAGTATGTGGCATTTAGCACAAAAGTGTGAGTTGGAATGATAACGACAGTGTATGTGCCCCTGACACAGGCTAGATGGGGTATACATTATGGCTTGAGGGTGGTCCAACCTTGAACAGAGGATATTCTCGGAAACAGTGTTAGGGTTCCTCGCATATTGATGGCCCATCCTTGGCATTGCAGACATGCCTGGCAAAATTCTGCTATCCTTGGCAAACTAGTGGTCTATACGCGACAGCACATGGGGGTTCTTAACTGTGGTAATCCATTCCATAATGTTGGCACTATCACAATGTTTCCTACCCATGACATATTGTGGCAATTCTTGGCATAATTATAGCTATCCTTGGTGCTTTGCCCTCAGAAAAATTGCTAATATTAGATGAGGATGATAAACAGACATTAAGGATCTATCCCTGTGTGACAGTCGTAGATATGACTTTTGGAGAACATAGCAAGCTGTTTGAGGACTAAACAGGTGTTCACTATAAATGAACATCTGGCATTTCAGGACAAAAATATTGTTTTGGGGGAAGAATCAGATCGCACGAATTTATCCAGAAATCAACTTCTGAATTTTGTAATTAAATATCTGTATGCCCAGAAACTAGTAAGTAGTTATTTGCAATAAATTTTCTGTATGCTCAGAAACTAGTAAGTAAGATGTTCTTTCGGACAATGATTACATTTCAGGATTATATTGAAATCTGAATTTTGAGGGATAATTCATGCAGTGTTTAGGAGGCTTACTGATGGTTTTGGTTGCTAGGTATCACTTACTGCTATGACATCACTAATCTTGTCTAGGACATAAGCATCTAGGATTAGTTTTACCTGGAAGCTCTGCTATCCTGTAAAGTCTATCTATCAGAGCGGTAGCCATGCCGTATGAGTCGTTACGGTTTGTCTAACACTGCTGTGTATGGCAGGCAATTAAGACATTTGTATATAGTTTGATTTTTCCTGTTTGCCTTTTCCAAGGAGTCCCTCGTAATATACTTGGAATGGTCGTGATGGAAAAATAAAGTGAAAAAGATGCTATATTCATTTTGATAACTCATAAACTACTTATAATTACATAATCAGGTCTGTAACCCATTTTTAGGAAATGGGTCTGAAATAATCCACTTTTTGGCCACCGAATAAATTCTTTGGAAGGGGAAGGCTTGCCCAGCACACAACAAAAGAACTGGAATGTTTCATTAGTGCCCTTCAGAGCCTCTGGATGTTTAGTCTGCTTATGTGGAAATGTTGTTGTAAAATGCATCTCTTGGCACTGCATTGTTTCCAAACTATTCTAGGAGGGAGAACCTTACCCCCTCCCTCTGAACCACGGAGAAAGGAGGGGGGATGGGGCTTTGCTTTCACGATCTTATTAGAAAGGGTTTATGCACAACACGTACCGCTTTAAAATCCATCACTGCTCCCATGCAGGTCTGATGGGAGCTCTGACGATGGTGGGCCAGACCACAGTAACAGGGGGAGATGCCTTCCAAGAACAATCTTCAGCGCTCAAACTTATACATTTTTATACATTAAGTCCTGGGGCTCGAAACAGAGTTGGCTGTGTCACAAGTACGGCCCGTGTGTGCCACTTGAGGCCCGCCAGGCCATTCCATGCGGCCCGGAGAAAATCAGCAGGCACGGAATCAGCATCAATTCTGCCTGTTGTAATTCCTTGGGAGGAGCATTTGCTGGGAAAAGCATGAAACGGGCATGCGATGACAACCAGTGTCTCGCATGCTCACCCCCCCCGCCCCCCCCGCCCTCACCTTCCTCTCTGATGTCACATATTCACCCTGCTATTTAGCCTTTTGTTTTATGGCATGGCTTCACTTTAGGACCATGGGAGGCTACAGGCTGTCATGTGATACGGAACGTTTACAGGTGCAATTGTGGGAGATGAAGTTTATATACAAAGTTATGTGCCTCGAAGCAGCGCAACAGGATAATTGTGTATAAATCAAAGCTTCATGAAGCGTTCCCCTCAGCGGTCCGTCCCCTATTTGCACGGCTTACAAACGTAACCAGTAGGCTTCTATGTATAATTCATAAACGTTAATCAGAGTTGAAGATTCGTATTTTCAAGATCTAGTTTATTCAAGAAATTACCAATGAGACAGAATGAAACGTTAGATGGAAGGGGCAGAGAAGGGGAAAACAAAGGCACTGGCAGACCCCGTATGAGTAAAGCATAAAAGCAGAATGAGAAGCGCAGTGAGGAGGTATGGAAAGGTTAGGAGTCAACGGAAGAGAGCAAATGAGTAGGAATATGAACGCAGAGTAAGGGTATTGCTGTTTATGAGGACTGTGAGGGACAGGAGCAGAGTAAGGTCAGGAAGAGTGGGTTGCTTTACATGTAAGGACCATATTGAGCGATATATATGGAAGGTGAGTGCTAAGTCAGGGACATGGGCATGGAAATAGTGAGGATTACAACACAATAATGGAAGCAACACCTTTGAGCTAGCAGCAGAGTGAAGGGAAGCAGTGAAGTGAAGGTGTTAAGCAGAACTGCAGGAAGGACAAATGGACTGGCTTAACAGTAGAGTAAAACCCCATTAGAATGAAGGTGTACAGGCACAATGAGAGAGTAGGTGAAGTGTGATGCAATGGGGCACAGTGAGAGGGTAGGCGTAGAGTGGTGCGATAGCATGCAATAAGAGGTTAGGGGTAGGATGAGGTTTTACGGCGCAATGAGGGGGTAGGCAGTTTAATAATGTATGAGAGTGCAAGAAATTATGCTGAAAAAAGTATGCTGAAAAAAGTAGACCAGTGTGGAGCCAAAAAGGTGTGACCACTTAGAAGTAGAGTGTGATGCTGGGAGAGCAGGAGCAGCATTAAAAAGTCAAGGTGTGAAGAGAGTGAATGCAGTTTGAGAAGTTGGGGCCAGAAGAGGTGCAAAATGACAGGCTATGAGCATAATGAAATAGAAGGGCCAGGAAATGAGTAAAAGCAGAGTGAAGAGGGGTGGAATAATGAGGTTGGAGGGTCAGACAGAGGAAGCAAAGAGGTACTGGAAGCAGATTGAGATGATAGTAATAGAAAGCGGGAGAAGGGCAGTGTGAGAGGTATTTATGAGACAAAGAAAGAACCAAGGGTAGGGGGAGAGGTATAATGAGTCGTGTACATTGAGGGTAAAACAATAGGAGAAGAGTAAAGGTGTGACAGAGTGCCAGGCTGTGGGAGGATAAATAAAAAAGATAATTATTGGAGGGTAAATAAAAAAGATAATTATTGGAGGGTAAATAAAAAAGATAATTATTAAGGTCAAAGTGGTAGGTAGAAGTAGGATGAGGGGGTAAAGTGGAGGAATATGGAAAGCATGAAACAGTCATATAGTAGGGTCAGAGTTAGAGTGCAGGCTCAGAGTGAAAGCCTAGAATCACAGCGGGCCCTATGAGCAGAGTCATTGAGCGTAGGGTTCAGGAGCTGACCCTATGAGCAGAGACATTGAGTGTGGGGCTCAGGGAAGATTAGTAGTAGACATACTGCCTGATACATGCATTATTATGAAATGAAATGCATCTACTTGAGATGATAGTCATATTGGCGATGACACTACAATACCTCTGCTGCTTTTGTGGGCAAGCTCCTTGAATAGGAGAAGGCAGTGTGAGAAGGCAGAGGTCTCTTGCCCATCTTTCTGGTCATTGACCCATTGTAAATGTGCATTAGAGCCTGAGTACATGAATGCATGTATTATGTGGGCTCCATGCATGCACATTACAGCTTGGGACCATTTATGCATGTACTGTCTAGGTACATTAAGAATATAACAGCCTGCTGTCACTGATGTTTGTATTGCCTGGGGTTACATGCATGTGGTAAGTTTCATGAGCTGGGGTTTGTGCAGCGGGCACGACAGAGGACAGGAAACCTACCTCTGTCAATGTACTTTGCATGTACGCTTCTGAGTTTTGCTGGATAATCTTGGGACTTGGTACTGTAAACTCTCAACAGGGCCATTAAGAGTTTTTCGGGCAACTTTAAGAGGCATAGGGCATAGTTGTGTGTTCTGAGAGACAAATGAAGGGTGTGTCCAAGTGTCTGCACAACTGGGGGCCTAAAAGCATGGAACTGAGTGCTTGCCTAAACAAGGCAAAGATGGGAAACTATGGTCAGAAACACACAGATCCCAGTAAAATAAAAAATATTGATAGTATTTATTCGGGTACATACATACATATATCACATTTTGAAATATAGCACTGTCTAGTAATGCTTTGAAAAGTTTTTTTTACCCCAGTAGCCCCGCCCCTACTGACTCCTCCCCTCCCACCGACCCCACCCCCCATCGCTCAGGCCCATCTGTGCAGCCCTCTGTCACAATCCAGACTGCAATTTTGGCCCCCGAGAAAAAGATTGTGAGTACCCATGTCTTAGAACAACACTTAGGAGGATCATCTGTTGATATGCAACACGCAGACATATCTTGCGTATATAGAGATTCAGTGAACGGTTCTGAATACGGATGTATAGTGGCTGTATTAATTGTATACATACCTGCTATATGATTACAGTTGACATAGACAATGTTTGCATATCCACTAACCTCAAACAATGTATAATCTGTCATTTGACTCCAACTGATTCTACTGTTAACATAATATATTTGTATTGTAACATATATACTTGAAAAATTATAATAAACAGTTAAAAAAAAAAATTAGATGATACAAGGAGGGGTAGAGGAGGGAAGAGTCTAGAAAGGGTTATTTTGGGTGTCATAGTAGTGGTATGGCGTTTGGGATGAATGAGACTGTAAAGGTTGAGGATATATTGAGAGAGGTAAAGGATGAGAAATAGGGAATGAGGTTTGAGATGAATCAGAGTTGAGGTAGGGGGTATATTACAGAACTCCCTTCATAAATGCTCATGGAAGCTGGTAGACAGAGAAGGAGAAATACCCTTCCTACCCTGTTCTATTAACAGAGCCTCTGTGCCACGAACCTTTTCACCATTTGAGCAACAAAAATGCATATTCAGATTAGTGCATACCAGTCCCAAATAGTTTGTCCCAACCACCACCAGATACCATGTATGCACAAACAAACAACTGACAGTGTGCTTGTAGAACCGTCCTCGATGACCATGACACCTGTACCTACCGGGTAACAGATTTTCAAGATATTCCTGGATTCTCAACTATTGCCCATCCTTTCGTTAGACTCATGGACCCCTTTTCAGTCCCAACCCCTATCCCATAGCAGTGACTTCTCGTCCCAATGTTCCATACCACCTCCCACTTCCGTTCCCCTCGGCAGCCATACCTTCCCTGGGATTCAAAAAGGGGGGTGGTGATGGACAGAGTATCTGAATTAAGCAGAACACTCCTACCCAGTCAAAAGATCAGGGCTTGATCCATCACCGTTTTTTAGCTCACTGCACCATCCCAGTTCAGCCCTGATCTTTGGACTGGGTAAGAGTGGTCTGCTTAAATCAGACACTCTGTTCATCACCACCCCCTTTTCTGAATCATTTTGTCCACCATAAGCGTGGAAGGGTATACTCAGACATGAGTCCCTTGCTCACTGCTCCATCAGGATTCAAGCAAGCCGGGCCGACGACGCCTGAAATGGCAGAAACCGGTCCCCGGAAGCTTGTCTCCTTTCTGGTGAAGAATTGGCTTGGTAGTTTGGTCTGCCCTGTTCCCATGATGCACTGGGCCAGGGACAGACTAATTTGCATATAGCCAGGTTCTGAGCTGGGATGGGGCAGTGAGCTAAATAACGGTGATGGATCAAGCCCTGATCTTTGGACTGGGTAAGAGTGGTCTGCTTAATTCAGACACTCTGTTCATCACCACCCCCTTTTCTGAATCATTTTGTCCACCATAAGCGTGGAAGGGTATACTCAGACATGAGTCCCTTGCTCACTGCTCCATCAGGATTCAAGCAAGCCGGGCCGACGACGCCTGAAATGGCAGAAACCGGTCCCCGGAAGCTTGTCTCCTTTCTGGTGAAGATTTGGCTTGGTAGTTTGGTCTGCCCTGTTCCCATGATGCACTGGGCCAGGGACAGACTAATTTGCATATAGCCAGGTTCTGAGCTGGGATGGGGCAGTGAGCTAAATAACGGTGATTGATCAAGCCCTGATCTTTGGACTGGGTAAGAGTGGTCTGCTTAATTCAGACACTCTGTTCATCACCACCCCCTTTTCTGAATCATTTTGTCCACCATAAGCGTGGAAGGGTATACTCAGACATGAGTCCCTTGCTCACTGCTCCATCAGGAATCAAGCAAGCCGGGCCGACGACGCCTGAAATGGCAGAAACCGGTCCCCGGAAGCTTGTCTCCTTTCTGGTGAAGAATTGGCTTGGTAGTTTGGTCTGCCCTGTTCCCATGATGCACTGGGCCAGGGACAGACTAATTTGCATATAGCCAGGTTCTGAGCTGGGATGGGGCAGTGAGCTAAATAACGGTGATGGATCAAGCCCTGATCTTTGGACTGGGTAAGAGTGGTCTGCTTAATTCAGCCACTCTGTTCATCACCACCCCCTTTTCTGCATCATTTTGTCCACCATAAGCGTGGAAGGGTATACTCAGACATGAGTCCCTTGCTCACTGCTCTAATCAGGATTCAAGCAAGCCGGGCCGACGACGCCTGAAATGGCAGAAACCGGTCCCCGGAAGCTTGTCTCCTTTCTGGTGAAGAATTGGCTTGGTAGTTTGGTCTGCCCTGTTCCCATGATGCACTGGGCCAGGGACAGACTAATTTGCATATAGCCAGGTTCTGAGCTGGGATGGGGCAGTGAGATAAATAACGGTGATGGATCAAGCCCTGATCTTTGGACTGGGTAAGAGTGGTCTGCTTAATTCAGACACTCTGTTCATCACCACCCCCTTTTCTGAATCATTTTGTCCACCATAAGCGTGGAAGGGTATACTCAGACATGAGTCCCTTGCTCACTGCTCCATCAGGATTCAAGCAAGCCGGGCCGACGACGCCTGAAATGGCAGAAACCGGTCCCCGGAAGCTTGTCTCCTTTCTGGTGAAGAATTGGCTTGGTAGTTTGGTCTGCCCTGTTCCCATGATGCACTGGGCCAGGGACAGACTAATTTGCATATAGCCAGGTTCGGAGCTGGGATGGGGCAGTGAGCTAAATAACGGTGATGGATCAAGCCCTGATCTTTGGACTGGGTAAGAGTGGTCTGCTTAATTCAGACACTCTGTTCATCACCACCCCCTTTTCTGAATCATTTTGTCCACCATAAGCGTGGAAGGGTATACTCAGACATGAGTCCCTTGCTCACTGCTCCATCAGGATTCAAGCAAGCCGGGCCGACGACGCCTGAAATGGCAGAAACCGGTCCCCGGAAGCTTGTCTCCTTTCTGGTGAAGAATTGGCTTGGTAGTTTGGTCTGCCCTGTTCCCATGATGCACTGCGCCAGGGACAGACTAATTTGCATATAGCCAGGTTCTGAGCTGGGATGGGGCAGTGAGCTAAATAACGGTGATGGATCAAGCCCTGATCTTTGGACTGGGTAGGGTGGTCTGCTTAATTCAGACACTCTGTTCATCACCACCCCCTTTTCTGAATCATTTTGTCCACCATAAGCGTGGAAGGGTATACTCAGACATGAGTCCCTTGCTCACTGCTCCATCAGGATTCAAGCAAGCCGAGCCGACGACGCCTGAAATGGCAGAAACCGGTCCCCGGAAGCTTGTCTCCTTTCTGGTGAAGAATTGGCTTGGTAGTTTGGTCTGCCCTGTTCCCATGATGCACTGGGCCAGGGACAGACTAATTTGCTTATAGCCAGGTTCTGAGCTGGGATGGGCAGTGAGCTAAATAACGGTGATGGATCAAGCCCTGATCTTTGGACTGGGTAAGAGTGGTCTGCTTAATTCAGACACTCTGTTCATCACCACCCCCTTTTCTGAATCATTTTGTCCACCATAAGCGTGGAAGGATATACTCAGACATGAGTCCCTTGCTCACTGCTCCATCAGGATTCAAGCAAGCCGGGCCGACGACGCCTGAAATGGCAGAAACCGGTCCCCGGAAGCTTGTCTCCTTTCTGGTGAAGAATTGGCTTGGTAGTTTGGTCTGCCCTGTTCCCATGATGCACTGGGCCAGGGACAGACTAATTTGCATATAGCCAGGTTCTGAGCTGGGATGGGGCAGTGAGCTAAATAACGGTGATGGATCAAGCCCTGATCTTTGGACTGGGTAAGAGTGGTCTGCTTAATTCAGACATTCTGTTCATCACCACCCCCTTTTCTGAATCATTTTGTCCACCATAAGCGTGGAAGGGTATACTCAGACATGAGTCCCTTGCTCACTGCTCCATCAGGATTCAAGCAAGCCGGGCCGACGACGCCTGAAATGGCAGAAACCGGTCCCCGGAAGCTTGTCTCCTTTCTGGTGAAGAATTGGCTTGGTAGTTTGGTCTGCCCTGTTCCCATGATGCACTGGGCCAGGGACAGACTAATTTGCATATAGCCAGGTTCTGAGCTGGGATGGGGCAGTGAGCTAAATAACGGTGATGGATCAAGCCCTGATCTTTGGACTGGGTAAGAGTGGTCTGCTTAATTCAGACACTCTGTTCATCACCACCCCCTTTTCTGAATCATTTTGTCCACCATAAGCGTGGAAGGGTATAATCAGACATGAGTCCCTTGCTCACTGCTCCATCAGGATTCAAGCAAGCCGGGCCGACGACGCCTGAAATGGCAGAAACCGGTCCCCGGAAGCTTGTCTCCTTTCTGGTGAAGAATTGGCTTGGTAGTTTGGTCTGCCCTGTTCCCATGATGCACTGGGCCAGGGACAGACTAATTTGCATATAGCCAGGTTCTGAGCTGGGATGGGGCAGTGAGCTAAATAACGGTGATGGATCAAGCCCTGATCTTTGGACTGGGTAAGAGTGGTCTGCTTAGTTCAGACACTCTGTTCATCACCACCCCCTTTTCTGAATCATTTTGTCCACCATAAGCGTGGAAGGGTATACTCAGACATGAGTCCCTTGCTCACTGCTCCATCAGGATTCAAGCAAGCCGGGCCGACGACGCCTGAAATGGCAGAAACCGGTCCCCGGAAGCTTGTCTCCTTTCTGGTGAAGAATTGGCTTGGTAGTTTGGTCTGCCCTGTTCCCATGATGCACTGGGCCAGGGACAGACTAATTTGCATATAGCCAGGTTCTGAGCTGGGATGGGGCAGTGAGCTAAATAACGGTGATGGATCAAGCCCTGATCTTTGGACTGGGTAAGAGTGGTCTGCTTAATTCAGACACTCTGTTCATCACCACCCCCTTTTCTGAATCATTTTGTCCACCATAAGCGTGGAAGGGTATACTCAGACATGAGTCCCTTGCTCACTGCTCCATCAGGATTCAAGCAAGCCGGGCCGACGACGCCTGAAATGGCAGAAACCGGTCCCCGGAAGCTTGTCTCCTTTCTGGTGAAGAATTGGCTTGGTAGTTTGGTCTGCCCTGTTCCCATGATGCACTGGGCCAGGGACAGACTAATTTGCATATAGCCAGGTTCTGAGCTGGGATGGGGCAGTGAGCTAAATAACGGTGATGGATCAAGCCCTGATCTTTGGACTGGGTAAGAGTGGTCTGCTTAATTCAGACACTCTGTTCATCACCACCCCCTTTTCTGCATCATTTTGTCCACCATAAGCGTGGAAGGGTATACTCAGACATGAGTCCCTTGCTCACTGCTCTAATCAGGATTCAAGCAAGCCGGGCCGACGACGCCTGAAATGGCAGAAACCGGTCCCCGGAAGCTTGTCTCCTTTCTGGTGAAGAATTGACTTGGTAGTTTGGTCTGCCCTGTTCCCATGATGCACTGGGCCAGGGACAGACTAATTTGCATATAGCCAGGTTCGGAGCTGGGATGGGGCAGTGAGCTAAATAACGGTGATGGATCAAGCCCTGATCTTTGGACTGGGTAAGAGTGGTCTGCTTCATTCAGACACTCTGTTCATCACCACCCCCTTTTCTGAATCATTTTGTCCACCATAAGCGTGGAAGGGTATACTCAGACATGAGTCCCTTGCTCACTGCTCCATCAGGATTCAAGCAAGCCGGGCCGACGACGCCTGAAATGGCAGAAACCGGTCCCCGGAAGCTTGTCTCCTTTCTGGTGAAGAATTGGCTTGGTAGTTTGGTCTGCCCTGTTCCCATGATGCACTGCGCCAGGGACAGACTAATTTGCATATAGCCAGGTTCTGAGCTGGGATGGGGCAGTGAGCTAAATAACGGTGATGGATCAAGCCCTGATCTTTGGACTGGGTAAGAGTGGTCTGCTTAATTCAGACACTCTGTTCATCACCACCCCCTTTTCTGAATCATTTTGTCCACCATAAGCGTGGAAGGGTATACTCAGACATGAGTCCCTTGCTCACTGCTCCATCAGGATTCAAGCAAGCCGGGCCGACGACGCCTGAAATGGCAGAAACCGGTCCCCGGAAGCTTGTCTCCTTTCTGGTGAAGAATTGGCTTGGTAGTTTGGTCTGCCCTGTTCCCATGATGCACTGGGCCAGGGACAGACTAATTTGCATATAGCCAGGTTCCGAGCTGGGATGGGCAGTGAGCTAAATAACGGTGATGGATCAAGCCCTGATCTTTGGACTGGGTAAGAGTGGTCTGCTTAATTCAGACACTCTGTTCATCACCACCCCCTTTTCTGAATCATTTTGTCCACCATAAGCGTGGAAGGATATACTCAGACATGAGTCCCTTGCTCACTGCTCCATCAGGATTCAAGCAAGCCGGGCCGACGACGCCTGAAATGGCAGAAACCGGTCCCCGGAAGCTTGTCTCCTTTCTGGTGAAGAATTGGCTTGGTAGTTTGGTCTGCCCTGTTCCCATGATGCACTGGGCCAGGGACAGACTAATTTGCATATAGCCAGGTTCTGAGCTGGGATGGGGCAGTGAGCTAAATAACGGTGATGGATCAAGCCCTGATCTTTGGACTGGGTAAGAGTGGTCTGCTTAATTCAGACACTCTGTTCATCACCACCCCCTTTTCTGAATCATTTTGTCCACCATAAGCGTGGAAGGGTATACTCAGACATGAGTCCCTTGCTCACTGCTCCATCAGGATTCAAGCAAGCCGGGCCGACGACGCCTGAAATGGCAGAAACCGGTCCCCGGAAGCTTGTCTCCTTTCTGGTGAAGAATTGGCTTGGTAGTTTGGTCTGCCCTGTTCCCATGATGCACTGGGCCAGGGACAGACTAATTTGCATATAGCCAGGTTCTGAGCTGGGATGGGGCAGTGAGCTAAATAACGGTGATGGATCAAGCCCTGATCTTTGGACTGGGTAAGAGTGGTCTGCTTAATTCAGACACTCTGTTCATCACCACCCCCTTTTCTGAATCATTTTGTCCACCATAAGCGTGGAAGGGTATAATCAGACATGAGTCCCTTGCTCACTGCTCCATCAGGATTCAAGCAAGCCGGGCCGACGACGCCTGAAATGGCAGAAACCGGTCCCCGGAAGCTTGTCTCCTTTCTGGTGAAGAATTGGCTTGGTAGTTTGGTCTGCCCTGTTCCCATGATGCACTGGGCCAGGGACAGACTAATTTGCATATAGCCAGGTTCTGAGCTGGGATGGGGCAGTGAGCTAAATAACGGTGATGGATCAAGCCCTGATCTTTGGACTGGGTAAGAGTGGTCTGCTTAGTTCAGACACTCTGTTCATCACCACCCCCTTTTCTGAATCATTTTGTCCACCATAAGCGTGGAAGGGTATACTCAGACATGAGTCCCTTGCTCACTGCTCCATCAGGATTCAAGCAAGCCGGGCCGACGACGCCTGAAATGGCAGAAACCGGTCCCCGGAAGCTTGTCTCCTTTCTGGTGAAGAATTGGCTTGGTAGTTTGCTCTGCCCTGTTCCCATGATGCACTGGGCCAGGGACAGACTAATTTGCATATAGCCAGGTTCGGAGCTGGGATGGGGCAGTGAGCTAAATAACGGTGATGGATCAAGCCCTGATCTTTGGACTGGGTAAGAGTGGTCTGCTTAATTCAGACACTCTGTTCATCACCACCCCCTTTTCTGAATCATACCTTCCCTGGGAGGCACAAGGCACTATAATCAAATTTTCTTTGCAGTTTTGCCCCATTACTCCAGCTCCCTTACCTGTGGAGAATTGGGCAAGGGCTGCCCTTGTTGGAAAGCTTGTCACTTGGAGCCAGATGTAGGAGCCTAAATACCGGTCGGTAACGGCCGATTTCGGCCGTTACCGACCGGTATTTAAGAATTGGTATGTAGGGGCATTTATTTTACAGATTCGGTAAATTTACCGAATCGGTAATTTTACCGATTCGGTAAATCCAAATGTAGGTGGGACTCTTCTGAGTCCCAAAGGCCATACAGATTCGGTATTTTACCACCCAATCCAATTGGGTGGTAAAATATCGATCCAGGTGTGCATGCACATTTGTGCATGCACACCTATGCCATGTGACAGACAGACATGCCCTAAGGGCATGTCTGTGTGCCACATGGCACACATGCCTGTATTTGGGGTGCTAGAGGGTGTCAAAGTGACACCCCCTGCACCCTTGCAGGAATCGGTATTTACCGATTCGGTAATTACCGAATCGGTATTTCCCATTGATTCCTATGGGCTTCACAGCCCATAGGAATCAATAGGAAATACCGATTCGGTATTTACCGAATCGGTAAATACCGAATTTTAAAGAATCGGTAATTCAATTACCGATTCTTCCTAAATCTCCCTCCTTCATATTTACCGATTCATAAATACCGAATCGGTAAAATTCGGTATTTATGAATTGATAAATACGATTTTCCTACATCTGGCCCTTGGTAAGCAAAGTAATGTTGAGGAGCAATTAAGGAAAGTTTATTTTACAATGCATTGTAAATGGCTTGCAATGATGCATAGAAATGTCCTTTCACCAACCATGGCATTTGAAGTCCATAAAGCCTCACTTTGATACTCTGCACAAGTTCTAAATCCCTTCCATAAAGGGGAATTTTCTCCAGACTTTCAAAAGTGCTGCCCAGTTCAACGCATATGTTCCAGAACCTGTCCCAGAAAATCACAATCTTCAGGTGCACCAGTATTGGCATGGAAAGCTATGTCAGTGGCCAGAGTTAGCAAATTATGCACTGGCTGTTTCGGCGTTGCCCGTCTAAAGTGCCAGTGTTAACAGGGCCTTTTCACAGATAAAGGTTTACATAGGTAAGAAAGAGCAGTGCGCATGGCTAAAGACTCACTGAAGGAGTATTGCAGGGTGTACCACAATAAGTTAGATTTTTTTTTCATTTATTTGGACCTCATATACCCTGCACGTACACTGTTTATATACCATACACTGTTTCTATTGTTTTTAATGGTGAGAAAATGTGTAACCACTGATAACCATTATTTTAAGGTATTGAAATCACTTGAAAACACTGAAAGACCCCCGCCAGAATTTACCAAAAATAGAAACTGAAAACAGGAAAGCCCTATATAGCCAATGTCTGTTTTCAATTATACTTGTGTCTAGATGAACAAGTTACTACCCTTCGCTCACACTTTGTCTGGTGGAGACTATCCAGTCGCAGAACCCTAACCCCAAAATTCACAAAATTAAATTCAGGATAAATAAAAATGTCACGGTCTCTCTCAGTTTTGGACAAGAGTACATTTGTTATTGCAAATATAAGACACTGCTCAGAATAAATACATCTATATATATCTATTGCATACATCAGGATTACTGCTGCAAGTTGTCATTTTGCTTAAAACATTTTTAAGCCGTTTCTGCAGGACAATTTTCTAGGTTTCTAAACTCTGTGTCTGCATTAAGTATATCCAAACAATGTGAATTCCTGCCTTTCTTGCATCTAAAGTATGAAACTGAAGCTCTTTACACTTCAAAATGAAGCTACTTCTGCACAAATTTGATCAAGGGGCTTGAATTGGTGGCCAATGCTGTAACAGTTTCAAACGTCACACTAGTCTTTTCACATTTAATAGGCTTTAATCACCTTGAACAACATTCAATTCTAAACTGCATCATTTTTTTTAATAAAAAATGTTTTGGGGGAGTTTTATACAGCGCAAACTAGACCAGAGACATCGGGTATCGGAGCGCTTTACATGAGCACCAGTTTCGTTACAGACGGGCACATTCATCTTTTTTGTTAGCTACTGTTCATTGGTTGTATGGTCATATCAGGAACTTTTTAAAGAGAAAATAACCTTCTTAAAATGGGCAATCTAAAGAATATAGAGACACCAGACCTGTTTGAAATTACTCTGGTTTCAGTAAAATTATGTTATTATTCCTAAATAGTCTGCTACATCAGAGCCATTGGTAACTGTACTCAACATATAGAATGTCTTGGATCTTACAAACCATGTGCACAGTGCCACAGTACACTGCAGGTCCTTGCCGGCATATGGTCTACACATCTACCTAATCATACGAAGCATATCTGCGATCTGTTCAGTAGAGGTCTTTAAAAAATCATTGTGAGTGCATGCAAAGTAGACAACATACCGCAGGACAAGTTATTTTTAAGAATGAGAGTCAGGAGGAAACAATGAGGGCTTAGAAGCATCTAGCTAAACAGAGCACTGCATATTCCATGAGATACTGAGGTGCCCCATCAATACACTCTCCAAGTTGGAGGAACACTCAGTCAATAAGTATGCAGGATCATCTTCTCTACAGAAACTGAGTACTTGTTCCTACTCCCGGTGTCAAGGCCCAAGGAGGGCATAGCCAACCATTAGAAGCTAAAAGTCTTCCGGTACCGACTTTGTTGCGGCAATTTTTTTTTTTACCTGATTAGGTCGTCTTCATCTTCTTGAGGGAGCGTTTAGCTGGGGCACTATGGCTGAGGCATTGCACTTTGGTGCAACAACACTGGTATGTTGCAACAAGATGCCAAGCATTCTCTACTTTGTGGATGAGTCTACCTCAACCTCCCTCCAGCAAATATGGATGACTGCAGGTGGAAGTGAAGCTAGCCTCTACAGTGAGCACTTGTTTTTATACAAGTCATCCCTTCTGATTTTCCTTCTCTACAGGAGGTTGAGGACCAATAAAAGTTAGTGAGGGAGATTTTTAAGAGCATCCTGACAGGCAAGAGAGTCTAGTGCCACAATGCAAAAAAGAATAAGTAAATACATATAAAAAACCCAGAAGAGGTCAATATTTAGCACCATCAATCATTTACTGGTGCAAAAGAACCACAAAGAAAGCAAGCACTTAGGACACTTACCACTCACTACCCCAAGTACCCCAGTGTCTGTCCCAGTTCCTTATCAAGCAGTACCACTGTGCTCTGACCTATATCTCACACATTCATGGACTATGGAGAATAGGGCCCGACTCCCATACCAACTGCTTGAGTTAGGGTGGTACTCTTTGAATTCTTTCAAACAGATGAAGAGAGATGTATGCAAATTACGTGTGTTGAAGAACCGGGTTATTTAAGACCCGGCAGCGCCAGGGGCACGCCCAAAGTCTTCGGGTATCACCTGTCTTAGAACACAGAGACACGGAAACTTCTTGGTGGCGTCAAAGATCGAATTTATTGGCTGCAGCCAGTAACAGAAGTCCTAGAAGTCAACACGGTATGAGTTCTCAGGAGACTGCTCAATTTTACAAAGCAAGTCATCCCTTTTTATGCCAAAAATCACATTCCAGACAAATACCTTACATTTACAAACTGTCCAATCACATGTATCCACACCAAAAGTATCGCATGACGGTAAAACCCACTTTTCAGTTACCCGGCCCATGATCAATCATTGGTCAAACCCAACATTCTTCTTTAGACAGGTCAAACTAACCCATAATAAACAAGCATTTGGAATGCAATAGGTCTCGCATTATGAAAGTTTGAGCTATTGGTCTTGTAAATGACAATTTTTTTATTTATGTGTTGATTTTGAAAATAGCTAAATTAATAGCTTTGTCATTTGCAATGCCAATAGTTATAACTTTCGCACATGTGACGACTATAGCATTTGTAATGCAACATGTTTTGTATTTACGTGACTTAGATGTATTGATATTACAAATAGCAACGGCTTTTAATTTTTTAAAATAATTAATACTTAAATAAAAGTGATTGTAATTTATATTGGCAATAGCTTAAACTTTTGTAAATAACGTTTGTGAAGATTATGTTCAGTGTATTTTATTGTGATGAAAATCCAAGAACAGAAGTGAAATAACATCTTTTTGTGACATTTGTAATAAAGCTTGAAACATTGAGAGAACATAATTGAACCAGTTGTTGTTGAATGGTTGCACAGATTGATGCTGTGATGTCGCGGAGTGATGCTGTGGTGGTGCTGAGTGATGCTGGGATTGCGCTGAGTGGTGCTGTGGTGGTGCTGAGTGGTGCTGTGGTGGTGCTGAGTGATGCTGTGGTGGTGCTGAGTGATGCTGTGGTGGTGCTGAGTGATGCTGTGGTGGTGCTGAGTGATGCTGTGGTGCTGCTGAGTGATGCTGTGGTGGTGGTGCTGAGTTCTCTGTGCAACTGCACTCTGCAACTGCACTCTGCAACTGCACTCTGCAACTGCACTCTGAATCTGCACTCTGCACTCTGAATCTGCACTCTGCACTCTGAATCTGCACTCTGCACTCTGAATCTGCACTCTGAATCTGCACTCTGCACTCTGAATCTGCACTCTGAATCTGCACTCTGCACTCTGCACTCTGAATCTGCACTCTGCACTCTGAATCTGCACTCTGCACTCTGAATCTGCACTCTGCACTCTGAATCTGCACTCTGAATCTGCACTCTGAATCTGCACTCTGCACTCTGAATCTGCACTCTGAATCTGCACTCTGAATCTGCACTCTGCACTCTGAATCTGCACTCTGAATCTGCACTCTGAATCTGCACTCTGCACTCTGCACTCACAATCTGCACTCTGAATCTGCACTCTGCACTCACAATCTGCACTCTGAATCTGCACTCGGCACTCACAATCTGCACTCTGAATCTGCACTCTGAATCTGCACTCTGAATTTGCACTCTGCACTCTGAATCTGCACTCTGCATCTGCACTCTGGATCTGCACTCTGCATCTGCACTCTGCACTCTGAATCTGCACTCTGAATCTGCACTCTGAATCTGCACTCTGAATCTGCACTCTGCACTCTGAATCTGCACTCTGCACTCTGAATCTGCACTCTGAATCTGCACTCTGCACTCTGAATCTGCACTCTGAATCTGCACTCTGAATCTGCACTCTGAACTCTGAATCTGCACTCTGAACTCTGAATCTGCACTCTGCACTCACAATCTGCACTCACAATCTGCACTCTGCACTCACAATCTGCACTCTGCACTCACAATCTGCACTCTGCACTCACAATCTGCACTCTAAATCTGCACTCTGCACTCTGAATCTGCACTCTGCACTCTGAATCTGCACTCACAATCTGCACTCACAATCTGCACTCACAATCTGCACTCACAATCTGCACTCTACAATCTGCACTCTACAATCTGCACTCTGAATCTGCACTCTGCACTCTACATATGGTATGTTATGCTTACATACGTTCCATATATTATCCATGTATATGCCACATTTAGTTAAGAATATATGTTCTGTTTAGTTACATTACTTTGTTTGTATACCCTTTTATGCTGCTCTAAAGTTATTTCAATGGGTGAAATGCAGAGCCTGGGTAGCAGGAAGGAGAAGATAAGAGAGTGCATCGAGTGCGGACTTGTGAGCAAGCGCCTTAAGCCATCAGGATGCTACTTCAAGGCGTGTAGACAGGGTCGTAATACCCAATGATACTCGTAAAGGTAGCTACAAAAAATGGCGTTAGGTTGTGCACACACCCTGCAAAGATGCGTGTAGCGCCTGAAGTCACAAGTTGAACCTGGTGTTGTTCGCTACAATAGACGATAGTTATCAGTGAGGTTTGTTCCACCATGAAACGAAAGTTGGCTGCCGAGAGTAACAAGGCAGTGCTGGGAGGGGGGCTGCGCACCAACTGAAGTGCTCTGGTTGCACGGCCTGCGGCCGTGTGAAGTGTTATCAGTGAGGTTTGTTCCACCATGAAACGAGAGTTGGCTGCCGAGAGTAACAAGGCAGTGCTGGGAGGGGGGCTGCGCACCAACTGAAGTGCTCTGGTTGCACGGCCTGCGGCCGTGTGAAGTGATAAGCCTTTGAAGTATGTCACGGCGCCTGAGGGGAGAGCAGAGAGAAGAGAAGGCTCGTGCGGGCAGAAAGGACGGCCGTGGGAGGTGGGAGGAGAATTCGGCATGGCTGGGGAGGGGGAGGAGAAATTAAAGTAAAGGCTGTGTTTGCGGGGAGAGAGAGGGGAGGTGCTGGTGTAGGAGGAGTGCTGCTACGGCCTGGGGGAAGCTGGCTGGGGAGGGGGAGGAGAAATGAATGTAAGGCTGTGGGGAACAGAGTTTATGGCCCAAAAGCGCGTGCCTTTGGCCACGTGAACTTCAAGAAAACCGCAAGGAACGAAGCCCTTGGTTTGACGAGGATTTCGAGCACTTGAATTCTCGCTCCTCAATGCGCTTGCGCGCATTGTAGGTCACGAGACCTAAAAAGGGCACATCCCCATCGTAAATAGACCATAAAGTAAGGAGCAGAAACAGGTGTGAGTAGGATAAGGCATATTTGTGTGCAATAAAGTTTTACGATGTCCTGGGCTCTGATCCTTAATCTTGATCAGCTAAAGGGCAGGAACTGGTTTAACAAGGTCAGCTTCAGGCAACAGGGTCAGTTCACTCAGGTCAAACAGGAGTCAGCACAAACTGGAGGTACATGTACTTAGAGGACTTGTTCAGCCACAGTCATCGGCCTATGTGAGGGCAACCACAAAATGGCTGCTATACACAAAATGGAACCCAAGGGTTCAGAACGAAATCCCTAAATACGTAGTGAATCCATCGGTCTAACGTGATGAAAACACTTATACTTGTCGTACTAACTAGTTACGGTTCGCTAATATCAAATTCGTAACGAAACCATGACCTTTATGAAACGGGTTCAGAATTCACGGAACCTCAGAGTAGGCAATTTCACCCATGTATTACTTTCTGGAGGACGCTCCCTCTAAAAAGCCATTGGACTCCCTTATTTTTGTGACGGATACACTGATGGTCCAGATTCTCTAGTCGATTCTGATAAAGTATTCACTTTACCTGGTGGAGTCCATTTTGAGAACTATTAGATGAAAAGGTTAAAACTTACCTGTAGGAGTAGTTCCGCAGATTGTAGACTTGTCTCCTATTCACATGCTGTGCTTTATGCCGCCATCTAGTTGGCAGTTTCAGAATAGTGTTTGTTTCCCCTTTTGAGATGGCTGACCATTTGGTGGCCATATCCATCCTTCTATGACGTCAGACATGCACCCACAAAGTTCCTGTGCTTAATCTTCAAGTTATTTTTTCCCCTTTTTGGTGACCTCCCATCTTTGGACTTTATTTCTCTGGTATAGATCTTTCTGAACCCTTATTTATGTATTCATATGTCATCTTTGGGGAGGCGGGAGGATCGCATGTTTAGTCAGGAAACCTTCAAACTGCAAAATTTCACTTACAATATAGTTAAGCTTTTTGTTTTGCAGCATGTATCTTTTCCGAATCAACATGCTGCACATGGATTATTAAGCGGTAATCCCCCACACAGTCAGGAGGGTATGTTGAAGAAAGTGTGGACGGATGACCAGGTTGCTGTCACTCAGATGTCATTTATGAATAGGTTTCCTTGGAATAGTAATGTGGATTCCTTTTTCCTAGTTCAGTGTGCTTCAATGACACCCCTGCTCTCTGCAACACTTTGGATCAACAAGTTACTTGCCTTCAGTAAAGCTTTCTGGAGAGATTCTAACCACTGATTACTCACCTTCTGAATATTGTCAGGCCTCAGAATCGATCCAGAAACTTTTGAACAGGATCCGCACCAATATCATTCAGCTCCAGAAATAATGTGTGGGTCTTTATATGCACTACTCCAGCATGCTGACAGATGCTTTCTAGGTTGTATACGCCCCCAACAGCAAATTGGCTTTGACCAGTGTGCAAATTCCTAGACTTGGGATCTTATTAATGAGTAGAGCTCAGATCACAGGATGGGAGGGTCAGTGATGAATCTGCACTGTACCAGAAAGAGCAATACTGAAGGTAAGTAACTTGTTCCTCTGATAGAGACCTCTAGGCACAGATGTTTCACCCTTTAAAATGAGCACCAGAGCAGAACCAATTTGGAGGTGAGTCTGTGTATTAGCTCAAACCAAGAAGTCCTGTAGGACCTAGCAGGTGAAATGCCCTTCTCAGTAAACCTGGCTGTCTAAACATGAATGCTTCCTGAACATATAGAGTGACACCCATGCTGCCACCTGGCAAACATCCAGGACAGGAACTCGGTGTGCCAGGTCGTTCGGTCCAGAGACAGAGATTACGACTGTGTGTGTGGGAGGCAACTCCAACCTACATCGTAATCGGGCCCTTATTAGACATTTTTGCTTTTTTAACCAAGGCAATTACTTCCATAGGCTGACCTTCACCATACACCCACAGCCTCTCCTGCACCCTCTCGTTATTTACATGCATAATGATTTGATCACGTATTAAACCATCATGTAAAAGGGGGGCCTCAAGTGATCCTAGGGGGGGGCGTCAGGCTGTGGTCAAAAGCATTTATAATCCATGCTCAACGTTTTCTTTTCAGGCCATCCCTGATCAATGTAGGCTTTTACACAATCTAAGACTTCATCTTCAGCCCTGCATCCTTCCATTATTTACTGCTGATAGCATTATTCCTCACATCTTCCTCTGTCCAAGCCACACTGAACTCTTCACATCCCTTAGGAATTCTCTCTAAAGACAAGGGTAGTCTACTCAGGCAGTCTGCCACCTGATTCTTGACACCCGGCAAATAATGTACAGAATACCTAAGGTATGTGAAGGGTTCAGTGGAAGGCTATGTACACTAAGTAATTCTAAAGAATAATGCCTAACCCAAGGTGCATAAATTCAGAAAGATACCATGGGTATCGAGAGAGGAAGTCAACAGGAATTAGATAAATTGTTCAATGAAGGTAAAATTGAGGAAGTGGATGCCTATGAATAGATTGCTTTAAATAATTTATTTTTTAAAGTGGGGGATGTGTGAGAGTCTATTACATGTGTCTCACCACGGAAATAGAGAGGGGACTATTTAAACACCCGCAATGGAGGATCCGGTTTCTCGGATCTCCACTACCCATGACGTCAGACGCCAGAAGCAGCTGGATACACCGGAGCTAAACTTTCGCTCTACCCGAACGCAGGTATTTTTGGGGCAGTTCTTTAAGAATATGACACGTTCATATTGTATAGCTGGCTATATAGTTACTCCCCACATTTTTTTTATTTTTTTATTTTTTTTAAAGAACCTTTATTTCAATGAGCATGAAATTACAAACACGGGCCTACAACCAGTGTGGCCGGCCGCTAATTAAATCGAGCAGAAAGTAAGGAAGAAGTATCACAGCAATCCGGCGCTTAAAAACAAAGCCACATCCAGGATACAGCAGAGAATCAAGATAATACGTGATACCAAGGATTTGAAACGGTTCATTTTTAAATAACCAAAAATTAAATCGAAAATCGACATTGCATTGTCATTCCGGCTCCCAACACAGTCAGCTAAAACACATTATCACTCCGATGGTGAACATAGATTGAATGGGAAAGGAGAAGAGTACCAAAGTCAGAATAAATGCAATAGTCACGTACCAAGCACGGTATGCGAGCCCCACCCCTGAAAGGGAACGTACTATGGGAGACATGAAGACGACGACATTGAAGAAGGAAAAGGGCAAAGGGCCATAGAAACAAACAAGCATTGAAAATGCAATAGGTCTCGCAATAGAAGAGTTTGACATTTTTCGTTTTGCAAATGGATGAGTGACACCTATAGCATTTGGAATGCAACATGTTTTGTATTTACGTGACTTATATGGCAGCTCTGGTCGTTATGCTACATCTCTAGATAGTTTTATCTTTCGCAAATGTGACACCTATTGTAACACAATATGTGTTGTGAGGGTGAGTGAGGGTGAGGGGTTGAGGGTGAGGGGTTGAGGGTGAGTGAGGGTGAGGGTGAGTGAGGGTGAGGGTGAGTGAGGGTGAGGGGTTGAGGGTGAGGTGTTGAGGGTGAGTGAGGGTGAGGTGTTGAGGGTGAGTGAGGGTGAGGGGTTGAGGGTGAGTGAGGGTGAGGGGTTGAGGGTGAGTGAGGGTGAGGGTGAGTGAGTGTGAGGGGTTGAGGGTGAGTGAGGGTGAGGGTGAGTGAGGGTGAGGGGTTGAGGGTGAGTGAGGGTGAGGGTGAGGGTGAGGCTGAGGGGTTGAGGGTGAGTGAGGGTGAGTGAGAGTGAGGGTGAGTGAGGGGTTGAGGGTGAAGGGTTGAGGGTGGGTGAGGGTGAGGGGTTGAGGGTGAGTGAGGGTGAGGGGTTGAGGGTGAGTGTGGGTGAGGGTGAGTGAGGGTGAGGTGTTGAGGGTGAGTGAGGGTGAGGGGTTGAGGGTGAGTGAGGGTGAGGGTGAGTGAGTGTGAGGGGTTGAGGGTGAGTGAGGGTGAGGGTGAGTGAGGGTGAGGGGTTGAGGGTGAGTGAGGGTGAGGGTGAGGTTGAGGGGTTGAGGGTGAGTGAGAGTGAGGGTGAGTGAGGGGTTGAGGGTGAAGGGTTGAGGGTGGGTGAGGGTGAGGGGTTGAGGGTGAGTGAGGGTGAGGGTGAGTGTGGGTGAGGGTGAGTGAGGGTGAGGGTGAGTCAGGGTGAGTGAGGGTGAGGGTGAGTGAGGGTGAGTGAGGGTGAGGGGTTGAGGGTGAGTGAGGGTGAGTGAGGGTGAGGGGTTGAGGGTGAGTGAGGGTGAGGGGTTGAGGGTGAGTGAGGGTGAGGCATTGAGGGTGAGTGAGGGTGAGGGTGAGGGTGAGTGTGGGTGAGGGTGAGTGAGGGTGAGGGTGAGTGAGGGTGAGGGTGAGTGAGGGTGAGTGAGGGTGAGGGTGAGTGAGGGTGAGTGAGGGTGAGGGGTTGAGGGTGAGTGAGGGTGAGTGAGGGTGAGTGAGGGTGAGGGGTTGAGGGTGAGTGAGGGTGAGGGGTTGAGGGTGAGTGAGGGTGAGGGTGAGTGAGTGTGAGGGGTTGAGGGTGGGTGAGGGTGAGGGTGAGGCTGAGGGGTTGAGGGTGAGTGAGAGTGAGGGTGAGTGAGGGGTTGAGGGTGAAGGGTTGAGGGTGGGTGAGGGTGAGGGGTTGAGGGTGAGTGAGGGTGAGGGGTTGAGGGGTTGAGGGTGAGTGAGGGTGAGGCGTTGAGGGTGAGTGAGGGTGAGGGTGAGTGTGGGTGAGGGTGAGTGAGGGTGAGGGTGAGTGAGGGTGAGGGTGAGTGAGGGTGAGTGAGTGTGGGTGAGGGTGAGTGAGGGTGAGGGTGAGTGAGGGTGAGTGAGGGTGAGTGAGGGTGAGTGAGGGTGAGGGGTTGAGGGTGAGTGAGGGTGAGTGAGGGTGAGGGGTTGAGGGTGAGTGAGGGTAAGGGGTTGAGGGTGGGTGAGGGTGAGGGTGAGGGGTTGAGGGTGAGTGAGGGTGAGGGTGAGGGTGAGGCTGAGGGGTTGAGGGTGAGTGAGGGTGAGTGAGAGTGAGGGTGAGTGAGGGGTTGAGGGTGAAGGGTTGAGGGTGGGTGAGGGTGAGGGGTTGAGGGTGAGTGAGGGTGAGGGGTTGAGGGGTTGAGGGTGAGTGAGGGTGAGGCATTGAGGGTGAGTGAGGGTGAGGGTGAGTGTGGGTGAGGGTGAGTGAGGGTGAGGGTGAGTGAGGGTGAGGGTGAGTGAGGGTGAGTGAGGGTGAGGGTGAGTGAGGGTGAGGGGTTGAGGGTGAGTGAGGGTGAGTTAGGGTGAGTGAGGGTGAGGGGTTGAGGGTGAGTGAGGGTGAGTGAGAGTGAGGGGTTGAGGGTGAAGGGTTGAGGGTGGGTGAGGGTGAGGGGTTGAGGGTGAGTGAGGGTGAGGGGTTGAGGGGTTGAGGGTGAGTGAGGGTGAGGCGTTGAGGGTGAGTGAGGGTGAGGGTGAGTGTGGGTGAGGGTGAGTGAGGGTGAGGGTGAGTGAGGGTGAGTGAGGGTGAGGGTGAGTGAGGGTGAGTGAGGGTGAGTGAGGGTGAGTGAGGGTGAGGGGTTGAGGGTGAGTGAGGGTGAGTGAGGGTGAGTGAGGGTGAGGGGTTGAGGGTGAGTGAGGGTGAGGGGTTGAGGGTGAGTGAGGGTGAGGGTGAGGGGTTGAGGGTGAGTGAGGGTGAGGGTGAGGGTGAGGCTGAGGGGTTGAGGGTGAGTGAGGGTGAGTGAGAGTGAGGGTGAGTGAGGGGTTGAGGGTGAAGGGTTGAGGGTGGGTGAGGGTGAGGGGTTGAGGGTGAGTGAGGGTGAGGGGTTGAGGGTGAGTGAGGGTGAGGGGTTGAGGGTGAGTGTGGGTGAGGGTGAGTGAGGGTGAGGTGTTGAGGGTGAGTGAGGGTGAGGGGTTGAGGGTGAGTGAGGGTGAGGGTGAGTGAGTGTGAGGGGTTGAGGGTGAGTGAGGGTGAGGGTGAGTGAGGGTGAGGGGTTGAGGGTGAGTGAGGGTTAGGCTGAGGGGTTGAGGGTGAGTGAGGGTGAGTGAGAGTGAGGGTGAGTGAGGGGTTGAGGGTGAAGGGTTGAGGGTGGGTGAGGGTGAGGGGTTGAGGGTGAGTGAGGGTGAGGGGTTGAGGGGTTGAGGGTGAGTGAGGGTGAGTGAGGGTGAGTGAGGGTGAGGGTGAGTGTGGGTGAGGGTGAGTGAGGGTGAGGACGAGTGAGGGTGAGGGTGAGTGAGGGTGAGGGTGAGTGAGGGTGAGTGAGGGTGAGGGTGAGTGAGGGTGAGTGAGGGTGAGGGGTTGAGGGTGAGTGAGGGTGAGTGAGGGTGAGTGAGGGTGAGGGGTTGAGGGTGAGTGAGGGTGAGGGGTTGAGGGTGAGTGAGGGTGAGTGAGTGTGAGGGGTTGAGGGTGAGTGAGGGTGAGGGTGAGTGAGGGGTTGAGGGTGAGTGAGGGTGAGGGTGAGGCTGAGGGGTTGAGGGTGAGTGAGGGTGAGTGAGAGGGAGGGTGAGTGAGGGGTTGAGGGTGAAGGGTTGAGGGTGGGTGAGGGTGAGGGGTTGAGGGTGAGTGAGGGTGAGGGGTTGAGGGGTTGAGGGTGAGTGAGGGTGAGGCATTGAGGGTGATTGAGGGTGAGGGTGAGTGTGGGTGAGGGTGAGTGAGGGTGAGGGTGAGTGAGGGTGAGTGAGGGTGAGGGTGAGTGAGGGTGAGTAAGGGTGAGTGAGGGTGAGGGGTTGAGGGTGAGTGAGGGTGAGTGAGGGTGAGTGAGGGTGAGTGAGGGTGAGGGGTTGAGGGTGAGTGAGGGTGAGGGGTTGAGGGTGAGTGAGGGTGAGGGTGAGGGGTTGAGGGTGAGTGAGGGTGAGGGTGGGTGGGGGTGGGTGAGGGTGGGTGAGGGGTTGAGGGTGAGTGAGGGTGAGGGTGGGTGGGGGTGGGTGAGGGTGGGTGAGGGTGAGGGGTTGAGGGTGAGTGAGGGTGAGGGTGGGTGAGGGTGGGTGAGGGTGAGTGAGGGTGAGGGGTTGAGGGTGAGGGGTTGAGGGTGAGTGAGGGTGAGGTGTTGAGGGTGAGTGAGGGTGACAGCGTTTCTTTTCAAAGGCAACCGAAGTGCAAACACAAGTGGATCCCTGCCCCTCACACGATGGTTTTTAGGGTACAAATGTACAACGGCCGCCTGTGGGTCCTCGCCGGGCTTCCGAGAGGCAGGAAATACCGTTTGCATTCTTAAATTGCGAAGTTGTAGTGGGGGAGGGGGGGCGGTAAGAAAAAGGCGACCTCGAACTCCAGGTCCCAACAATCCAACACACACTCTCCGTTTAATGCAATATAATGGTGCCGAGAGACCTGGAAGGCGCGGGCCCTGCTGGCAGAGGTTGCACTGCGGCTGCGCAGCTTCAACACCTCCAAAGCACCGAAAATGACTGCTTCAATTCTACTGTGATGACTTACATGTGGTTTGGTGGCGCAGAGATTAAGCTGTAATTGATTTAAAAGCCGTACTGATTAACGAAAAGAAAGTGATTTTTTTAGGGGCAGAAGACAGTCATGGAAAACTGACATTAGGAGAGACTGTGGTTAGGGGTGTGTTATGGTAAGTGGGGAACACCGTAAACAGTTTCAGAATCCCACCCACTGTATTCAGAGAGAACCACGGGGCCGGGAGGGTTGGGGGAGTCGAGCTTACTATCACACACCCGGAGCATGCACAGAGCAAGAAGTGGGCAGGCGTCCCATTAGCTGACCTCCGTGTGACCTTCACCACATGCTGTCTATTACTACAAACGTAAGGGAGGGAGGGGGTGCCCTGTCATACAGACTGAAGACAAGCCAGTGTGCCTTAATCATATAGGCCTTTAAACACAACACTGCAGGCCCCCCAAAGGAAAAAGACTGAAAAGCTGGTAATGCAAAAAAAAAAAAACAAGACGGAGGGCATTGCTGTGGGGAGGGGGTGGAGGAGAAATGCACACGGCGGGCAGGGGAGGGGGCGGAGCGGGGAGAGCGGCATGTGGGTGTGAAGAAGCCGGGGCCTTTGAAGTGAAGCTAAGCTTCACTTCAAAAGGTGTCGGAGGAATGCGGCTGAGGGAACAGACGGCGATTGCGGCTGAGGGAACTGATGTGCACGCGCTTTTAAGCTCAATGCACATGCGCATTGAGCTTAAAAGTCACGGGCACTGCAAGGAATCGCCACGATTCCTTGCTTGTTAGTTAAAGAGTGGTTAAGCCGCAATAGTCTCGCAAGCTCGATGCGCATGCGCATCGACAGGCGAGACCTAAAAAGGAACAAAGAACAAATCCATCCCCCAACCCCCCACCCTGCACCCCTGCAAAAGGCTACGGCCTACCCCCCCAGCAGCGTGCCTGTCGCCCTAAATTAAAGACCCGAAATATAGAAAAGAAAGAGAAAAGAAGAAACAAAAAAATTGAGGAGAAGAGCCGGCGATTCGGTTACCCATTCCCTCCCACCCCCGCATACTAGAATCGTATAAACAGAAGCAATATAAAAGTATAAGTATCAGCAATCACATAAAACGCAATCAATTACAGCCCCACTAGACGTGCCCTTGAATCACCATTGACCAGCAAGAAGTCCCTCCAAATCCCAAACGAGGTCACCCCTGGCCACTTCTGGCAATAGTATCAATGATGAATAGTCCTGCAGACGAGATACAATTTGGTACAAAAGGTCCAATCGTTCCAATCAGACCAGGTAGCGCAGCCGCCCAACATGGTCGTAGCCACCGAGAGACAACTGACGATGCATGGCGGATGTCGGAATGCAACAATACCCAGACCACCAACAGTCTCAAGTCCAAAGACAGGTCCGCCAAGCACGGAACAGAAAACACAGGATGTGGGAAACACCGCAGCACAGTCCGGGCCTCATGTACCATGGATCGATGTAGCATCTCCACTCGCTGGACAGAAAATGACCCGGTGAGACAACCACTTGCGGAACAGGTGTGGCAACAGTAAGCTCAGAAACCAAATCTATTCGCGCCTCCGAGTCTGTAAACTCATCCGGGAGATATAACACTGTAGCAGAGGGAGACGCATCGGCACCAACTCGAAAGAAACCCAGTCCGCTACAAAATGGCGGGTCAGCAATGGCGGCGATCCTTCCTTCCAAATTCCGGGCTCCCCGGAGCAGGGCAGTCCGCAGGGTTGTCAGTGCAGCCAATACGTGGCCACGCGTAAGCGTTTCCCCACATTGCCAAACTCTGGGGGTCTCCAGTTCAGCAGTTTCTCTGTCCCCGGGAGGGGCGCACCCCGAGGCGCCATCCGCCATTTCAGCCATCTCGTTCTCCTCCTCTTCCCCTCCACTTCAGAGTCTCGTCCGACCACTGGAGTCGGCAGGCCCCACGGCTGGATCTCGACAGTCGGCGCTTGCTGCAGAAAGGAGAGTCACCAAAAGGCCGGACATGCTCCCCGCAGCTCGCCGCGAGCCACCCGCTGGATCCCGGACGGGACTATCAACATGGCTGGGCGTCTCACCCAAGGGGAACCGGGCAACATGGGCTCTCTCCGGCTCGGCAATATCTCGGGTTCACGGGGCAACCCACTATTGGGAGTGGGTTGATACCAACTCTCCCGGCTCGCGGCTCTCAGGCTCCCACTGACCGGCTTCTCATCCCGACCAGGGCCGCCAACGCTAGGATCACTGCAGGGCACCCTCAGCACTCGAGGCCCCGGCTTCAGCGCCACGAAGGCCGGCAAGCAGACGGGGACGGTTCTTCGGATTTACTGCACGATGGAGCCCCAGAAACAGACGGTAAGCGATTGCTTCCCTTCAGCAACTTAGATTAGCAAACCTTGCTCAGGATTATCTTCAGGATATACGTGCGGGGAGGAAGGGCCCACGGAGCCAAGCGATTATGCAACCGTTCCGATCGCCATCTTGGCTCCTCCCCCCACTCCCCACATTTTTATATATATTTCTCTCTTCATATATGTGGCGGGTCGGTAGCAGTATCAGTGCCGACGTCGGGGACAAACTTGCATCATTAAATCTAAACATCACAAGATCACGCTGAAGTTACGTATTATCATCTATGTACGTGTAGGTATTTATATATATAATTTTTTGAGTTTGTTTTTTATAGATTCACAAGCTCTATATATATATATATTCAATGATCAAAAAGCTCTGTATGGCATCAATTTGAATAGATATTCGTGTATTTCGATTGTTGGGCTAGATATATTTTTTTGGATGAGCCGATAATAGCAATTGGTGAATTTAGGAGCCATGAGTATCTAACTGAACGGAACAGGGCATTTTAACATGTTATATCGAGATAGTCCTCACTATAGATAGGCTGACATAATTAGTGGGTGTATCTATGAACCATGATCTGCAGTCATTGATATCCCCTAATTATTATAAGGACCGCAAGGCACAGGGAGGTATAAGATAGTAAAGCAAAGACAGTGCCAGGAGAATATTGAAGATAATGTATGTTGTACTCATTACCATTAAACATAATTTCCTTTTAATTCATACAGTTTTCGGCATATAATCTGAACCATACGAGATGCTCAATTAGCTCTGGGACAAATCGTCAGATATAACATTTTAAGGTAATACAGATAATAACATATTAGAATATAGCAGTCTATTCTCGTTTTTTTGTCGATCTCAAACTTTTAAAAGTTTACGCATAAAATTAGATATGAGAATTGTGCGAGCAAATCGAGTCTTTAGATATCTATTACAATGCGAGATGACACAGAGAGAATGTTTTGAATATGTTCTGAATTGTATTATCTTACTTTCAGTAGAAGATGTTTTAAAACATGTCTTGGAAAATTTATCAAATCACCAAGTTTTTTTTGACATATAAAAATAACTCTGACATACTTCTTCTTGATCAGGTTTTCACTTTATTAAAGTTGTTAAACTGATATATATTTTTTCTATTCTTAATTAGTCTATCGTTACTGGTCCATGTATGATATCAGAAATTGTGGAATACCTTCTCCTCTTGGGCAACCATACTGATTTTAGGTAAATAAAAATAAGTGCAACATAAACCTATGACATTGAAATAACTGAACAGATGATATTAATTAAAAAGCTGTATTAATTTCTATGACAGCAAGAAGAAGGAGGTCCCTATTTAAGAAATCCTTAATTATGGTTCTAACTACAATCCCGCTATCATTTTAAGGGAAATCTAAGTAAGTTATCATCCATACGACACACTATGTAGGAAGCAAGGAACTACACATGTGTAAATAAGATAAAACCTGAGAGTATAATTTTTGTATTGCAGAATTTTACCCGATACTGAAAATAGCAAAACCATTCAAGTTTTGAGCTATTACGTGAAAAACTAAGTAAGTTTTGATATTAGTATTTTATATGTCTACAGACTGAGGAGACTCTATTCACTGATAGCTAACCATATGGTCTCCCTAGATACCATATTATAACAGTTGCAATTGAGTACTCAAAGAAGACAATGTCTACAATCATACAATGAGAAATGTTTTGAATTTATGGAGGCGACATAGGAACATAAAATTATTTGTTTAATGTTAAATAAGTGACTGCATATGTATTTTTCATAGAAATCTTTTTTGAATAATATATTATATATAACTGTGTTATGATAAAAGTTGAACAAAATGCATAAGTGTGGAATAGGACAATTATGGGCCGAAAAAATAAACAGTGAATGTACTGAAAATGTATTTGTATTTTTACATCTTTTTTATTATTATTATTATATTTCTTTATATTTTTTGCAGGTAATTTGTGGTAATTTCCTGAAGAAGGCGTCCGATACGCCGAAACGCGCGTCGATAATTACTGCTTTTTTATAAAAACTCTTTTTAATGAAATGTTAATAGATGTAATTGTATGTGTAAGTATTTTTTTGATTACATGAAGTGTATTGATTGTACAGATATATTGTGTGCTGTTCTGTTGGACAAGCTTTTAGTAATACAAATCTTTAAAACATTGAATAAAACAAATAGTTTTTTACATTTAGTTTATTGTTTCTGTTGAATCCTCCGCACATTGTTGTTTTTATGATTTGTTAGTTGCCTAGGAAATGTTTATCGCACTTGAGACTCTAATACAGACATTGTGCAGAGGAATGTTGTGTTAATGTTTCATGCAACATCCACACAAAGGTTTATTTTAGATCAAAACAGGACATTGCATATTAGAAACGGGAGGGTGTCACATAGATTATTTGCAGTAATATTTGTAAGCTGCTGATGTGTTACAATATTAAAACAGACCAGTCCTGCTTTGTAATAATCTACCTCCTGCTTCGTCCCAGTATGTAATTATTCTAGTAGGCGTACCCGAGCTCAAAAGGGGGCAAAGGGAATCGCACCATGAACTACGGAATAAGTGCATGTTCTGGCTGGCCAGGCAGAGGCAATCCGACTATAAAGATGCAGGCGAGATTTTCTTGGCGGGCATGGTTAGCTGGGTGGGCAAAAGACAAAAATACGTGCAGGGGGACTGTATTGTGATCAATTTAAAAAAGCCAATGCTTGTCCAAGCCCTCCCAGGTACAAACTATTATAGGGTATTAGGTCTCTATTACTTTGATACTTCTAATCCCCAGGCCATGCCTCAACAATGAGAGAGTAAAAAAGACAGGGGTTGGGGTGGTGGAACCAGAACTGTCAATCAACCCGTTTGTGGCAGGAACCCCTAGACCTTTGCTATTTAGTAGTCTGACAGCAAACAGATTTGGGGCTCTAGAGGCAGTTGATTGACTCAAACACCCCTGTCATCAGGAAGAGAAATCCTACTGTGGGGGGTGCCTGAGAGAGGGCCATGCCTAGCAGAGAGTTCCATCATTCTAGCGTGCTATCTAGGCCAGGGGTGGTCGAGGGGAGGAGTACCCCGAAGTGAGGGAGGAAGCAATTGGGGACAATTGTCTAAGGTTATAATTAAAACACCTCCGATAAGCCCATCCTATGGGGTAGCACAGGACAACGATCCACCCACCCTAGTGGTCCCACATTCCCACCCAGTTGTAGATGGCAAAAATGAGGTTAGCACCAGATCTAGGGTGTAGTGGGGGAAGAGGGGAAGCAATTGCCAAAGGGATGTTAGTCCACTGGAGACAGATACCCAGTCCCCAAACACAGGTAGACATTTGGACACATCCAAGGTGCGGGTACTATCATGAAACTTTGCGGGATTGAGCTCCAAATTGGATAATTCTGACTGGGGGGCCTTTGTAGACCAATTTGATGTTTGCGTGTTTCAGGAAACCTGAGCTAGAGAGGAACCGCAACGGCTGGGTTATGCGTCATTTAGAGTAGTCGCCACATATAGGGTAAGGGCAGGCCTTCCGGGGAGCTCTGCACGTGGGTGGGCTCGCACCTGGGTTGCACAGCCAAGCAGATAGAGACATCTTCCAATTACATTTAGTATATTTTTCTTACATTTCAATCAAGGGCCAGAATTGCTCTTGTCAATGTTTATTCTTGGCCGGTAAGCAACAGTCAGGAATCGGTGACCCTTGATCAGTTGACCACCTTTTTATCTACCATCCCTAATAATTTCTTAGTGATCATTGGTGGTGACTTTAACTGTCAGTTTGAGCCCCTGGATGTCCTGAATGGAGGAAACCAGAGCGAAGATGACCTCTAATCCCCGAACCCAACATCCCGCCAACTAGGGCCTGGACTCCGTTTGGCGCTTCAGATTAAATCCCTCACCCTGAAACACTCACTAAGTGCATGTAAAGGCCAAACAAAATCGAAGTCACCGGGGAATTATACTGTTAACAGAATAGGACATTCCTCCATCCTAGACTACATCTTGGTAGATATGAGGTTTTGGGAAAGGGTGGTTGACTTTGAGATTGTGCCTCATCATGACAGCGATCACAATGCTCTGATCCTAGGGGCGGATATGCCGACCCCTGAGACTGCCCCTGACCTAAATTCTATGTTCGATGACAGATTAACACTTATCAACAGTTGGAGGAGAGTCTGGCGGACATATATACATCAATCCCCTAACAAGCTATCCACTCTATATGATTCCGTTATCCCGTTGCTTTTAAAAAAAAAAAAATATTTAAAAGTTTTTATATTATCAGCATGAATCCGCAAATGTTACAGCACATTTGTTTACAACTGACATACATATCGTATTACAACTTAAAAAATCCGACATCACAGGATATAATAAAATTACAGAAATAAAGGGAGAGAAAAACAACAAAAAACATCCCTATCTTAAGTTTACTGCCCTCCCCATTCTGGTTTTCCATACTTCTATAGGTTGCCAGATCTTTACGCCTAGTGTTCTTGCTCTCCGCCCCTTCCTACCATATATTGCACGTTCCAAATTATAGGTAGAGAGTAATCTAGCTAGCCAGGTTTGAAAGGTTGGAGGAGCTCCATCCAACCAGGCTTTAGTTATGCAGATCCGTAATACTGCCATGGTGACAAACATGAACTCTATGTGATGTCCCTCTCCCTCCATCGTCAGCCCAAGCAGTATCAAATTAGGAGACATTGCCACTGGAATCCCTAATGTGCCTCCTACAAATGACTTTATTGCCGTTAATAATGAAAAGAGTTGTGGACATTCCGCAAACAGATGGACTATATCCGCATTAGCTGAGTCGCATCGCGGGCAGTTTATTCCTGAGGTGCCCCCCATTGTGCTATTCTAGCAGGGGTATAATAAAGTGAGAACAGTGTTTTGTAGTGTTGTGCCTGAAGCGAGGCTGAGCATAGCACTGTGCAGCCTAAGTCTAATGACTCCTGGAAGTTCTCTTGCGATGAACCTATTTCCCCCCCCCTATTTTGTGGCGTACTTTCCCCTGTCATCTTCTTTCAATATATACAGTTCTGCATACAGCTGCCGAATCGTGCAATGTTGGCCACGCTCCACATACTCCATAATTTTGCACTGCCCAAATCCCAGTGTGCCACCCTGCTTGTTCATGAAGTAGCTTCTCAGCTGCAGGTACTTAAAGAAACTCCTTCCGTCTAATTTATACTTTGTTTGTAGCTCCTGAAACATAAGAATGCCTCCCTGATCACAGAGATCCCCTATTTTCCTAATGCCCTTTTCCTCCCATTCTTTCATAACTAAATCCCTGAATATATCCCCGGGTAGTGAGAGATTTGTATACAATCGGGTGTACCTGTGGTATCTCCCCAATCCTAGTTTTTTGGCCACTGCTGTCCACACCTTGTAGGCTGCTTTCAAAGTCTTGAACCTCGTGTGCTTAAAGTAACTAAAATCAACTGTGTTTAGAAAGGCATTCTTCGCACCCCCCCCCATCAGTGCAGTATATACATTCGTGAAATAACTTCCAGTGCCCCCCTGATCTTGATCTTGATCTTGACCCCCTCCCCCTATCATCCCCTGGAAATACTGAAGGGCTGCTGCCCAGTAATACAGTCTAAAATCTGGGGCGCCCCAACCCCCTTTCTCTCTCTCGAGAGAGTGTAATGTGTCGATACGCTCTCCTCGTTTTCCCATGCGCCCAGATAAGTCTATTGAGGATTAATTCCAATTTAGTGAACCAAGTGTGTTCAAAGAAAAGCGGAATGGCCCTAAAAATGTGCAGAAATTTGGGGAAGGTAATCATCTTTATAGTATTTATTCTGCTCATTAAAGTCAAGTTCAAATTGTGTATTCTTTCGGTATTTTTTTTCACTTTTGTTATTAAGGGATCCATGTTCAATTCAACCAACTTATCCAGATCCGTAGTAATTTTAATCCCTAGATAAGTTGCCTCTGATACTATCCTATTGTCCTGATATACTGTGCTATTATTCTGCACAATCTGTGTCTTCCCCTTATTTAATGAGTACCCCGAAATCCTACCAAATATCATTGCCTCCTGCTCAATTTCCGTGATGGCCCTCCCTGGTTCTGGTGTAATAATTGCCACGTCGTCTGCATAAGCAAACACTTTATATTCCCTAGAATGCCGCTTAACCGGGACGATATTGTTATTGCCTGCAAACCTCCGTAAAATTGGGTCTAAATATAAAGCAAATAGTAGGGGCGATGCGGGGCAGCCCTGCCGGGTTCCTCGCCCTATCCTTACCATTTCCGTATATCCTTTATTAATCCGTACCTTGCCGTGGGTCCCGTATATAAGGCCTGGATTGCTTTAATAAACCCCTGGCCAATCCCGGACCAGGCCATCACCCTCCACAGATAGTTCCAGGAGACCCTGTCGAAGGCCTTCTCTGCGTCGAGAAAGATAGCCGCGACAGGGTCTCCCGCAACTCCCGCGGCATCAATTATGGTGATCATTTGCCGTGTATGTTGAGTAGTTCCCTTCCCTGGGATAAACCCATGCTGTGTATCGCTCACCAAGCTCTCAATAACCCTGCTCAGCCTCTGTGCCAATGATTTGGAGAAGATTTTAGCGTCCGAATTCATGAGCGTAATTGGTCTATAGGACCCTGGTTTTAGTGGAGGCTTATCTTTTTGGAGTATAACTATAATGTCTGCCCCCGCCCAGGAGGGGGGAACTGATAGTCCCTGCTGTGCCTGGCCAATGATCCTATACATATCTTCCCCCAGCACATTCCAGAATGTCTTATAGAATTCTGCCGGGATTAGGTCCGGACCAGTGGCTTTACCAGAGGGGAGTTTCTGTATGGCTTCCTGAATTTCTAGTAGTGTTAATGGTTGGTCTAGCTCCTCCTTCCCCTCCTCTAACAATTCTACATGTGGTGTCTCGGACAGATATTCCATAATCTCGGCATCCGTGTTGGGGGGGGCCTTGATTGTATAAAGCCTCGTAAACATTCCTGAAGGTCTCTCTGATCTCTTCCACCTTAATTGTGACCACACCTATCCCATTCTTGATTTCTTTTATCTCACCCATGGCCAAGCTTTGCCTGGCTCTAATTGCCAGCAAATGCCCAATTCTCTCGCTGTACTCATAGCATTTTTCTTTATTGGCAAGATACCTGCAGGCGGCCTTCCTCGCTATATTCTCGGTGGCTTCTGTCTTAGCTACTTCCATCTTTAGTAAGATTTCCTCTATCGGGTCTTGCATTACTATAGCCTCAATAAGGAGTTCTTCTAGATCTGCCAGTTCTTTCATCTTTTCCTCTACCTTACTCCTTTCCTGTCTATCTCTATACAGTGTGTAGCTCAGGGTTCCCCCCTCACTGCGGCTTTGAACGCATCCCAAGTTATGCCCGATGAAGCTGTTCCCCTATTTATCTTCCAAAATATAGCGATCCACCTTTGCATATGCACAAGATAGCCTTCCTCTCTAAGAAGCCCTCTCTCAAAGGTCCAAGTGCTCTCCTTCCTGCTTTTATTCTTGTAGAGTAATGATAGAATAAGTGGGTTGTGGTCTGATAGTATCCTTGGGGTCCTTTCCAGCTGACTGTCACTTACTAATGAACTAGAAACAAAGAAATAATCTAACCTGGCCACCGTCCTATGGGGTGCAGAGTAGTATGTGCTGCCTGTACCCGGTAGATTCTTCTGAGCCCATAAGTCTACTAATGCGTTATTCCTTGCTAAGTTAACAATAGCCTGTGAAGTCTTCTTCTTCCTCCCCACGTATGGGCTCCCACCCGTTAAACCTATTTCATCCATGCCGTTTATATTAAAGTCCCCACAGTAAAATTATAGGTTCGGGCCAAATTGCCAGTTCTGTATCTAGAAATTGGAAGATGTCTGGTTCATCGTCCGTGGAGCCGTACACCGAGACAAGTGTGCATCTCCCCGCCTCTGTTTCCCCCTCCACCATCACCCATCGTCCCCATTGATCCTCTTTTTTCCTCAGGACCCTAACCCCCCCTTTCTTTGCTAATATGGCCACCACTCTTGTTTTGGTTCCTTGTTTCGTGTATGCAAGTACCTCAAATCCTAGCTGGTTCAGTATTTGGCTATTATTCCCTTCCACATGAGTCTCCTGAAGGCAAATTATGTCTAATTTGAGAGCTCTCAACATGGCAGCCACTTTCATCCTTTTGTCTCCCTCATTCAAGCCGCAAATATTTATCGAGGCTATTCTTACTATCATGGAAACTTCCTAGTAATTTCCAGCTTTTTTACTCCTATCTTCCTGTGTGTCTTAGTCTTCCCAAAAAAAGTGTATCTCTGTGTCCTATTGTCTTTGTGCTGTAGTGTACCCTCTGCGATCCCCCAACCCCCCCTCCCACCCCCTGTGGAACCCTCCCCCCCTTTTACAGGCAAGTAGGTCAAGCATGACCTACGTGTGGCTGTAGTGGATTGTAGTGTCGCTACCCTCTCCTGCCTTAACCAAAATCGTATTTGCTGTGCTGCCCCTAAGGTGCCTGAGGTGGTCTTTTACCTCTGCTACCTTGACCCCTTCCGGTGTCTGTAAGTTCCTCTAAAAACTGGTTAGCCTTTATTTCCGAAAAAACATCCTGACCTGCCCCCTTGTTATGACCTTAAGCCTTGCTGGGAACAGCAGATAGGCTTCTGAGCCCAGACCCTGGAAGGGGGCAATTAATTGCCTGAGCTTCCACCTCCTCTCCACCGTAATGTGGCAGAAGTCTGGTCTTGAGAAGAAGGTGACTCCCTCGGCTGTTATCTTGGAGTTAGGTCTAGCTTTATCCATTATCTCTTGCCTTGCCAAAAAATTTCCTAGAAACACCAGCATAGCCCTGGGTAGGTTATCCTGACTGCCATCCCTTCTTTTCTTAAGTGTAAGCGGGAAGCGGTGGGCCCTTTGGACCTCCGTCTCCCAGTGCCAGTGTGACTCAGGAAAGGCGGCCTTCAGCAGTTTGACAACATAACCCCTTGGATCTTGCCCTTCAACCCCTTCCGCCAATCCAAGAAGTCTAATGTTGTTCCGCCTCTGGCGGTTTTCAAAATCCTCCATCTTCCACTGGAGATCTTCCACCACCTTCACTTGATCCGTTTTAAAAGTCTGCCAGTCAGTTACGTCATCTTCTAGTCTGCCCGTTCTTTCTTCCACCTGAGTCACTCTTTCATCCATTTCATCAAACTTCCTATTCATCTTCCTTAGGGAGCCTTGGATTTTTTTCATTGCATGCCTAGCCCTCCGGCTCTCTGCTCTGGCTTCCCCCTGCATCTGCTTTAGCGTGTTAAACATTAAGTCAAGTGTGGCTTGCTGCGGGGAGGACCTGGTGCTGCTCCCTGCAGCTGCTGCCCGGTCCTCGAAATTAGCTTCTTGATACACATTAGTAGTTGCTGAATAGTCCCACAATAATTTTTTATTCATACTGTCAGGGGAGGCACCTCCTGCCTGCTCTCGCACCGGCCTCCTTTTTTTCCTTTGCGTGCTTTTCCCACCAGAGTCGTTAGAGCTTAGGTTCGTGTCTGAGGTACCCCCCAAGGCACTTCCAGTCTCATCTGAGGAGAGCGAGTCTGATTCCTCATTAACTGAGTAGAACTTGTCCAGTTCTGGTGAGCCACCACCTCTGGCCCCTTTATTCTCCTCCTTTTCCCTTTGTGAGTCTAGGCTTGCCAAGCTGCCCCACTTGTTTGTTCCTTCCACCCTCCTGCTGTTGAGACCTGCCTCGACCTGCAGCAGTGCGTCCAGCATATCAGTGTTAGTGTTAGTAATAGTGAGATTCACTGCGGGGTGCGCCATCCCCTGTATCACACTATCGCAGCCTCTCCCCCCTTCTGCACCCCCTCCGCTCACCTCCAGATTGCTGTCCGTGTGAGCTTCTGCTGGCGTGCTTTCGGCGGGAGGCACATTTTCCAAGCCTGACTCCGGCTCTTGCGGTTGCCTGGTAACCATGCCGCTTACGTCCTCGAGGACGGCTTCCCCCGGATCAGCGTTCACCGGCAGCAATGTCTGTCTCCGATCGGGTCCGGATGACGGTGATTTCACAGCGAATGCTTCCGTTAAGGTAGGCTGCCTTAGTGCCGTTTCGTTGCAGTCACCGGCATTCTGCGTTGCCTTCCGTTCCGAGACCCTTCCTTTGTCTAGCTTTTTAAGCTGTGCCTTAGTAGCCGTGCTAGTAGTTGCTGCCGATCGCGTTGTACTGTTGGTCTTCCTTACATTGCTTGCCGGTCCCGGGGTGTCACGCTGCCCCATTGGCTTCGTCGTATTAAGTTGAGCAGGTAGCAGCTTTTCTTTCTCAAGTCTCGAGCGTTGTGCCATTTCTCCCACTGCAGTGGAACGAGTAGCGCCACAATAGAGTTTTTTCCACCAGGCTCTCAGTAATAGAAGTAGCGAGCAGAGCCCCTGGTTTAATCGCAGATCCAGGCATGCGGCTGCCTTCTCCTTTATCTGGGTTTCAAAACTCCGCAGCATGCCCGTATTCCTCGACCATCAGCATCCCGCACAGGAAAGGGTATAGATGCGACTGCCTTCTACAATCCTCTAGCGGCCATCTTGCCTCCACAATCCTCTAGCGGCCATCTTGCCTCCTCCGTTATCCCGTTCCTAATAGCCGCAGAACACTCAATTTCTAATGATGGCATATCCATCTCCCTTATGCAAGTCGTGGAGACCCATGAAGCACTGATGTCCACACTGGCTAACATCTTCTCCCCAATTAGCAGAATACGTAGGCACAGATCGGCCCGTTATTCCTGGTTTAGTGATAGCTGCCGAATGGCTAAGCTAACTCTCATCAATGCAATTCAAGACAAGGACGGACCTCTAATTAGAAAAAAGAGGGCTCTTTATAAAAGTACAATTGGCGCTTTATAAAAGTACAATTGCTGATGTTAAAAAAAAGTGGGAGCTCGAAAAATTGGACTCTCTGAGAAGGGTTTTAGCCAATCATGATATGCAGGTTTTTGGAATGTTGTAAATACGGGCTGTTGTGAAGAGAAACAGTTGATTGAACCCAATATTGGGGCAGATGTCTGGAAGACATATTTTGAGACCCTTTATTTAAGGTTTGAGGATGAGGGTGGTTTCCCAGTTAACGAGTTCCCACTTCACAGATAACTTGAACTAATGCCCCTGAGATAACTCTTAAAGAGATCACCAGTGCTATAAGCAAAGTAGCCCAATCCAAAGCCCCGGATTTAGACAAGATACCAGGGGATCTCTTTCTCAGTGAATCCATCATTTGGGCTCCTTTGTTGTGGACCTTGTATAATGCTATTCCACAGGATATGGCAATCCCTGCAACCTGGGCTGGTGCGGAAATCCTTCCAGTCTACAAAAAGGGCTCCCCACTTCTCCCGAAAAACTATAGACCTAGAAGTTTCATTGACATCAGCCATAAAATCTTCGCCTGTATACTGCTGGGCCGACTCCAAACTTGGATGGAAGAGTACAAAGTCTTGAGTCCATTTCAAGCTGGTTTTAGAGAAAATACGTCTACAATAGATCACATTTTCAGGCTCCAACTCCTGTATTGGAAGAGTGTGTCTATAGAGGGTGATAGCCTCTATCTAATATTCATGGATTTAAAATCCGCATTTGATCTGGTGCCAAGAGACAAACTGTGGGCAGTTATTTTGTGCCCTTTTGTAAGCTTGGTCTAGCACCCTCCTGGGGTACTGTCTTATTTCAAGTTTCTTTTTAAGATCCTCTGATTTACTTTTGAAGTCGGTAATTTCTGCACAATTACGTCCAAGACGTAGAAATTGCCCGTAGGGGAGATTGTCCTGTAGGTGTTTAAGGTGGGAGCCTTGATACAACAATAGACAATTTTTAGATGTTTTTTTAAATGAGTTGTGGTCACAAGTCTCCCATCTCCTGGTGATATATTTAGGTCAAGGAAGACCAGTTCTTTATTTGAAATGGTGCTCGTGAAATGTAAGAATTCATCCTGGTAGTTGAGCCAAGTGATGAAACGTTTGGCTGTCACCTCATCCCCATCCCAAATAATTAGTATATCATCAATATACCGTTTCCAGGTGTTGATGTGGTTGTGAAAGGGATTGTCTGGGGGAAGGATTTTTGTTTTTTCCAGATTATGGACATAGAGACCAGCTATACTGGGAGCAAATGTGCTCCCTATGCTTCTGGAGGTATAAGGTCTTGTTATAATCAGTAGATATATTTTCAGTGCAGTAGGGATCTTATTAGGTCCTGATGAGTAAGCCGTGGGGACGGCTAACGAAACATGTTGACCCAGTAGGGGGCATCTCATTAAAGTATACCCCCTACGCATCCCCATTTTTTAAATATTTCCAGCTAGGGAAGTGAATGAAATTAGTTTTTTCCACTAGCCAGGGAATTTTTACAATTTACTCTATATTCTTCACAGGCCCTACCACTCTCACTCCCACACCACACATAGCCTATTTCACCAAAAAGTGCTCCCACGTATTCGTAGGTTGTAGCACGCACTGCCACGTAGAGGGACGGGAAGACTCCTATGATGAAGCAAGACACTAAGGGATTCTTAGTGTGTGAGGGGTATTTTAAAAACACTTAGTGCTTTCCCATTACATCTCATGGATCACTATTACACCTTTTTCAGAACCACTAAAAATAAAAATAAAAAATACTCCCTTTTGTAGGGTAGAATCTTATTGTTTATTGAACTACAACACCCATTTGCCCATTGTATTTGCAGTGCTGAGTTTTCTATTTTCTATGTGGTGTGTACGTAGAGCACTATTGAATACTAATCCATAGGCATTAGTTGATAATCTTATAATGTCCTAATTGGATTTGGTTTATTTTAGCCCATTTTTAATATTTATGGTTTCATGTGTGTTTTATATTGGTTGTAATATGATATATATCTGTTTTTAGCATGTTTTATATGTCTATATCTATGATTACTGTATGGGGTGTTGGTCCTTGTGTTGGTAATTTTAACGTAGGGCCACAGTGTTTGAGCATGCACCCACATGGAATGTTTTTATGAAATGTTTTTGTAATGCACATGCACTTTTATGGTCATTTGTCCGCAATAAAGTTTTTTTTAACTGAATTGAAAACACGCATCATTATCTCTGAATATTAGATGTAAACACATTTAGAATGTATACCAGTTTGCCCATGAACTGTCAGTGACCTGGCCAAAGAGGGCAAGTGTAGGAAGCTGAGTTTGTGTTGCAGTAACCCCCCACTTTTTGCCCGATTTCTGATGGGGTTTGACATGAAGTGCCCTGGGTCTCTGCCAATCAGGTTCCCCGGGCCTGTGTTCTTTCCCAAAACTGTACCTTTGTACCCTCAATTGGCACCTCTTTGGCCACAGGTAAAGGTACCATGAATACAAAGGGCACTGGGACCAGGGAAGGCCTCTAAGGGCTGCAGCACATATTGTGCCACCCTCAGAGTTCCTGTACCTTAACACACACATACTGCCATTGCAGGCTGTGTGTTTTGGTGCAGAGAAAAGTGAAGAATCTACATGGTACACATACCTGTATGGTTATTACAAAGGGCACAGTCCACGCGCACCCACTGTCGCACTGCGGTATGGGAAAATATCTCTCACAGTAAAACACTTGCTCCTTCGTTATCCATATTAACCTCTTTATCCACCTAATTCTACAGATTCTTATTCCTTAATTCTTCCAAGTTTATGTAATCACCACGGACACAGCAATATTTTCCTTCATTCTTTATCACTCTTTTCTTATGCCTCCTGCATACCCATCCAGGTTTTTTACAGTGACAAGTAAAGGTCAATCTTGCCTCAGAGTAGGCTCTTTAACTTGTACCCAATGCATTTGAACCCAGAGGCTCTTGGTCAGGCGTCTCTTCAAAAAGCCACAACCGTCTGCTTAACCTATTCGTACTCTTCTCACCATGTTTCATTTAACTGTTAGTGATTACATAAACTTGGAAGAATTAAGGAATAAGAATCGGTGGAATTAAGCGGATAAAGAGGTTAATATGGATAACGAAGGAGCAAGTGTTTTACCGTGAGGGATGTTTTCCCATACCGCAGGGCAACAGTGGGTGCACGAGGACTGTGCCCTTTGTAATAACTTTTGGTATGATCTGTGATGTGGGGCGTTTCACAGCTACTGATTGCACGCACCAATAAGACAATATTTTTGGAATAGCAATGAACCAAACTGAAGGTAAGGAGTGCATGCTTTCACATACTTTTCTGCTTTTACACATACCTGTATGTCATGCCTGCAACCCACTGCCTATGGTATAGGTAAAACACCACTCTTGATGGGTGCACTATACCACTGGTGAGGGTACGGTTGCATGAGCACTGTACCCCTACAAAGTCTAAGTACATTCTTAGACATTGTAAGTGCAGTAAAGCCATAAAAGAGTATATGGTCTGGTTTGTCATTCCAAATTCCAAATCACCATAATGGCTTTACTGAATTCTGGGAAGTTTGGTATCAAATTTTTCAGCATAATAAACCCATCCTGATGCCAGTGCGTGTTTTATGATACCATGCACCCTGAGGGCCTCTTAGAGATGCCCCCTGAAAGACGACTAGCCTCTGATAGGTTCCTGACTGTTAAACACCAGCCTGCCAACACAAGACATGTTTCTGGACCCCTAGGGTGAGAGCCTTCGCTCCCTGGGCCCAGAAATAAAGCCTTTCATGGGTGGAGGTGTTCACACTTACCCCAGATCAGGAAGAGCCATTTGTGGAAGAGAAGCTTCAAAGTCCTTGCTTCCTTTGTAACACGAACCCCAGCCTCTCCTGCTATCAGGAGCAGGACCCCTTCTTGTCTCCCCTCCTTTTCGGTGGCAAGACAAGTGGGGAAAATTAGAGCAGCCCAGAAGGTGTGCCCACCTATGCTAGCCCCACCCCTCAGGTGGGGGAGGCGAGGTGAAGCCCCCTCTTCAGTGCCCGCCATTTTGCAGGTGGCAGGCACTCTCCAGTCAGGATTAGGGATTGTGCCCGTGCCCACGCCCCCTTGTGGGGTGAGCACACCAAGGGTGTAGTCACCCTAAGGTCAGTAGCCCATTGGCTCCTGGCCTCGAGACCCCTAAAACGCCCCCTAAATACAGTATTTAGGGGGCAGCCCTGAACCTACAAGGCAGATTCCCGCAACCTATGAAGAAGGAGGACGAAAGAAGAGGCCCAGCAGAGGAGACTACACAGAATAACTGACTTGGCCCCAGCCCTACCAGCCCATCTGCATTTTCCAGGGATTCTGGACCAAAAGTTGCCTTGTCCTGCAGCCAGTGACCTCCAGAACCCCCGGGAAGACTGACTGCCTTAAACAAAGACCGGATCTCCTGTGAACAGCAGCTCTGTTCAAAAGAATCTCCAAAGCAAGACTCAGAGTCTGCTGAGGACAAAGAAGCACGATGCATGAAACAACCACTGCACCCGATGTCTACGGCCCAAGCATCCCACTGGTCCCAGCAAGGTCCCCAACGCTCCAGAATCCGAATCCACCATGGGTTGACCTCTCCAGGACTCCCTGACGTCGCTTGCTGCCTCTGCACAGAGACACCCCAACCGCGAGTGACCCAGTAATGTGAAATTCGACCTCAAAAGGCACCCCTGCCTCCGCCGCCCTGCACTCTGGAGAAGAGGACCTGAGGTGCACCTACGTCCCTGAGCCCTCCAAATGACCTGCCCAGCTGTTAGTTCTTTCAGGAAGACTTCATGGACCGAGCCTGAAGCCAAAATCAAAAACCAGCAACTCCCATTGACAGGGCACCCAATGCCAAAACAGCACCCTGCACCCAGCCTCCCTAGTGCCTCTCTGGGTGCACTTTGTGTGCTAACTTGGATCCCCCTTTGTCTTGAGCTTAAGTTCAGGAGCTTTTCTCCCTCAACCTTGAGGCCTGCTCGTGAGCAGCCACCAACTGGAGGCCCCCTATGACCCGTTGGATAACATTGGGCCTCAGGACCATGCAGCCGGCCGCCCTAGTGCCGCTAAAGATGCTTTGAGAGTGCATCCTTGATACTGGGGGAACCCTTGTTCTTAGCCCAGAAACTCACCCCTTAACACCCTTTACTTACCTGCAAAACGATAACCCTATTTTCCTCTATAGGATTGCATTGACTGTTTTCCTCTGAAAAACATTTAAGTGTGGAGGGTGCTTTGTATGGGAACCTAAGAAACTGTGTCTTGAGAAAAACTGTTTTACTTACATTTTATCTAGGAAATATCACAGTGTGATATCTAGGCATATCACACTGAGTAAGAAAAGTAATCTGAAAATTCATTTAAAAAGTAATCATACAGTACCTGCAAAGTAACTGAAAAGTAATCACAACTGTTTCTAAATAATTGACCTACCTGTATAGAAAACAGGTACATAAAACTGCATTCAACTGTGTTGTTTTGCAAAGTATTATTTAACTTACCTGCACCAGGCCTGGCTTGGTTATGGAAATAAAATACAACTAAATAATATTTTTATACAAACAAATTGGCCTGAGTTCAGTCTTTGAGTGTGTGATATAATTTCTCATCTGAGTGTGTACAACCAATGCTTAAAACTACTCTCTGATAAAGCCTTACTGCTCGTCCACACTACCACTGATAGAGAGTAAAGTATAATCTACTTTAATCTCTGCCTACCTTTGGGGATCCACTGGACTCTGTGCACAACAGGGCTTTAAGTGGGCCGGATCTCAGTTTTTTAAAGGGGCCTCGAAATGGATCTCCATCAGGCTCTGTTTTGTGCCCTGGAACAGGCGGTCCGTTATTTTCCGGTCTGCAGTAACAGCAGGCACATCAATGTGAGTGTGCTTACTCTGCTTACTTCTCACTAGTGAAGAAGTTACGGCATGACGTCATTAAACTCAGGAGCAGCAACATTGTTGTGGTGTCACCAGGGCTTTAATTGGAACCTTTTTCAATATTACATACAAGCCATAGTTGCTGCTTATTTAACTTCTACGTATGACAAAAAGAGAGATAGGGAGAGTATTAAGACACTCTTGTTCCCCGGTCAGTATTCAATAAACAAAAGAAGAGTGTCCATGTAGATAGGACTATGCCAATCACGGGAGCATCAGAACAACCACACTGGGATGTCAAGGAAGGCCCTCACTCACCACCTAGTGATGACATGCTTCATCATCGGGCCCCACCAAAGAGACCGAGTGTCTCTTTGGTGTGCTGCAACGCCAGAATTACTGCGGAGCGGGATGGTGAGTAGAGGGCGTGTTGCGTGCAAAATGAAAACTAGTGAGTGATGGAGGTTAAAAAAGTCAGTAGTGTATCAAAGAAGAAACTTTATTAAATGATCACTAAAGACAATGGAATTAAAAAATATGTGAGGGACCAGTCCACTTTAATTGAGTGGTGGGTTCCTACAGAGTTGTCGACATGTTTCTTGCCATTGAAACGGTGTTAATTTACCCGGCAATTCATCAGGACTGGGTGTGCAAAAACCCCGGCGGTATGGGCACGCTAAGGCCCACCCTAACCTAGGGACGTGAATGTGAAAAAATTTAATTAAAAGGTGTCAAAAAGTGCAAAAAATTAGGAATAGAAACTTATCCCTAATTACTCCTTCTGATATTCCGTGGAATACTGTAATGAAGTGAACTGAATCATAGTCAGTGGATATAACACAACAAAGTACTAGTAAACGGGCACTTTAATGTAGAACTCCAACCTCCGGACTATTGGCTCTGGCGGGAGCCAGCCGCACCTATGACGACCTTCATACGAAGTTTACAAGTGTATACAAATGTTTTTTGATCATTGTACATACCTAACTCTTGCATTGTAACTCTAAGATTGAGGGCCCTGCCATGCGCCGGTTCCTTAAACCATTACTGGAACGTCAAAGCCAGCACAGCATGTATGCGCTAGTCCAAGCTAAACACACCCCCTATGGAACTGGGTTACCAGGCAACGCGTAACCATGTGACCTATGACGCTCCTTGGAGAATCGCTTCCGTGTTTACACGGGGCGCCTAGTAACGGCACACTCGTGACCGCGTGTCAGAACCAATCGAGTGCTCCGTCTAACAACACGTCATTTGGCACCGCCCACCCGGAAATAATCGCCACTTTGCCATTTTGCTTTTAAGCACAGATCTGAGCCCGCGCTAACATCGTCGGGGTCCAGTCTGAGGGCGACGTAGGTGGACCACGGGTGCTGAGCGTCGAGGGCGTAAGTGGGAGCCCTCTGCTGATAATAGAGCTAAGTACAGATCGCGCTCCGTTTCCCAAGGGGCAGTGCATTAATACCACTTTTGTTTTCCTTTACTTTGCCATGTTATAGGGTGTGCCGAATACGCTTCCACCCCCCTCCTGAGACCCATGGTGTTTATTCATAACACCCTGAAAGTGAGACAATTTTTAACTGATGGCGATCTCTATATATTTATATATTGATCGCAATGTTGACGATCTTCTATGAAGATTTTCACTTATTTTAACCCTTAGTCACTTCTAGTTTGTACCACGAATAGTACACCGCACATCTCCTAGCTCTTATGAACCCGGGGCTATCAGGTGGTGTTAACCATAGCGCTATTCGACCACAGCTAGAATGCCTTCACGTTTGGAGCACGTTATTCACTACAGAACCTATGACAATCAGAAACTATTCTAAATGTCTGTCTTGTTCTATCTGTATGTCTCTGTCCTTTTCCTTCTAGGTGCAGAAACGATCAGTAGAAGCCTCCTAAACCAGGAGTAATTAGGGATAAGTTTCTATTCCTAATTTTTTGCACTTTTTGACACCTTTTAATTTAATTTTTTCACATTCACGTCCCTAGGTGAGGGTGGGCCTTAGCGTGCCCATACCGCCGGGGTTTTTGCACACCCAGTCCTGATGAATTGCCGGGTAAATTAACACCGTTTCAATGGCAAGAAACATGTCGACAACTCTGTAGGAACCCACCACTCAATTAAAGTGGACTGGTCCCTCACATATTTTTTAATTCCATTGTCTTTAGTGATCATTTAATAAAGTTTCTTCTTTGATACACTACTGACTTTTTTAACCTCCATCACTCACTAGTTTTCATTTTGCACGCAACACGCCCTCTACTCACCATCCCGCTCCGCAGTAATTCTGGCGTTGCAGCACACCAAAGAGACACTCGGTCTCTTTGGTGGGGCCCGATGATGAAGCATGTCATCACTAGGTGGTGAGTGAGGGCCTTCCTTGACATCCCAGTGTGGTTGTTCTGATGCTCCCGTGATTGGCATAGTCCTATCTACATGGACACTCTTCTTTTGTTTATTGAATATTTAACTTCTACAACAACCATTGACCAAGCCAGTAGTACTGACCTGTTGTATCATATCTGGATGAAATGACAGAAACAGCAAAAAAAACAAATCGGGCGGCACACTATGCTAAGATTTTTAACTTACTGTTGTAAGCCACACCGTTAAATACGTTGGCCAGTTAAATACGTTGGCCACGCCCCTTTCAGAGCACCACCCCCCCCGTTTTTTCATCCCACTTAAAGCTCTAGTGCACACTATACCTTACATTGATATAGTAAATATAGAGCTTGCTTCCTACATCATGAGAGTTGAAATTGGATCAAAAATTCCAAGCTGATCCGAACAGGGACCCCCAAAATACGGTTGGCCCAGGGCCCCCAAAATCCTTAAAATGTCCCTGCAGGCAGTCACGAATACGTCGAGAGTACACAGTGAAAGAGGCAAGTGGGGTCACTTGGTAACAGCCGGTCGTCCTCCGTAGTACAAGTCATAGGAGATCGAGACTGTGTACGGGACTGAATGAGAGGGAGCTGCAACAAAACACTGAATGACGGGGAAGCTGCAAAAAAACACCGAACTGGGAACGAGCGCCAGGTACAAAGCTGAGGGACGAAGACAGAACCTGTTCAGGGACAAAATACTTCAGGGAAAGACTGACGTATCTCTCACGTGATGTGCCTCGTTGCTAGGGACGCCAAATGGGCTCCACCCCCTGATGGGACGTAGCCGCTGCCCTCGAACGCAGCCTGGAATAACACGTTCAATACTCATGGGAAAGCGGTCTTGAGGTGGCTGGGGCTGTCTTTTCCGCGGAAATTGTGATTTCTCTTCCGGGGCGAACGGGGCTGTCATTTCCTGGTACAAAGTCATCTTTTTCAGGGCGGGTTTTATCTTTACAGGCCAATTGAAGGCCTTATTATGCCGTACACCCGCCCAACACGTGCTCGCAACGCCCCCATCACCACTCAGTCATGAGAGAGTAGCTTTTCGATTGGCTCTCGGAGACTTCAGTTTTGCAGCACTTTGGAGTCGAAAGCAAGACAGAAGCAAATGCAGTCGGATATTTAGGACCCTCGTCGAGAGACGGGAGGTAAGCTTAGTGTTATGGAATCTGCCGCCAATTACGTGGTGGTATTTAACTGTAGTTGATGATCATAAATCTGGTTCCACCATGCACACCATGTGGTGATACACTGGGGACACATGACTTAACTATGATCTGTGACTTTATCTCACATGTTCATTTTTTGTAGCCCCCACACAATACTGTATTTTATGGATTCTCCGATGTTCTCACACATTGTTTTCGCGTATTCCGTCTCTCCCTCATTCCCCTTGATCATGTTACTTTAGCTAGTAAATACATTTTTGCTGCCCTGCCATAAACCCTTTGCTGTTCTCTTTCGATCCTCGTTTGCCCCTATCTTCCATTTATCCTATATCTGTACTTAATTTTCCTGACCTCTTCAGTTATTTTTACTTTTCATTATGTTACTCAGTTTCTTTTATAATCACTACTTCTCTTTAGATCGTTTCTTTCTCTCCTAAATCTTATGACTACTTTTTGTCTGTTTCATACAAGTTCTGGTATATTCGGTTTCCCTTTATGTCTCCCACATATGGCCCAGTATTAGCTTCATAAGTCGAATTCCCATTAACTCTGTCACTGCCCGAATCCAATCAAGACTGCCACGTCCTGTCATTGCCACTCTGTCATGTTCTTTTCTGGTGGCGGCAATTCTCGTATTTCTGGTACTGCCCTTCTGCCTAATTTCCCAGTCCTCTGTTATGATTTTCGCTCTTGCCCCTTCCTACTGCGCCTTTCATGTATTCTTCTTTTCTGTTATGCTGCCACTACAGTCTCTCTTATCACTCTCCTATCGTTGGCTGTCTCTAACGTGCAACACAATTTTGTTACTTTTTACAGAACCGGAGATTTTAGTAGCTCGATTAGTGGCTCAGAGAGAACATGCATATTAAATAAAATGCATAACATTCCCCCAAAAGATCAAGCACTATAAAAATTCTAAACGTTAGTGAAATAAGCTCTGGGAGTCTTGCGGCCACGCAGTTATTGACAATCTGTTTTTATCAAGTGCAACAAGTGTATCACTTTTATTAAGATGCACACTAAGGATTCATTATTGTTAATCTGCCACAGATAGTCTAAACTGCGTAATCCACGGTAAACACATTTGTTGCCTAAATTTGCATGGTTGACATGGAATGGTGTAATGACATCACTGTAGCTTCCTTTCAACCATTCTCATTGGGAAATCACTACAACTGGAATCATGCTCGGGGAATTGCAATCATGTCTCATATGCTTGGTTGCAACTATGTTGTACATACCAGTAACCAGTAAGCAAGGTCGGATTGGGACCTATGTTAGGCCCGTGCACTCAAAGAAAAAGTGGCCACGTTTATGGATAATGAATGGTAATAAAACATTGCTTAGTTATAATCAGGGGAGTCATTGTGGCCGAAATTGGTGATAAATTAAGCTTTTTAAGCCTGCAAAGCCAGTAGTATTGGCCTAAACCAGAAACACAATTATTCCACTGCATCGCACCCACAGGTCTCCTCACCTTCTCTTCAGGCATATACATTTCTCCACCTTGGTTACTGAATTTGTTAGTCACCCTTCGGTCCTTTAGTCTGGGCACCTCCTCAGATTTCTGAATTCCATGTCTGCCAAGAGGCAGAGGAACATACACATCCTTAAGTAACAAGGGTCTTGATCATCATTAGTGTTGAAGCTCCACACACACCAACAGAACCCTTAAGCTCATTTCCATTCACTGTCCCCTAATGCTTCTACTCGCACTGAGGTCCCAAAAGGCTTCTGCTGAGTCTCAGATGCCTATGGAGTTCAGTTCACCTAATTTCACTGTTCATCCCTAGGCCCAGTAGCTCTTGTTCACTCTTACTCAGAAGCTACAGTTCACCTTCATTTTCCTGAAGCAGTTTCTTACGCTCATGTCCCCGATGTTCCTGCTTCTCCCCAGGCCTCAGTTCCCTGAGTCTCCTGATCACCCTCCGGTACACAAGGTTCTTGCTCAGTGTAATTTTTCTCAGTGGCTCCTACTCAGGACATAGATCCCTGAAGCTCCTGCTCAACTTAGGCACCCGAGACTCTTAATAATCAGCAGGTCACTAAAGTTCAATCTCGCTTCACTTTCTTGTCCCTGAAGTTCCTGCTCATCCTTGAACCACTGACTTTCTTGATCATCTTTGGATCCTGTGTAGCTGCCCCCCACCCTTATTTGCCTATCATACTCCCTAAGGCAGCTGAAGCAGGCATCCACTGTTGTACAAGGCTTGCTCTCTTTGTTGTCACTTAGGAGCTTCCTTTGAAGTGATGTTTTGGGGTTTGCTTATGGCTTAGAACTTGATGTCTTTTTTGTATTGTGGGCAGAGACATGATTTGCTTTTGGAAAAGCTGCAACATTTCACTCTAAATGCAGCCTTTTAATGAATCTCCTGCATATCGTCTATGCCAGTGTCCACTGTCAAAAAAATATGTACACCACTTATCTTACCCCTTTTTAGGTCGCGCCTGCTGTCGCAAAGCGATCTATTGTAATCATTTCAGTCCTTTTCCCGTTCAAGGACTAGGCAGAGACAACAGACTGTCACGCAGCCGTCCGGAATCGGATCAGGTCACGCGCTCCGATCCCGGCCGGCTGTTCACAACACATGCACACGCAAGCACAGGCAGGCACACACACAGGCAGGCACACACGCAGGCACAGGCAGGCACACACGCAGGCAGGCACACAGGCAGGCACACACGCAGGCACAGGCAGGCACACACGCAGGCACACACAACACACACACAGACAGACGCACGCACACACGCACACTCCCCCCCCCCCCCCCGCCCAAACTCACCGGGCTAAACAGTCACAGAGGACGGACTTAAAAACAAAAATGCTCTCGCACTCGCACCCCTTCTTCTGGGAGCAGTGGAGGCCACTTTTACGTCATTGTAACATCAGAAACCGAAGGCTCGTCAGCTGGGGGACTCCCCGGTTCCTCTTCCATGCCGTGACCACGTCATTCCAGCTCTGACGCAAGGAGCCGCGCCTCTGCTGGCGCCGTGCCTGCGGTGGGACTGCAAGGGTTAAGTTGCCAAGTCAAATGAACTCCGCGGCTCCTGCTTAATGCACTCTTATCCGAGCCCGGCTGATCCGGTCAGCGGCAGCTGTTCGCTCAGTTGTGCACTTGGGTGCCGCGTCCTCCGGTCTCATGCAGTGGTCCAAAGAGCCTGTTTCTTTTACTTTCTGTTTTAACCTTTCCGTCTGTCTGTTCTGATTCCGACCTCTCCTTTGATCCGCAGTATTGTCGGAGTCGGCGCAGGGCTAGTGTGAGGAGGCGCAGGTTCTGAGAACCAAAAACCGAGACATTTCTCTCACAGAAATGCACGGCTGTAATTTGGCATCGCCCAGGGGCCCACGGTGGCTTGATTGACAGCGCTCATCGTCAGAGAGAACGCAGACCGTGGGCGCGGGCAATCCATTGCACCTTTTACACACACTGCTAGCGGCTGCTAATTCATTCTGCACTACGGCACGTGGAAAGGGCTCTCGGAAAACTGGGTCTGTACTAAATGTTCTGAAATTTGCTGGAGCCCAGAACAGGTGCTGAAAGGGGAGGACTGCCCTAGCAAATGCGTGGCGCCGTCACCCTGGCTTATTTTGTTTATACACAACACTGTAAATGTACCAAATACAATATCTAATCTTAATTCAAAGCCTGGCTAGTGAAACTTCGGGGAAAATGTAAAAATGTTAAATGGTGGATTTTCTGTTGACATACTAGGTGCAAAATTGAATTTAAAATGATAAACGGCCATAAAATGCACAATTACTCAGACATTCCAAAATAGATTATTATGCGCTGCACAAATTATCAGGCTAAAAAGCGAAGTTCGGGAAGATCGCAATTCAATTGTTATGTACTTGGGGATTCAAAAAGGACACCATTCTTACTGCAACTTGTCTGAGTTGAAGAAGGTAGTTCCAGATGTACAATACTGAGAGCAAAGGGTGGTGTAAAAAGGGCTATCTTTAGTTTTTAAATAAAAATTGCAATAACATGCCTATAAGTATTTAATTAAGGCTTTTCTTCTATGAGGTGGCATTTGTAGAGTACTCATTACCAAATCAACATGGTGGTAAAGTAGTGTACCTCAAAAATCAGCATGAAAAAAGTTTCAAAAGCCATATGAACTGCACGAGATTAGATTCGGCACAAAGCGGAGAGGTAGAGCATTCAGGGTTTTACCCGAGGCTAAGGGAAAGACTTTGTCTCTGTGGTTATTGTTTTAAAAAAAAAAAAAATACATTCGGTTATGTTTAGTGAAAGCTACAAACCTGAACAAGCATTTGCAATGCAATAAGTCTCGCCTTTGTGAGAGTTTGAGCTATTGTCATTGTAAATGACAATGCCTTTCATTTATGTGTTTTGAAAACCTGCAAGCGGTGCGTAAACACGCACTTTATACTAATAGTCCTTGCTTACGAGAAGCAAGGCTGGCAGTAAAAGAGGCGCAGTTACGGCCAGCCTTGCTTCTCGTAAGCAACGACTAGAAGTACAAAGTGTGCTTTACGCACCGCTTGCAGGTTTTCAAAACACATAAATAAATAAAAAGGCAGTCATTTACAATGCCAATAGCTCAAACTCTCGCAAAGGCGAGACCTATTGCATTGCAAATGCTTGTTCTGTTCTACCATTTCACCTCCACTGTCACTAAGTGCAGTCTGCCTGATTTTCTTGGCTCCTGTATTTCTCTTGGTCTGTAACACCAACTTTTCTATCTCCCCCCCTGTCTTTCTTTATTGATGACTCCATATCCCTTTCATAATTACTGTGTATATCTCTCAATGTACCTCTCACTTTTGTGCCCCTCTTTCTATGTCTTCTTCTTTCTATCTCTTGTTCTCTATTTCTCTAATTGGTGTCTCTCATTCAACCTAATTCTTTCACCCCTTTCTCATTTCCTATTTTTCCCTGTCAGTCTACAATTCCTCCACTCCTCTGACCCCCTGTTGTCTCTTTCTTCAGTTATTTTTCTGTCACTCATGTATTTAATTCCTCCTCTCATTTTGTATATCTACTTGGTGTTTTATTTTTATCTAGCAAACCTTCCGCTTTTCTCCAGTCGTCCTTTCTTCTGTCTGACTCGCTCACTTCTCTCTCATCCTTGCAATTCTTGGTGGCTTTCACTAGACTTAATGTTATATTTTTTTTGTCCCATTTATTGCCATCTGCAGTCAGTAACTGAAAGTCCTTTTGTGTCTGGAGACATCACTAAAACCAAAGGAATATCCACTGGTGGAATTCCTTTAGCCACAACTTTAAGCTAGGTAAGGATGGATAGTACCTCACATGCATATGCCTAGCTCATTGGAAGTTCTATCCATCCTTCCTTTGTTTTCGCAGATCATGAAACCATTGACACTGTCTCCAGCCTTCCTCTCCTCTCCTCTCATACTTCCTTCGTCATTCTTTTTCTGTCTCCCTCCTTCTCACCTTTTCTTTCCAGTTATCACGTTTGCTAGCTTTTCCCAGTGTCCACTCGTTTTGTCCTCTCATTCATCACTTCTCCCTAATTTCTTCTGTTTCCCTCCTCCATCTCTCTACACCTTTAGCATTCTTTTCCTGCTCCCTCTACGTTTCCTTTTTTCTCTCTCTTCATTGCCTATTCCCCTTCTTGTTACTTCCTTTTGTCACTCTTCACCCTCCTGTATCACTTTGCCTTTTGTGTCTCTCCACATTACGAACCTTTCTCTATCCATTTTGTTACCCTCCCTCGTGGAAAAGTCAGCCCATAACGCACCGAATGCCCAGGCTGCTGGCGCAAGGCGCCTCTTAGTTCCCATCGTAAATAATTACCAAATAAAGAGACGGGCACTGGAAGCAGGAAGACAAGAATAGAGTTTTATTTCTCATGAGGAGAGCCTGTCATTTCGGACACTCTCATAGTGTCTTCAGGAGGTGCTCTAACAAGTTCTCTGAGGCTTCGTCTTTTATACACATGTTTATGATGCACAAACATTCCTTATTACAATAAACACGCTTTGAAGTGGAAAAAGGCATGCTTGGAATCCTAGCTTCAGGCCTATTCCCATACCAGTCGCTCAGATGTCATCCTCCCCTCCTGAATGTAACAAGAGATTTGTGACCTCTCAGCTGGTCATTCCTACAGGGCACGAGGGCAGGAGGGGGATGATCAGGTCAAAGGTTGGTCAGGTGATAAGGTTGGACACTTCGGTCGGTGTATCACGCTTTTGTTATGCTGGGCAGGAAAAAAGGGGGGTGTACATCCACGAGGCTTGGTCTTAGGACTTGGGACCGGGTCGAGAGGTCAAGCGCAGCCGGGGGGGTTGTCAGCTGAGGGGAAGGGTGTTCCTGGGAGGAAATGGGGGTGTGTGGGTCAAGCAGGAGTGCTATTTCCAGCGCAGGGTCACGCAGAGGGAGAGGGTCTTGTGGCCGTTGCATGAGCAGTGCGCGCGGGGAGGGGTGTCGGGGGTTTAGCAAACGGTCAGAGAGGCCATGGTGCCTAAAATAGCTGTCGTGCACATATGTGCATGGGTCTTATGCTGGCGGGATAACACAGTCAGTGTTTCGTATTTATTCGTTCTGCTTACAACAAGGGGTACAGTGAACACAAATGAACGCCGCTTATGTACACATACATTTGCCATTTTCAACAGTCGCCACTTTTTACATAAGCAAGTTCAATTTCTATATAGTCGATACGATAGGCAGAATGCCATACATGTTAATTTACATTTGTTGGGTCCTTCATACAAGTCTAGAGATCGATATTATACTTTTAGTCGGGGTTAATCAAGAAAAACGTTCAGACACATTATAGAATCATGTTCTGACTTTCTCTCCGCTGACATCAAAATACAGTAGAAAGGGCTCTGATACCTTCGGGTCTTGTCAGTGCTATATGAGACTTATGGAAAACTAAAAGCATGAGTGATCGATGAAACATTTTAGAAAGCAATACAAAATGGCTGAGGGAGGAGTTCAAGTTGATACAAGCAATTTGGTCAAGGGGTTGAGTAGAAAGTTCAGGAAGGGGGTTTTTGTCACACTGTCTTTTTAACAGAGTCCGTCTTCTTTTGTTGGCGCTGTTGAGCACCGGCGGTGGAGCTATAGGTCCAGCTCGGATTCATCCTTACGCGTTGCAGGGTGCGATCAGTCCTCTGCTGTTAGATCACAGTCCTGTTTCTCAACTGATTGTCTTAGGGGTGCCTCATGCTGGGCACCTGCGTGTCTTTTCTTTTTCTTCGTGGCATTCTATAGTCAAAAGTTAGGCGAAAAGGGTGATGTTGTTGAATAATCAAGGGAAGAGAGGGAGGAGTGGGATCAGATCTCTGAGCACACCAAGGGACCAAAAGGAGCAAAGGATGACGAGCAGGCAGGCCCATTAGTCGGGCTCAAAAAGGGACGGGGACTTCAGGCACGAGTGGGTCAGCAAACCGAGGGCTTCAAGGCAGCCCTTCATTCCTTAACCTGCCGAGTTTGAGAGTGGTGCCTCGTCCCGCGTCTCGTTGCTCTGTGACTCCACCTTTGGTCGCGGTCACACGTGCTTCATGATCTGTGGCCAGGCTGTGCGTCACGTCCAGCTCCTCTCCTCCGGTGATTGTATCTTTGAATGGGTAAAAACAAGTTTTAGAACAACTGGCAGGAGAAGACATTTATACATCTCAATTCCGTCCTCAATCCTAAGTAGGTGGGAGATAAGTTAATCGATCACAGTCAGAAGTCATCACTTATGGAGTAAGTAGGAGGGCATTACCATTGAATTCATAAACCTGTTTGGTGTTTATTCGTGACGTATGTGGAGAGAAATTGGACTTTTATACACAGTGTATTATATAGTCATTCAAACTCGAGTCCTTATGTAGGGACTCGTCCTACGCCCTGCGTGGCTCAGTGGTTAGAGGCGGCAGACCCGGAAGCTGAGATCAGCCATGGACCAGGGTTCGATTCCCCGCCTCGGCGGGTCTCGGGCTCAAAATTCCACGGACTTGACAATTCTCGCTCCGGTGCCTACTCGACTCACGGGGTCACACTCTGCAACTCTGGGCAATAGCTTGCTTAATCTCCACTATGGCCCCTCGCGGTGGGATGCCTGGCTTTCACCTTGTGGATACCCTGCCGGGGTATCTCACAGGGGAATACCAGGACGGGTTCCCTAAGCAAGCGCCTTGATACCTTCGGGTGATACGTGCGCTATATAAGTCGCAATACATACATTTACATTTTTCTTTTTTAACCCACGTACTGACAATCTTACATTTCCCATCGGGGTCGGCTAACTCTTGTAAGCAGGGGCGCTATCGTTATGAAGAAGGGGAGAGGGGGTAGATGTAACACATGTTTTTCTTGGGGAGTGACCGTTAATCAAGGTCATCAATTAAGCTTCGAGGGTAGCTGACATGGTGCTGGGGTTAGTCGGGAGGACGCGAGGACGCGTTGGACAGGGAGCTGGAGTAATCTGGGCATTGGGAATTGCATTTCTAACGAACTGAAAAACAGAAGGCCATTGACATTATAGTCCCCCTATAAAAAGGCCAGATTTAGGGGACATCAGTCGTCTTACCTGTCCTTTCCTTCATTACCAACTCGGGTTCTATCGTTTTGCAGAAAGGAGAGGTAGTAATATGGCAAGTCACAATCGTTTTAGTGTCTGTCAATTTTGCCGAACACCTTTGTGTTCAAGGAGACCCAATTAGGTTTGTGCCCGGGGGGGGGGGGGCACAACGTTACCATACAAGGAAGGAGGGAACAGGGGACTTTAGAGAGTGAGAGAGAGAGAGAGAGAGAGAGAGAGAGAACGCAATCTAAATGGTCCATTCGGTACACGTATGACATGTAGAGAGAAAGAGAGATAGAGAGAGAGAGAGAGAGAGACGTGTACAATAATGGGTCATTTAGTGCGCGCACAATACAGAACAACAGGGGTTAAGTAATACGGAAACACAGGCAGAGGGATGACGTAGATCCATACATTACGTACACACATACTAGGGTGAGGGAGACAGTACATGTATTATATACAAAAAAATCCAAGACATAATGATCTCTTCCTGTATGCTGCGCATCCTTAGCATCCTACGCTCTTTTTACCCTTTTCTTTCCTTTTATTGTCGGCTGCCTTTACTGGTCTTTGTGGTTGTACACACTTACGCCTTTGGCAACCAGTCAAGAACTAACCTGGTCGGGCTAATGTGTTTCCAGGCTGAGGCAACAGTGGGTGTCAGTTGGGGGAACAATAGGGCAGCTTTGAGTTTCCGGTCCATGAGGGTGCGGAAAGGATGTAGTAATTTCCAAACACTGACAACATTCCTAGTCCTCCAAGCGGAGGGTACTAGAGTAAACCTCACCTCAGAATATTCTTTAAACCTTTCCCTATTTAGTTAAGTGTAGAGTGCTTAATCATGAGTGCACATTATTTTTGGTTGTATTATTCGGGGTGCGTAGGCACCATAATCGAACACCTTTTTCCCGTCTCTTCGTCCGTTAGATCACCATTTCTTTTTCGTATTTTTAATCGCTGTTCCAAAGTGACCTGCAGAAAAGAGGGAAAAAGAAGGGGGGCGGGGGCAGCATTTAAAAACATATCAGCGCGCATAAACCCGAAAAGGCTTTTACTTACTACATACTCGGTCTATCTCCACGGAACGTAGTTCTTGCCAACTCGGCATTTAAGGCCAGATGAACCTTTTAGTGTGGGAGGGATGATTATCGGAAACCGGTGGATGGCATAGGCCACCCAAGTGTGGTATTACGGACCGTATAGATCTGCCCTTCTGTCCTAAGGATTGGTGGCCCAAAGACTCAGAGGCCCCGCCTAGTGCAGTGTCCTCTGCACGTAATCTTGGCGTGCAATTTGATACAGCTTTATCCTTTGATGATCACGTCAGGATCACGGCAGGCTGCTGTTTCGGACTTATCAAATCTTTAAAAAAATTCTTTGACTTCCTCCCCATTGCATCCAGGAAATCGGTCGTGGTCGCATTAATACTCTCCCGACTCGACTACTGCAATGGGTTGATGGCTGGAGTGAAAAAGTCCACACTGAAGAAGTTGCAAAGTGTACAGCACGCAGCTGCAAGATTAGTGTTAAAACTTCCCAGGAAATCCTCAGCCTCAGCAGCATTAAATCGTCTTCATTGGTTGCCCCTGCACAAGAGGATCCTCTTCAAACTTCTACTAACAGTTTTCAAAGCACTAAAAAACATCGGTCCGAAATACCTTATCAACCGCTTTGTTCACTACGACCCCGTACGAAGTTTGAGATCCTCCGGTGGTAACCTTACCAGGATTCCGAGGTATAAATATAAAACCAGGGACGGAAAAACTTTCACAGTCCTAGCAGCAAGGGCCTGGAACAACTTGCCTTTAAATCTCAGACTGGTTGAGACTGAGAGTCTTTTCAGGAAACAACTGAAGACCTTGGTCTATCAGCAATCTGATGCTTATGTTATGGCCGCTATCTAGAGCTTCCTTCATCCAATCCCATCCACACACAATTTCTCAGCGCCAAGATGCTCCTTCCGGAGCGATAGGCTGCGCTTAATAAATACTCACAAATTCACAAAATTCACAAAATGTAGGGAGGCCAGGTGGCACTCCTTCGGGGCGACTTAGGGACATTTTAGCACAAATTTTCCTGATACAGGTAGCATATAAAGTATAGACTGAATTCCAGGGTCTTTTAGCAGTTGCTTTAGGCTGTACAAAAACGTGCAAGTACATACAGCAAAAACCTGGACCATTCATATTTGCAATATTTCTGCGTACTATACTTTTTAACCCTTAACTAATCGGGCTGAGCCATTTCACCTGCAATTCAGTTATATCGAAACAGTGGTCAGTTATTCGAGACTTACCAATTTACACATGACAACTTCGTACGTTTTTCTCCCAAAATCTTTAATAAAAATGTCGGTGCATAAATATGGGCCTACAACCCTGTGGGCCAGCCAAAACTGTACATGTGGGGGTACTTATCAGTGCAAAACCTAATGGAGTCGGTGGTCATTGAAAAAGGTGCGACAAGTGCAGTAAAATCATATCGAAACTTCAGCATAAGCGAGTATCATAAGTGTTGAAATTCGAACTTTCAACAGTCATGATGCGCCAAACTTAACAACAATTCATTGTCCGACTGTTCAATCGGTACCCATCTTATGTCAATTCATTGTCCTTCATTGTCCGAACACATAATCAGTACCCATCCCATATCAATTCATATGTTTAAAAACTACATACATATCCCATGACACCAAGGCTGAGCAATCGGGGTACAACAAGGAGTTGAAAGTTTCATTTGTACCGGCGCCATTTTGGGTGCAACCAGGCAGATCCAGGCATAGTCTAAATCTCCACTAACTCGTGGTTGGCCCAGAGCCTCTTCTTGGCAGTCCAAAAGTTCCGTTAAAGGGCAAAAGAAAGGATCGGTGGTCTGAACCATCAGTCAAAGGAGGAGGGAGGCAACAATTTTCCTACCGGGTCATACTGGGTTTTCACCGGAACTGATCCGAACTGTAGTCTGCAGGATTTTAGTCATTCAAATCGAGGCTGGCGTCAGCATGGGAGCGCCGACGTCTTGTGGCTACATTTTCATCGTTCCGTGGGCAATCATGGCAGTCATTCCCCATCGGGGGTGTCTGCGGGGGTCGGAGGCCCCCGCGGCTCCCATAGAATCTTCAAGGTCGTGGAGAACTTTTATGATGGTGGAGTCAACAAGTGACCGGGCCATTCCTTCATGCTGGGCCCGCTCTTGCAGGGTCGACTGCCATTTTGAGAGTTCGGCAGCCACCGGCAATCGCGGGGTCAAATGAGCAGACAGGCTCCAACCTGCCGGGCGAGGCGTCGCAGCATCGCCACAGTGGACGAACCCTTTGCCGGGTGTGAGGAGCGTTGGGGGTGCAGCTGGGGAGCCTTCACCTGGGGAGGTGGGAGAGGCTTGTTCGCGCCGCCTCTCCCTCCCGGTGCACCCCACGGCGTCTCGCTTGACATTTGTTATGGCCGGACCAGGTGATGAGGACGAGGGGGGGTCGGAGGCATGTGCAAGACATCCCCCCCCCCAGTGTTGTCGCAGCCATTATTGAAGAAGCGGGGATGGCTGGCACGTTTCGGTGCGGGCCTACAGCCGATGGCGGCCGGACGCTTCTTCGCCCTGGCCCCAGGAACGGGTCCCTTGGTTCATCCTGGGGACAGACCTTGGCGCGTGGTGCCGTCTTCAGGCTATTCGCGTAGTGGCCTCTCCACCCCCAGGCCTCTTATGGAAGCCGGTCCAGACTGTCTGAGAGAGGGGGGGTCGGGGGCATGGACATTCCCCCCTACAACTCTCCAGTGTTGTCGCAGCCGCCACCGCGGCCGGATCACGTCGGCCCCGGCCTCTCCTCAGGCCCACCTCATGCGATGACCTCCGGCCGACGGCTGGCAGCAGGACCCGCCCTACATGTGTTGAAGATCTCGTCTTCCGGCTGGGCGTAGCCGCAAACCTGTTGCACTTTGGGAGTTTCCAGAATGGGGGCGGATGTCTGCTGACTTGTATCTTTCCCAGGTTGCCGTTATTGGGGCGTGGCAGGCGGTGGGACAGACATGTTTGGAGCAGTGAGGGGCGATGAAGCCTCGTTGCCTCGTGGCCGTCGCAATGTCAAGCCTGGCTTCTCTTATCATTTTCATGTTTCTTATTACGGGCTTATTTCTAACGTTTCTTGTTTCTAGGACAATCATATGTTTTATCATTAAGTATTGTTATCGTTTCCTTATTCGTTATTTAATAAAAAGTTCATCAGTGGCCTACTGATTTCGTTTTCCTATTCCTTTCTTTCTAGTTTGTTTCATGCTAAAGTTTCTGTTAACAGGATACAGTGATCACTTCGTTATTATTGCATATGTCCTTTTCGCTAGGGGTGCTCTCTGGTCGGGCCAGATGACCTACCTCTAGTAAATGGTCCGGGTGGAACTGGTTTATCAATCAGTGGGGAGTAGATAGGCATGACAGATTACAACGGGGGACAAAAGTCCGCATTACCTACCCTTCACTACTTGCAAAGACTAGACAGAGTATTTCTTTTCTATGTTATTTGCAAACAGAGAATACCTCCAAAAAGAGCAATTCCAAACAGTCAATGTTCGGACAACCAATCAATCAATGAGGAACGAAATAGGCACGACGGGTTACAATGGGGGCAAGAGCCTGCGTTACCTACCCTTCACTATCTGCAAAGGGAGAGAGAATATTCCTATTCTTCCCCGTTTGTAGGCAGAGAAGATCCTTAAGAGAAACAACTTCGAACAATTCAATGCTCGATCAAACAATCAATCAGTGGGGAGAAAAATAGGTATGACGGATTACAATGGGGACAAAAGTCTGCATTACCTATCCTTCACTATTTGCAAAGAGAGAAGAACGTTCCTATTCGTCGCTGTTTGCAAACAGAGAATGTCTCCAAGAGAACCAATACTTCAAGTAGCACCCAAGGCTAAATGAACCAATCAATGAACAATACCAGTTTCTAAATATCGTTTCCAATATCAACAATCAATCAATCAATCAGATGGATAAAGCCATCCTACCAATCAGACGTAAAGACGTCCTACTTAACCTGACCCGGACCGGACCGTGTGGACAGTTCTTCGTCTTCCTTTCTCCAGCGCCCGATCGTTCTCTTTTCTCCATGTTTTTACCGCAGCATTCCTGTGGGATTCCAGTCAGGACAGTAGGTCACTTGAGAGAGGTCCGTTCGGAATCGGTGAAGTTCATTCAATCGGCAGCCGGACGAGGGCCCTCTCAAGGCAGGTATACTCCAATCGTTTAGATGTTCACCCCATTGTCTGGACCTCTCTTACCGGACCTTATGTCGCTGATGGACCCCGCGTTGGGGCGCCAATTGTGGAAAAGTCAGCCCATAACGCACCGGATGCCCAGGCTGCTGGCGCAAGGCGCCTCTTAGTTCCCATCGTAAATAATTACCAAATAAAGAGACGGGCACTGGAAGCAGGAAGACAAGAATAGAGTTTTATTTCTCATGAGGAGAGCCTGTCATTTCGGACACTCTCATAGTGTCTTCAGGAGGTGCTCTAACAAGTTCTCTGAGGCTTCGTCTTTTATACACATGTTTATGATGCACAAACATTCCTTATTACAATAAACACGCTTTGAAGTGGAAAAAGGCATGCTTGGAATCCTAGCTTCAGGCCTATTCCCATACCAGTCGCTCAGATGTCATCCTCCCCTCCTGAATGTAACAAGAGATTTGTGACCTCTCAGCTGGTCATTCCTACAGGGCACGAGGGCAGGAGGGGGATGATCAGGTCAAAGGTTGGTCAGGTGATAAGGTCGGACACTTCGGTCGGTGTATCACGGTTTTGTTATGCTGGGCAGGAAAAAAGGGGGGGGGTGTACATCCACGAGGCTTGGTCTTAGGACTTGGGACCGGGTCGAGAGGTCAAGCGCAGCCGGGGGGGTTGTCAGCTGAGGGGAAGGGTGTTCCTGGGAGGAAATGGGGGTGTGTGGGTCAAGCAGGAGTGCTATTTCCAGCGCAGGGTCACGCAGAGGGAGAGGGTCTTGTGGCCGTTGCATGAGCAGTGCACGCGGGGAGGGGTGTCGGGGGTTTAGCAAACGGTCAGAGAGGCCATGGTGCCTAAAATAGCTGTCGTGCACATATGTGCATGGGTCTTATGCTGGCGGGATAACACAGTCAGTGTTACGTAATTATTCGTTCTGCTTACAACAAGGGGTACAGTGAACACAAATGAACGCCGCTTATGTACACATACATTTGCCATTTTCAACACCCTTACCCATTTCCTTCCGTTTGCCCGCCATACAAGGCCGACGCTGCCATTAAGGTACACAGAACACAGGATTCCAGAGGAGATGTGAGGCTGTTATCCTTGTCCTCCAGTAAACAAGATATGTTTTCCAGCCCTGAACTGGTTTCCTACTTCCATTACTTACTTATTCTCTCCATTCACACAACACAATTTTGATTTTAGCCTGGTGCACTACTTCTCTCCTCCATGTTTCCACTTGAAGGAAACTCGTGACCTTCCAATGCTTTGCATTATGTTTTTTCCTCGTACTAATGCCAAACTTATACATTTTAAACAAAGTTTCCTTTCCAGTGTAGTGGTGAAGTCCAGCATGCATTTTCTAAACCAGGCATGTTTGACCTCCTCATAACATTCTCAGTCAGCCTCGTAGTGTCCTGCGAATAATTTAGTAGGTGCGGGGCAGTCTCACAACATGAGATAAACCTACCCCCCAACATCATATGGACGGCAACTATTGGCTTGTCTGTGGAATAATCGCCCCAATCTTCATAGGGGTAAGCTACGATAGGGGTAAGCTACGTTCTGTGAAAAATGTTATATTGCAAGTATTTAAATCTTGCATTTCAGGATATTTTGGGAGCACAATTTAATATTATGTTCCACTCTTGTTGTCCAAATCTCTCACCACGTCTCTGGACCAGATCCCACTGAGACCCTCCAGGTCACCTTCAATCAAGCATTTGTAAAGCGCACTACTTACCTGTGAGGGTCTCAAGGCGCTGGGGGGGGGGGGCGGGGGGGGGAGAGAGGAAGCTGTGACTGAGGTGTCTTCTGAAGGTCAGCAGGTCTTGGGTCTGCCGTAGGGTGTTCCAGGTCTTGGCGGCGAGGTGGGAGAACGATCTGCTGCTGGAGGTCGCGCTTCAGGTGCGGGGGACTGTGGCGAGGAACCTTTGGTTTCCTACCGCATTTGTTTGTATAAAAACAGCCATCCGTCCATTACCCATGAGCAATATGGTGTGCATAATTTTGTTCTCAGAGGGTTCCATCATTTCTGTGCCCCATAAGCAGGTCTTATACCAGTTTCAGTAATTTCCTGTGTGTCTAGAAATGCCCATTTGAAATATTGTAGGAGGTTACAAAGTGTGAGAATGGAACTAGCGTCCTATGGATATACAGGTCACTCGATGTATGCAGTCATACCTGTTCCCATGTATGTAGGTTCTGGCTTTCCATTACAGTTATTCGAGGAGTATTCTTAGCAAAAGGTTGTGGGGTCCATTAATCATTTAGCAATTCATTGCAGCTGTGCTGCTAAGTAATAATAATGTTCTATGTCTGGCACAACAGCCCACCATCATTCAAGGCAAGGTAGATTTGACCAAGAGCCATAAGTTGCTTATGCCCCATTTGAATTTCACAAGCATATTCAGTCTCTGTCTGAACCATTTACTTCAGTCATATTCAGTGTACGGCCCGCAGGTCGCTGGCGCCTGACAGACCTTTTCTTGCGGCCCACTGGCCTTCCCCTCGGAATCTGTAAACCGCAGCTTAGAAATAAAGCTGCTCTAACTCCATTTTTGTTTCCTATTGCCAAGCCGCATCGTTTTGTGATTCAATGCAGGGCGCTCCTTTTTCATAGAACAAGCTGAAGTGACTAAAGAAACAAATCCCAGAATCGGAAAATAATGTTGCAGGCGAACAGTTGTTATAATCTTCTGGTTGTGGTCTTTGTTTCTGCTGTCACTTAAGCTTGCACTGTCCACAAGGAAAGATTGCTCAAGGTTGAAAGGTGAGTTGAGTGGATTGTGGTTAGGCATAGAAAACAGTATGGGAAAGGTGAACAAGGGTATAACACGTTTGGGGTGGTGAGTGAGTTTCTATTTGCATTGTGGCACCTGCCATCATTTTTATTTTCATAAAAATTCAGGAGTACAGGCAAGAGAGTGCAAAGAAATGTCCTGTCGTGGGTGAGCCCCTCACACATGGAAATTGTAAGCCTGTGAACATTTGAGCAATCAGTTAGCTTTATGTTAGCGTCTCTGGCATCATTTTACTGCTGGTATGTTGCTGGTACTCCATGGAGCAATTCTAATGCTCGAGTGTAATTAAATATACTACCGAGGGTAATACTTTTTTCCGTTATGGCCGTTTCTTTGCTTTAGGTCAATACATTTTATGATGAAGTGTCACACTTAAAATATGAAAATGTCACAAGTAAGCACGATGCAAACATGGCAATGTTACACATAAGTAGGCTTAAACGTGGCAACCCTTTAATATGAGGAAATGCAAATGCATAGTTTCAGTGGGAAAGCTCAGCTTATTACTACACACTTCAGATATCTGTATGTAACTGGAAGATCACTGACTTAAATCCTGGTTGGTGCACTGGGGAAAAGTGATGCGTATTTATAATGGCATTGGATCTCAACTTGTGTCTGTAAATGCTATGAATAAGAAAGTCGTGTTATTTCTTTTTTTACACACAGTATTACATAGGCTACAAAATTAGAAAATGTAAGGGATACACATAGTTTGAGATAGGCTGCTGCAAAATGTCCAAAAAGATTTGAAGCAAAGTATTTTCTCATAATGTTTTTAAAAAGTGTGTGTTTCTTTTATGTCCCCATAATTTCCTATTCCACCCTGTCTCACTCGAGTTGCGACCCTCAGGTACACCCTGCTCTGTACGTTTTGGCCCCTGAATTTTTGTTTTGGGGTAACCATGATTTACCTGGTAATGTCATTGGAAATAATATAAAGTAATGGATGTGGTATTACCATTTTAATTTAGGCAATCCTCTATATCACAGACTGTAGTGTAGTTCCTATAAACCTATATAGGATCTGCAGGTTTAACCCCTTGGGTGCGGCGCTAGGGGGTAGGGGGGCCGCGCGGCGCCATGCTCGTGACGGAATCACTCCGTCACCAGCCACGGTGGTGCTGTGCTTGTGACGGAATGGTTCCGTCACGGCGCCCCCCTCTCAATAGAAAGCGCCGCGCAGATGCGAAATTGATGCAGGCGGGGCGGCTGGGCCGTGACGGAACCATTCCGTCACCAGCACAGCACCACCGTGGCTCATGACGGAATGGTTCCGTCACGAACATGCAAGGGGTTAAACAACATACACTGTAGGATTGGTGTTAGACTGATTCTAGACACCCCTACCGGGTATGTTAGCCTGTATACCAGCTAGCTCACAGTGCCACTAGAAACCCCTCTTACCAAGGAGAGAATAGTTCTTGGCAACTATCGAACATGACAACCCTGTCCCATCAGGTATCGTGCAAACAGTGGTACTTGTCGCTCAGCCAATCATGCTCACTTTGTCTCAGAGAGATACGCAGAATAAACGGTGGGGCATTCTAGTGTAAAAATGAGTGTGCTGAAACAACCACTACACAGTAACAGATATAAATGATTGTAAGGACTAACAGAGTAAAAGGATGGTAGATTTTTACTATCGTGCTAAAACAATGAATACAGTTACCTGGCGGCGCTGGAGGTTTCCTGGGAGAGTGGTGGTCTTCCGCCATATTGGCGGCATGCGAAGATCGTCGTGTTCTTGAAGCCGGGTCGTCTGCCGGAACACTATTCGTCCTATCGCCCGATTTCTTTACTCAATGTGGAAGCTAAGTTTCTGGCTAAGGTGATTGCAAACCGCCTTGTCCCATATGTTACAGAGCTGATCCACCCAGATCAGGCAGGATTTATGCCGAACCGTGCCACACGCCACAATATCAGACGTGCCCATAATGCTATCGCCATGGTTAGTAACTTGATACCCCTGCCGCGCTCCTATATATCAGCCTAAGTAACATTGTTGTCCCTTCTTTATTGGGCCCCATTCCCCTCACTCTCTCTCTCTCTTTCTCTCATGAGTCTTATTTTTACTCCTAATACTACATCTCTCCTGCCATTTATTGCCATATTTCTCATTTTCCTGCTTTCTTCTGTACAGCACCATTACTTTTTCTTTCCATTGAAAACATAAATAAACATCTCCTTCCAAAATGCACTCTACTTTTCATTTACCTACTGTTCACATAACACTGATCTTGAAAGAAGATGGTTAAATTTGCATGCATAATTGTCAGAGGAAATTAACTATTAAGATCACGTGCCTTACATATAAAGACAAACTAACCCAATAGTCCAGATATTGAAATGAAACCGTTACAATACTGAGTTCTTCGAACAACGACATGAAATGTAAAGGCTCCATGGCTGTGGATTGACAATACTTTACCAGACCTAAAACAGTGATAGTTCATGTGTTTAATATTTTTTCTAAATAGATTTCTCCCTAAAACACTTCTCAGTTATTAAAAAAAAATGGAATTATGTAACCCATTATTATTTCTGTTTCATGATTGCCTGGGCAGCTGCCACCAGACACAAAGTAGGTGAAAGTACTGAATTGGAGGTGTGCAGGAACAGTCCAATTGGGATTCAGATGAAAACATTTTGCTAGTAAATTCTGAAAGTTGACTTCGTGATTGTCCTTTGACTTAACCAAAGTTACATCAGAGCCATGGGTGATGCAGTCCGTGTGTATTAGAATAAAGACAACAAACGTTAAAAACATTACCAAATTAACAAAGTGTGAGGAAAGAGTTGAGGTACTTAGAATTAGTTCAGCTTCACTCAGAACTTCCCACCACCACAAAGGGCCAGAGATTGGTGCAGCTATCAAGGAAATTCAATTTGACATTATTGCATGAAATTGTCTTATAATGCTATAATCTTCAGCATAGACCAACGTACACATATGACACAGCAGTTCAGCCCTAGAATACCAATCCAAAGAGTTGGGGTCCAGATGATCCAGGTCCACGTGATGGTTCTCAAGATACAATATTTGCCAGGTTGTGTCAACCTACCCAGCATGAGTCCCATCGGATCTAGAATGGCTAGAACTGGCATGAGGGAGAGAAATCTATTTGCAGCAATCTGTGCAAGTATTTTCATTGCTTGTATTTTTTTAAATGATAGTGCACAAGAAGCCTCATTCTTGGTGGGTTTCAAAATAGTGACTATTATTTCTTCCTCAAATGTTTGGGGCAGAATGTTATCAGACGCAGCTTCATCAAACTTGGAGAGCAAAGTGGAGCTAAAATATCTGCGAGCCTTTCCTCCTGTCATTACATTGATGGCAGACTTTACATGTGCAATAGTTAGGAGCTGCTAAAGATTCACTAAAAGCACCTTCAGTCCTCACTAGGTGATATGATCCGGGGATCCCAGTGGTGTGTTGATTCCTGGTAAAGAGAGTGAAAAGCAGTCCATGTACTCACAGTATGCACACTGTTGATTTGACAGTTCAATCCTAGCAATTGCTGCCTATCCCTTGGTATATGTATGTTTAATATTTGTCAGAATGAAACATTCGTTATGGGTGAAGCATTAGTTGCTGTGATCAAATACCCAACAGTGCTCAGATGCAGACCTCTGCCTTTGGCGACCATTTCTATTTCCTTCTAGCTCCCCTAACAAGCAGAAGCGTGGATCAGATTTCAGTGGGGTTGTTCCAAGACTGTTCCAGGAATCCCCAATGAATCCTATTAGATATACTGAAAGCATTCCTATTACTCACTGTATTCAAAATGTTTGCAGAAAAGTTCAAGCACAGCCAGTGATGTTTACACTTTCACACCCAGATATCGTTTAATATTTGCCTTTGTGGCATTTGTTCAGCAGATGTAGTGTTCCTCGTAGAATTTAAAGATTGAGTGCAGAACGCCCTCCATGTGACACTGAAGGTATCCTGTCTCATTCACTACTTCCATGACTTTTTCAGTGACTGGGTGCTTTATGCACCCAGGCGAATATCTTGCTCCATCTCCTGCCGAGTGGTCTGGCCAGAGGATGCTTACAAAGAGATTTCATTTCACGATTAGTCATAGCATGAAAGGACAAATGTGTTGTTTTATGTTCTGCCAGAGCAGCGTTATCAAGATTGAGAGCATGTTAGGTCCTCAGGACCAATAATCTGGAAAACAAGATTTCTTATTTGAACTATGTAGAGATTAGTACACTAGTGTTTAGTAAAACATGCTTCATAGATCTAAGCTTTGAAAACTTCCTATAGAGTATTCTGTTTGACCCCACATTAAATGAGAACTATTCAATATGTGTTTCCCTAACCACAGACTTGAACACCTCACCTGTCAGTGCCTCAGTCAGAACCCTCTGGCTATTGTGCTGGGGTGCCCCCAAAGGAAGAGACAATTATTGTCCACCAAACAGTGTAATGGGCCACAGCCCAGCGGTCGAATAAAGATGTCATACGTTGGACTCATGAGCAGAAATTGAAAGTTTTGGTCCCTAGGGGGTCTATTCTGGAGAACATCCACTAACTCATTTACATAAACAGTGTGCCACACTGCTCTTGCTGCTGCTAGTAATTATCTAGTAGATTGACTAGACTTGCCTGGTATAGTGTACAGATGCAGCTGGATTCATCACTTTATTACTCCATCATTAGACTGGGTGGCCAACTAACTTGGGACCATAGTGGCTGGCTAGCATAACCTGCATCCCGCCCAAAATCCCACAACCACTGCAGCATTTCTTAGTAAAGTTTAGGTGTATGAGTCTCAGATTTCTAAAAAGCATATTGGTATACTCCTCTAAATAAAGACGTGACAGACGAGGAGTGGAAAAGTGGATTTGAGATGATAAAGGTTTTTGCAGGGGTAGAGTTTTGGGTGTATATATGTGGCAGTAGATGGAGGACAATATTTTGAAAACTTAAAATTCATGAAGACCTTTAACAATATCCAGGCTGGGAGGTAGCTCTGATTTATATATAAAGAGTGCAAGACAAATTGTCAAAATATATAAGTGGTTGAGTTGGGCACATGTCAGAGAGGCTGTGTTGCCTGCATGTACAAGCGTCAACTCTAGTGAGATAGCACGGAGTTGAGTGACTGCTGTACTGATCTGTGTGCAACTTGTTTAGCAAATAAGTGATGAGTGGAATGCTTGAGTTAATCTGAACCACTGGTGGTCAATCTGGGAGCATTCAGAGTCATTTTTTAAGGGAAACTCCATGTGTAATGCTTCAGTTCTGCTCCAACAGGAATAGTCAAAGCTGTACTGCTAGAACATGTCTTCTGTGAAAAGGATCAAAGGAATCCCTCTTGTTGTCATCAGCCAGGCGCAGTGTCAGTTCCTATGGCACAGTGAGCAAGGGAACCACCTCTGTGCATATCCACACTACTTAGAGTATCTCCAATAGCAAAAAGTGATAGATGATTGATTAACCTGAACCATACTGCTAATACTCTAGGTCTATTCCATAGCATCGTTTCTTAGGTCCTTTATGCCATTCATTAAGGGGATCAACTACATGCAATTCAACCATATCCTTTCTCTAGTATGTATCCGAAACCTCAAAATGCCAGGTGTGGGGTGTGTGTGTTAGCCTGAGTGAGTGAGACACACCTGCAGGTCACAGAACCCAGACGCAGTATGATAGCTTGATCTATTAATAGACTGGACCTCTGCTTCAAAGAGTAGTAGTGTGCTTCACAAAGAACATTTTTATTGTAGCATTTCAAAGGTGGTTTAAATGAAGAGTATTGGTTGGTTAGGGTCTGGTCGAATTCACATTCCAAAACAGCAGGATATGATGAAGAGTTGATAGATGGCTGCATCATATTGAACATTAATAGACCGCACAACGTCCAGTTAGTTTTTGCATTACACAATATTTGGCTTTACACACATTTGCAGTTTGAAGTAAAGGGAGATGTATACCGGGCGAGGTCGCCCCCACACACCACTGCTCCTGCTTGCCTGCCGCTGCCTTGCCTCGTGCTTCCTTCGTTTTGCCTGCTTTTGCCCAGACGACCCAGCCGCCGCTGGGCCGCCCTTCTGACCGTTTTTCCCGCCACTGCCTCCCTGCGGCCCACCCCCCTCCTACCCATTCGCCGCCACGCTCCCGCCACCCAGCTGCTCCTCCCTCCCGGCTCCCTACTTAAGGGGTCCACACAGAGGAGCAGGGAGCGACCGCTGAGCCTGTATACCAGGCGAGGTCGCCCCCACACACCACTGCTCCTGCTTGCCTGCCGCTGCCTTGCCTCGTGCTTCCTTCGTTTTGCCTGCTTTTGCCCGGACGACCCAGCCGCCGCTGGGCCGCCCTTCTGACTGTTTTTCCCGCCGCTGCCTCCCTGCGGCCCCGCCCCCCTCCTACCCATTCGTCGCCCCGCTCCCGCCACCCAGCTGCTCCTCCCTCCCGGCTCCCTACTTATGACGCCCACTCCAACACGCAGCGTTGACGCGCAGCGGGCGCGCCGATTGTGCGCCGAAGGCGCGCCAAAGGCAAGCCCGTCTGCACCCGTCCGCGCCTGGACCGCGCCCGGACCGCGCCCAGCGCCAGGACCCCTGGCCCTCCCCGCCGACGCAAGACGACCCGACTGACCTACGACGCTGCCACTCTCAACGCACTCAATGCCGGCCGGACCCACGCCTGCTGCCGAGCCACCCCGAGACGCACCCACGGACCCTTCACCTGCTGTACCTGCAAGTTCACCTGCCTCCGAACCTGCCCCGCACCCGCCAAGACAAACACCAGCAGCAACCACCTCAAGTGCATCCTGCTCAACACCCGCTCCGTCCACAGACACGCCGTGGAACTCTGGAACCTCCTCGACGCTACAGCACCAGCTTCAAAAGAACCACGACCCACCACCCCCCGCAACAGGTACCTCACAGGAGCTGGAGCAAGATCACCGCCGACCACCTCACCACCTCTCTCAGCCAGAGCCCACCCGCCAACACAACGGACCCCAACGAAGCAGCCCGCAACTTCACACAGTGGCTGACCGCCTGTGCCGACGACCTCGCGCCACTAAAGAACCTTCCCAGCAGACCCAGAAGCAAGAAGGCATCCTGGTTCACCGACGAACTCAAGGACTCCAAGAAGACCTGCCGCACCCTCGAGAAAGCCTGGCTCCTCGACCGGACCACCGACAACATGACCGCCCTCAAACACGCTACCCGCAAGCACCACCAGCTCATCCGCACCACCAAGAAGAAATCCCTGAAGGAACGACTAGACAACAACGCCCACGACAGCAAAGAGCTCTTCACCATCGTCAAGGAGTTCTCCAACCCCAGCACCGGCACCAACGACATCACTCCCTCACAAGACCTCTGCGACTCCCTCGCCTCGTTCTTCCACCGCAAGATCGCTGACATCCACAACAGCTTCGGCGCACCACCCACGCACCCAACCGTCGAACCAACGCCCCCGACCGCCACCCTCCGCACCTGGACCACGGTGACCACCGAAGACACAGCCCGCACGATGAACACCATCCACTCCGGATCACCGACCGACCCCTGCCCACACCACGTCTTCAACAAGGCCGACTCCACCATCGCACCCCAACTCCGGAACATCATCAACACCTCCTTCAACACTGCCACCTTCCCGGAGAGCTGGAAGCACGCCGAGCTAAGCGCCCTCCTAAAGAAACCTACAGCGGACCCCACCGACCTCAAGAACTTCCGCCCCATCTCGCTCCTCCCTTTTTCCTGCTAAAGTCATCGAGAAGATCGTCAACAGACAGCTGACCGCCTTCCTCGAGACGAACGGATCCCTCGACCCCTCGCAGTCCGGCTTCAGAGCCAACCACAGCACCGAGACCGCCCTCATCGCAGCCACCGACGACATCCGGACCCTGCTCGACAAGGGGGAAACAGTGGCCCTCATCCTCCTGGACCTCTCCGCTGCGTTCGACACTGTCTGCCACCGCACCCTAGTCCAGCGCCTCAGCAACATCGGTATCCAAGAGAAGGCACTGGAGTGGATCATCTCGTTCCTCGCCGGAAGAACACAAAGAGTCCGCCTCCCCCGTTTCGCTCCGAGGCCACCGAAGTCATCTGCGGCGTCCCGCAAGGATCCTCACTCGGCCCCACCCTCTTCAACGTCTACATGAGACCTCTTGCAGCCATCGCACGCCAGCACAACCTCAACATCATCTCTTACGCCGACGACACCCAGCTGATCCTCTCCCTCACCAGAGACCCCGACACCGCCAGAACCTGCCTACACGAAGGGATGAAAGACGTCGCCGAGTGGATGAAGGACAGCCGCCTGAAACTGAACTCGGACAAGACGGAAGTCCTCATCCTGGGATCTTCGCCCTCCGCCTGGGACGACTCCTGGTGGCCCCCAGCCCTGGGCACCGCACCCAAGCCAACCGACCACGCACGCAACCTGGGCTTCATCCTGGACTCCTCCCTCTCGATGACCAGACAAGTCAACGCCGTCTCCTCATCGTACTTCAACACCCTGCGTATGCTTCGCAAGATCTTCCACTGGATCCCGACCGAGACCAGGAAGACTGTCACCCAGGCACTCGTCACCAGCCGACTGGACTACGGAAACGCCCTCTACGCCGGAACCACAGCCAAGCTACAGAAAAGATTCCAGCGCATCCAGAACGCCTCCGCCCGACTCATCCTGGATGTCCACCGACGCAGCCACATCTCCAGCCACCTGAGGAACCTGCACTGGCTCCCCGTCGACAAGAGGATCACGTTCCGGCTCCTCACCCACGCACACAAGTCTCGCCACGACCTGGGCCCCAAGTACCTCAACGACCGCCTGACCTTCTACACGCCCACCCGCCAGCTACGGTCCACCAGCCTCGCCCTCGCAGCCGTACCACGCATCTGAAGAGCCATCGCCGGAGGAAGATCCTTCTCTTACCTGGCTGCCAAGACATGGAACTCCCTCCCCATCCACCTCCGGCTGACCCAGGACCATCTCGCCTTCAGGAAACAACTCAGGACCTGGCTGTTCGAGCAGTAGCATACCCCTTCCCCCAAGCGCCTTGAGACCCTCCCGGGTGAGTAGTGCGCTATACAAATGGAATCATTGATTGATTGATTGATCACAGATGCGCAAATAGTTAGTGTCTTTGGTCACATGATGAACCACGGTTTGCAGATCCCAAATTGGAAATAAATGCATTTTAATATGTTACTAGCGAAAGCTATAAAATAAGGAAACATGGGAGCAAGAGCCCTTTCCACTACTCCATTCCATAGCAATATACAAGTACGCCCTCCAGTATATACTGTAATGGATTATAGAAAGGCAAACATACAACCACATTTTGCAAAATAACGGTCTGAAAGTCCGGTCCAGCTGGCTAAAGAGGGACAGTTGGGAAACATGAAGAAATGTATGTTAGAATAAAATTACATTTCCCATCTGTTCACTGTAAAGACCAAGGACACCAAATTAATCCGGATAAGGGGTACCAGGTTCCAGTCTTTGGGCTTCCTTTTACACATCACTGTTTTCAAGTGCGTTAGTTCAATTAGTTTAGTTGAAATTAACCAAGACTAAAACCCTGCAGTGCATCAGCTGTTCAAGAGAGCAAGAAAACCCCAAGTCTGGAAAATGTTGTCCCTGATGACATGGAGTCATGTGGTAGCCTTAATGATGAACACTGGCAAAGCGGCTCACACTCGAGGGCTCCCAAAAGCAATTTACAAGCATTGGCAACGCTAATCGGTCTTGCCTTTGGGACCTATGGGCCTTGCCAATGGTTTTTAGTGACGCTATACAGCATCCCATATGCTGTGAAGGCTGGCTAAGGAGGAGGATAAAGAAGTCTATGAGGCGGCCAGTAGGGTCATTTTGTTGGAGCACTCATCATGCAGTTTTTTTCTTATTGACCAATCCGAGTTGGATCAGTGAAAAAAATAAAAAAAGAAAGTATCTCTAAAGCAGTTTTTTTAAGCAGATTGGGAAAGCAACAGAGAGTTCACAGGTGGGGAGAAGCAACACAGGGGGTGGGGAAAAGTACATGTCATGGGCAAGACAGCAATAGTGGGACTGTAGGGGAGAGAAGCACATTTGTGAGAGATGTGTAGCCATGGGACAGAAGCAGTTAGGCATGAAAGCAACCCTTGAGGGCAACCCTTGAGGGAAGCACATGGGTGTGAGCACAACATGGAGAGACAGGGGAATCCTCAGACAGAGCAACACAGAGGGTGGAATAGGGACGACAAATACACAAGGGGAATAGCTGGAAACACATGCACCTTCATGGAGTGCTTAACCAAAAAGAAAAAAGTAGTGGAAGGAGACACGTAATGACGGCATGCTTCAGGGAATGAACAAACACAAGAAGAGGAAGCAAAGCCCACACAAACTACCATAAAAAGCAAGCAAATGAGAGTGAAAAAAGTCAACCAATGGTAAGTAATATATGGGCTCTAAGCCCACTGTAAGCTGCCAATAGGTATTTTTGCAGCCAGACAGCGTTCACTATCTGGTAGGTATAACCTAACAAGAACATGGAATAAAACTATCCATTAAGGACCAGGGAACTGAGATGCACAATAAACCCTTAAGTCATGATCGAGGGGCTGACCCAAACCCCACTGCATGTGCATTCTGTTGCAGACAATAGGCCAGCAACATCCAGTGAAAGCGGAATGTACGGTGAGACCAAACAATCTAACCTTTCAGGTAATCCTGATTTTATGTTGAAGATTCTCTTCAGCCAAGTTCTTTAATGAAACTCGCGCTCTTCCTGATGTTTGAGAAATTTCTGCTCAGTTATTGTTTGAGGTATTTCTGCTCAGAGGTTCTGTGGATTCCTTGAAATGATTGCACCACTACTGTGTGCAGAAGACCAATGTTTTAGCATTGTTTATATTTTTTTCTGTATTCCTTTTTGGCAGACCTGCATTCAATCTTTATAATAGGTAGATTTGGAATACTAGGAAAGAATAGGTATGTACAATTGTGTGCATATTTTGTATGACCCTGTCACCTAAGCAATAAGGTGCTGACCATTTTAGAATCCTAATACTAACAAATTAAGATGCTCGTCCTCAAAAAGTAGTTATTTGCTTATATCTTGCTCATTGAGAAATAAGCACCGACACAGTCAAGAGATCGCGAATTTAGAAGACAAATGCTGATTTGTTGGTTTTGCCAATGATTTTATGCATTGGGGCCTGGAGTATGCATTGCCATTTTAGAATGGTAAGAAACACATTCAAAGATGACTTCTAGCGCCGCACATAACGTTACAATTCATGTACAAACATGTTGTGAAGAGCAGGCAATTTTGGCTTTTTTTTTTAACTTTACCATTTCAACATAGCTGACAGCAATTGAAGAACGATAAAGTAAAAATTTAAAATAAAGAGAGCAAAACAAAATCAAGCAGTTTAGTGGCATTTTGCATTTGTCGGGCTCTCGAAAAAATATAAATCATGAAGAATGGGCAAAGAAGCATCAGAGCAGGATGGGTGGCACCAAACTTAGGAAACTAACTCACCAACTGATAAAATGCCACTTTCATTTATAAGCTAGACCTATTTGTTTTGCCACCAAAAGGCCTGGCCTGTTATTCTGTACTTGCTCAGTGGAGTATTTTCGAAGTTGTTTATATTTTCTGTATGGGCTGATGTCCCTTTCTTATAGATATGGATCATAATTAAGTTCTCTGTATTTAAAGGAGAGTTTTTGTGTATGCTTGAGACTCTGTTTGCATGTTCTTCTCTACAAAACCAACTGATGTGCGTTTGAAAGGTTTTAACAGTCGGTTTCCAGCACAATAGCACTCCAGAGAGAGGTCGGCTTGAGCTGTACATCTTTCATCTGGCATTCTGATTTCTAGGGCTGGGTCCATTATCTCAAGTGGGGCCTTTCATAGGACTAGGATATCTTTAAAAGTTTATTAAAAATGCCCTGTAGGAAAAAAGAAGAGACTGCAGATCCACCATTTCGCGCGATCTTGTGATATGAGCGGTTAGCCGCCTCACCATTCATAAACAGGTGCTATCTAGGGATATGATCCATCTTAGCCGCCTCCCCATTATATAACAGGTGCTGTCAAGTGGTATGAGCTGTGTTAGCCGCCTCACCATTAAATAACAGGTGCTGTCTAGTGGTATGAGCTGTGTTAGCCGCCTCATCATTAATAAATATGTCAGTTTTGTTTGTAAAATGTATAAATCAATGTGGCAGCACCAATGCAGGGTCCACAAAAAAGTGTGGGTATGGTAAATAGTGACCCCTGTGCCTCCTCTTCTGACAAGTCTGCTCATTTCACACTCCACTTAAACAGATTTGATTGAAAGAAAACTAAATGAATGATGGTTTTAAGCTGACTTCATGATATTGATACAGATGGTCTTTAAAATCTCTGTGGTATTGGCTTTTAAGATCCCCCCACTTAACAGACCTATGCCACCTAACTGCAAAATGTTGTTTACATGTACATGTTAAGGGAGCTTTGGTAGTAAAGTACCTTAGCCTGTCACATAATTTTATTTATCATAGGTGACCGGATCAGTTTTAAATCTCTGTACAGACTATAAAATGTGTGTGGATGTGTATACGACAGAGTGAGCGAGAGTCGCTACGTGTGTGGCAGTGTTTGAGAACAGCACAAAGATTGTCGGTATATGAGTGAGAAAGATTATTGTAACCAAATTTGTGAGAGTATGTTTGGGAGAGATTGGGCATGCGTGTCTGTTTGTAGGATAATCAGACCAGCTGCTTTCTGCAGTCATGTAACCGTTACCTAGCTTATACATAAGACGAGCAAATCTATTTGATATTTATGATTTAGTCTGGGACTGAGGACGGAGCTGGAATGCTGAGAAACGAACCTCGCATAGTTTATTTTATTTATTTATTTTGGCAGTTTTGTATAGCGCGAACAAACTTGCGGGTATCAGAGCGCTTTACAGATCAAGTATAGGTAATGGTATATAAACACATATAAATATAGATACAGTGGCATATATGAATACAGTAAGCAGTGGGAACAATTAAAGATTAGTACATAGCTACAGTAATGTATAGGACAAGTTCAAGTGAATTTGGCCATGAGAATTGATTTCACTTCTTTTTTTAAATAGGCCGTAGATGGGTTAAGTCTCGTTTCTGGGGGTAGAGCGTTCCAAATCCTGGGTGCCATTCCTGAGAAGGTACGATTGTATTTTTTTTCTTGGAGAAGCGATGAGGTTTCAGAAGATTTTTAGAGCTCCTGGTAGACCTGTTGCCACCTGAAAGAACTAGTTTCTCCGCTAGGTATCTCGGGGTTTTGTGATGAAGTGCCTTATGTGTCATACAGGCGATTTTTACCTGGATTCTGGCCTCAAAAGGTAGCCAGTTGAGGGCCTGAAGGTCAGGGGAGATTTGGCAGTTGCGTTTGGTGCCTGTGACGAGTCTAGCGGCTGTATTGATAGAGGCTCTGAGAGGAGCGGTTGTTGATTTGGGTAGACCACAGAGTGCGACACTCCCATAGTCAATTCTGGGAATTACTAGAGATTGAACTGCCTGTTTGAAGTCATTTGTGGGAATGAAGGGTTTCAGTTTTCTTAGTGTGTTAATCTGAAAATGTGCACCCTTTGTTGCAGCGCTGATGTGTTTCAGCATGTTTCGTTTTTCATCTAGGGTTATTCCCAGAGATTTAGCAGAATCAATGATGAGAGGTTGATCGTCTAGTGCCGTTAGGTGTTCCATCCACTCGCGGATGATCGTTGATTGTTTGGGAGGTGCGATCAAGAGGAATTCTGTTTTTTGTGTGTTTAGTTTTAAATGGTTCTTGGCTAGCCAGATCTGTGTATCTTTGAGCGTTGAGTTAAGGGACTTGATGTCTTCAAGAGATTTGACCTTAATGTAGAGATGCGTATCGTCTGCGTACATGTGATATTGGATATTTGCGGAGTTGAGTAGCTCAGTGAGTGGTTCCATAAACAGATTGAAGAGTGTTGGGGAGAGAGAAGATCCCTGAGGTACTCCTAGAGTGACAGGGGTGGAATTAGATAATGATTGGTTGATCTTGAATCTTTGTGTTCTGTTTTGGAGGAAAGAGGTGAACCAGTTTAATACTGTTCCAGATAGCCCCATTCTATGCTTCAGGAGGTCCAGTAGGTTGTTGTGTTTGACTGTATCGAAGGCTGAGGATAAGTCCAGGAGGATTAGAAGGCAGGCTTTGTTTTGATCCAGTATTTGTAGTGCATCATCAATTATGTGGGTCATGGCTGATTCAGTGCTGTGTCCTGATCGAAAGCCTGATTGGAATTGGTCTAGCAGGTTGAAGCGGTCTATGTGGATACTCAGCTGCGTGTGGACACACTTTTCAAGTAGTTTGGCAAGGGTGGAGATGTTAGATATTGGGCGATAGTTATTTAAGTCAGTTTGGTCCGCAGAAACTTTCTAAAGGATGGGGGATACCTGGCCAGCTTTGAGGATGTCAGGGATGGATCCTTGCACGAGGGAGGAATTTATGATCCTCGTCCATAGGGGCACTAGCAGTGGCAGGAAGGTCTTTAGGTGTGATGCTGGGAGGGGGTCAGTGAAATGGTTAGAGGGATTCAAAGAACTGAGCATGTTGAGGATAGTTTCTTCGTTGTAGCGGTTGAAGGTGGACCAGGAGGCATTGTTTTTGAGGTCAGGAGTTGTGATGCAGTTGTACAGGGGATCCGCTGTGGTCCGAGAGGCGATTGTGGGAGTAACGGGAAGTGATAGTAGATCGTTAAGTAGGTCAGCCTTACGTTTTTCAGTCTTTGTTGTGAAAAAGGAGGCAAGATCCTCACATTTGGGGAGTTTATCCGGGTTGGCTTGGGGGGAGTAGTGGACTCCCTTAGATTGAGCTTTGATTATTTCGAAGAGTTTTTTGGGTCGATTCTTAGCATGGTCTAGTTGAGTACGTATGTATTCCGCTTTAGCTCGTCTAATCCTTTTGTAGTAGGCATTTCTGGTGCTCCTTAATAATTTCAGGAGAGCAGTGGAAGGGACGGCTCTCCATTGTCTTTCAATAGCTCTCAATGATCTCCTATCTTCATTTAGTCTACCATCATACCAGGGGTTTGAGTTCTTTGTGTTGCCTCTTTTTAGTTGTAGGGGGGCTATGTTGTCAAGACCTTGTTCATCGAATGGAAGTAGTGATTCGTCAAAGCCTGAGCATCGGTTGATCCATCAGGTGGGGGTGCGAGGGTGTGACTAGCTGATGAAAAATCGACCGGATTGATGTTTTCTAGGTTCCTCTTCCAGATTTGTGTTCTCGTGGGTTGGACCGAGAGCAGTTCGACTACTTCCTTTATATGAAAAGTGATAATGTGATGGTCGGACCAATCGCAAGGGAGGATCGATTCCAGTTGGATAGAGTTTGATTTGGAAATTATTAGATCAAGGATTGATCCTTTTTCATGCGTGGGGCTGTCGCAAATTTGGGTCAGATTGAGGTCGGATAGGAAAGCTTTGAGGCTATTGACCTCTGGGTCGTCAGGATCGTTCCAGTGGAGGTTAAAGTCCCCCAGGAAGATCTGTGTATTCTGTTGCCCTACGTTCATCGCAAAACTATCCATCAAATGTTCGATGAAGGTGAGGTTGTTGCCAGGAGGATGGTAGAAAGAGTGTGATGTGCATATTGGCTTGCTATTACTAGTAATGAGTAGGCAAAGGTATTCACAGGAAGAGAACATTGGGGTGTTAGAGCGGTTCACAGAGATGTTGTTCCTGTGAATGCAGGCAATACCACCGCCTCTCTTAATGGGTCTGTCTAGTCTTGTGATGTAGTAGTTCGGGGGGACTAATATGTCTAGAATGGGTGTGGATGACTCAGTTAGCTAGGTTTCTGTTAAAATTATAAGGTCGGGTTCATTGGTTATAATAAGGTTAGCTATGTCCGAGGCATGACGTACAGCCGATCTACAATTTAATAAAATGCATTTTAACTGGGCCTTGGTCGAGGTGGTGTTCTGGTCATGGGAGATGGGTACTCTTGTGAGGTTGCTTTCAACAATACCTCTGGGGGTGTGTCTTGTCCATCTAGAGGCATTGGGGAGGATGTGTTGGATTAAGGACCGTTTCTGTGTAGTCTCTAGGTGAACTGACCCACCAGGTAGGAATGGAGGTTCGTAGGAGTGAAGTAGGGAAGTAATGTCCTTTGGTGATAGTGTTTTCCTTTCCCTTGATGGCCTGGATGAAGCATTGGGGTAAGGTACTGTTTTCCATTTGGGGGGCTGCTGAGGCGAGGGATTAGAGCAAGGCTGCTGAGGGGGTTTCGCTTTGGGTGGTTGCCTGATCAGATTGTGAAGAGTTTGGATGTCTTCCTTTATTTGTCGTAAGGATAGTATTATCTCGTCTAGTTTGGGGTCAGGTGTTAAGGTTGTCATATTGATGATCTGGTCTGTGGTAAAAAGGGGCGGTGATGTGGTTTGTGTGGTGTCCTGGGGTGAGACTTGTGATGGATCGACGCGTGGTGGGTTTACAATGACGAGTCCCATGGGGACGGGAGGGGAGGAGAGTGCTTTAGGAGTATCTGAATTTTTATGTGGTATTGTTGTGGGAGGGGAGACATTAGGCAGGGGGAGAGTGAAGCGTGGAAGTGCAGGTGTAATGTTGTGTGCTGTGAGAGGACTGATGTTGGGATTTAGATTGCAGGGAGAGAGGGGGGATGCGGACAAGACGTGATTAAATGTGTATGGAGAGATTGGGGTAGAAACTGGAATAGAGTTAGTGGTAGGGGTGAGAGTGGGGGATGAGGTGGAGAAGTAATGGGTGAGGAGATGGGGAGTGGTAGTGAGGGGCGAGGGAGTGAGTGGGAAGGCCACGGGTGATGTGACGCTATTGAGAAGCGAAGTGGAAGTAGTAGGACTATTAGTGTTATTGGGGGGGAGCATATATACTGTGGGTGAGTATTATTCAGTGGAGTGACGGTAGGACTTGTGGTGGATGTATTTGTGCTATGGGATAGCGAGGGAGAGTGACTAGCGGGGGGATTAGATAGAGAGACCCTGAGAGGATTATTAGAGGTGGGATGGGGTCTTGTAGCCTTAGCTTTAATGATTGGGAAGATATTATCCAGTAGATTAAGGTTATGGTCTGATGCCTGCATGAGGATGATCCCATTGTGATAGATGGTAATTGTGGCCGTTGCGTTGTAGAACGGGGAAGGGATGATGGATAGTGTAATACCGTGTGCAGTTTTCTTAGTAGATGCAGTTGTGAATAGGGTGAGAAAGGCTTTCCGCCATTGTGCTCTCCTTTTGGTGTAGAATATAATGTCATTTGTTATGTGTCCTGTGTTATTTGAGAAATAAGTGTCAGAAATTGGGGTTTCTGGGTGTGCTTTTAGGAGGTTATGTTTGAAGCCTTTTGCTGACTTTTTTGAAGGGTGGGGGGTATTTGATGTAGTAGGTGTGTTGGCCCTTCGGCTCCATAGTATATGATCCAATTGTTGGGGGGGGGGGGTGGGAAGGTCAAATAGTTAGGCGGTCGGAGTGGGAAGGGATCTAAACAGGGCGTATGTGAGGTGATGGGCCTCCCTATTTGTTACAGCGCCTCATAAGGGGTCTAGTAGTTCTGAGGATTAATCAATCAGAGATTATCTTCCTGGGTGAATGCCTAATGTATTGATCGTTCCAAGATGGCCGCTAGTTTGCCTGGTGAAGGGGTACATTTGTCGATTGGTCCTATTTCTCTTTCCATGCAGCTAGGCTATCTAGGTCAAGTCCTTTGTCTAACCATTGGAACTGTTCAGATCGAGTCCTTTTCCTATTACTTAGATGGTAGCTCGGGTTTGCTGTATCAGTTAGTCCTCTGTCTATGTGAGTGAACCATCCTTTGATTAGGTTGTAAAGGATTATTCAGGCTCATTCAACCGAGTCATAATGGCTAGGAATATTGCAGCAAATCACTAGGATTGATATATGATATATGAAGCCAGGGGGCGCAATGAACAGGGGCTTGGCCCTCTGGTATTTCGAGAATATGCTTGCAGCTGGGAGGTGGAACAGTACCTTATTGCTCATCCAGCGAGGGGATGTATCTGCTCTCTCGCCGATGGTGAGGTCATGAGGCATCCAGTGTAGGTGTGGGCTCTTTGCGGGCTCCGAGGCGCCGACTCCCAGTTCCGGTGATCGCGCTGCAATTCCCGCGCGGGTGTGGGCTCTCTGCGGGCGCCGCCTCCTGGCTCTTCTTCACGCGCTGCAGCTCCAGCGCGGGTGTGGGCTCTTGATCGCTGACTCTCGGCTCCAGTGCTCATGCTACAGATCCCTCGCGGGTGCAGGCTCCGTGAGGGTTCCCATGCGCGCATTCCGCTCAGGACAGGCTGGTGAATAGTTAACATAGTTAACTACATTTTTAACCTGAAGCCTGCTTTAGGGCCTTACAACTGAATTCCTGGAACATTTGTCCATGGGAAGCATTTCACTGAGTGTTATCTGTTCCCTGGAGAGGTGTTGTTCCTGATTTTAAAGCCAAAGCCCACCCCTCCCAAACAGTCATTTAATGCTTGGAGAGTGGGGGAAGGGGTTTGCCTTCCGCTGGACTTACCTTTAGCACATTTCCCCCCTTCAGAAATGCAAAAATGGTGGTGCAGTTTCATTTAGCACCCCTTGTCAGAGGCTTGACAACAGCTATGTAGGCAGCATCAAAGAGACTGGGGAGACACCAGTGGTGCAGTGCAGCTAGAGTCATAGATAACCGGATGAGTGAGCAAGCCATGTTGAGGATGAAGTGAATGACTCAAATTGCTGTCTACTGCTTATGTTTTATCTCAATTATATCATTCATATATTTTACACATATAATCATGGCAGTCAACACAGGTGAAATATTGCAAGTCTTCTCCCACTCCACCTCTCTCTCCACCCCTATTACCAATAAGCATTTACAATGCAATGGTTTCACCTTTGGAAAAGTTAGAGCTATTCGCATTGTAAATGACAAAATGTGTATTTATGTGTTGGTTTTGAAAACAGATAAATAAATGGCATTGTCATTTACATTGCTATTAGCTTAATCTCTCGCAAATGTGAGACCTATTGTACCCTACGGACGAGCTCAGCAGACAGCAATTACTACCACACACACACCCAGAGCCACACACACACACACACACACCCAAAGCCAGCCACACACACCCAGAGCCAGCCACACACACACACACACAGAGCCACACACACACAGAGCCACACACACCCAGAGCCACACACACACACACACCCAGAGCCACACAGAGAGACACACACACACACACACACACACACACACACACACACACACACACACACACACACACACACACACACACACACACACACACACACACACACACACACCCCCACCCCCACACACACACACACACACACACACACACACACACACACCCCCACCCCCACACCCATGTTAATAAAACAACAGCTGCAGGCTTTGGCACTCTAAGGAACCTGAGGAAAATAGTGTCTGTGCTACCTCAGCCACCAGCAAGATTAGTAATGCAAGGCACAATTCTGGGCAAAATTCTGAGCAGACTTGACTATTGTAATGCCCTTCTCCTGGGAGCCCCAGAGTACTTGATCGTGAGACCTGTATATGGTCCAGACAATTGAAGCAAAATTTGCTGTGCATAAATCGAGATATGACTCCTCCACAGCGACACTGAGAGAGCTATATTGGCTACCAGTGAAAGAGAGGATTATCTTCAAATCAATGTGCATAGTCTATATGGCACTAAAGGGAACTGGCCCAGCGCTGCTGCGAAGGAAACTCAGTTACTATAGGCCACAGAGGAACAGGCCTACGGTCAGTAACGACCAATTGGGTCTCTGTATAAAAATATAGGAAAGACAGGGCGGATGAAAGGACCTTCCATATCAAGGTTGCCCAGTTGTGGAATAGTGTCCCAGCGTCCATCTTGCCTAGTTGAAATCTGAATAGTTTCAGAGAAAAAAACGAAAAACTTGGCTCTTTCCCAGAAATTAGCCTTAGACCTCCAAGAACCTGATCACGGCTCTAGCTTCAGGACTATATAGTGGGAGAGGGATAGGGCAAGACACTATAGGGCCAAGATACCTGTAATGTGAACCTCTGTGCTCTTTAAATTCCTGTCACTCACTTACTTACAATCAGTCTTATAGGTGAAATATGGCAAACTGACTCTTCTATGAATAATAAAGAAATGTGATTTTAAAGGCATTGACAGCATCTTTTAGTGGCATTGCAACTATTTTGTTGGGGTGCCATCAATGATACGTCAGTAAAGTTATAGGGGTTGCACATACCACACCTATTGAACAGGTGAATGGTGGGTGAGTGAGGAACCCATTGTCCAAAGTAAATGACTGAAGCAAGGTGTGCTAGGGTACTGCCTTTTACACAGAGCACAAATGGGCACTAAATTTGCCTCAATCAAGCAGCTTTACTGCTAACCCTGCGTGGCGCATAAATGCTAAGACGTGGAAATAGATTGTCTGCGCATATTCATCATTTTTGCATCACACAGGTAAAGTGTCTCTTTTTTTATCCTATTAAAATCTTTGTAACAATCACAGTTCAGAATCACATAAAAAAACGAGCCTCATCTGAACTTTTCTTACTGCTGATATATTTCGAAATATTTGTAAAATTCATTTTGCAAGCCTTTGCAGTTCGTTAAATAGTAGAAAACATTTAACATTGCTGGACCTTTTCTTCCATACTTCCTGTACCCCAATGAGATTGTCACCTTCTTCACATTAAAAAGAACCCCTTACTATACACTCGAAGAAAAGAAAACGCCAGTGGTCAAGGTAAACAAGTAGCAGTTTTGCAGAATACATTGCATCACGCTTTCTATCACCCTGGATGTTTCTCAGCTGAAAGAGCGTCGGGAGCATTTGCCGCGAGGAGCTTCACGTCTCTGCATCTCTCTGGTTCCACCGATCACCGCTGCCCTGCCCAACCCCTGCCCGGATCCAGAGTCAGCCCCGCGATCTAGGCGAGGCATGGAGAGATCGGGACACAGATCGGGATTTCTTCACCGGCAGCCTCAGAAGAGTGTCTGCATTGGGGTAGCACTCCTGCTGTTTGGCGCTAAGAAGGTCTACATGACGTGTAAGGGGGGGCGCGGTGGGAAGGTCAACTCGATCCCCAGCTCTCTGCAGGGAGCCTCTGCCCGTAATCTACAACAAGGGGGGAAAAAGATCGAGCCCCTAGGAGCAAAGGTTAAAAAAGATGATACTTTGGGCTCTGAAGACATTGTACTAGAACCCAAGAAACCGATGTCTTCCGAAAATGGTCAAGTACGCCTCATTAAGAACTCTAATGGCGCACAGTTACGAATAATGGCAAACTTCACCACATCTGATCAAATAGCGAATGTAAGAACTGGAAATGATTCCCAGGCAGAGGAAATTCACAAGGAAGGGTCAACTGCAAGGACATTAAATGAGGAAACTGGGAAAATAAAGGAAACCGCTACTACTACGCTCCCGCTCAAAAATCAACAAGGGAGTTTGTCTGAGGGGGTTGCTGCAGGGTTAGAGCAGGGGGACACCGTGAATAATATTCTGAATGAAAACCCAATCCCTGTAATTGCTCCCCTCAACCCTTACGACTTTGCTCACTTGGGCTCTATCGGTGAGCCAAACCCACCAGTGGCTCTGGAAGAATTCTGCTCTATGATTGAGGACTCGGAGTCTTCTGACATTGGTATCTTGGATTCCGGTGGGGGCGAGGCGCGTAGTAGATGGTGTGACAGTTCAAATTACGATCCCCCTAAGAACAGGAGGCCTAACGGGAGAGCTAGGAGGGGGAGTCATAGGAGAAGGCGCAGGTCTAAGGAAGACCATTCCTCCAACAGCGATGATGACACTGACTTGGGATGGGACTGTGAGGAGACAAGACTCACAGTCCTGTCTGGTTCTGGTTCTGGGTCACCTCATCCCAATTTGGGGGTTGCTGCTGGTAGTGAGAGCCCACAACTGGAGCCCACCCAAGAACCTCCTTTAGCGGCCATTTTACAGTCCATCAAGAGCTTTCAAGCTGAGGTAAAAATTGATAGCCGAGGATCACGCCTAGCAGTTAACAAATTACAGGGGGGAGTCCAGAAGGTGGGAAAGACCTGTGCTGTAATTGCGAATTGCGTGGCTTCAGTTGAAGCAAGGATGGATCAACTCGAGGAAGATGCCAGCAAGCTCCAGATATCCAGCAAGGAACAGGAATGCGCTGTTAATGATCTGCTGTGGAAGATGGAACCTGCAAACACAACAATGATGGACAGAATGTGGATCAATGTCACACATTCACCCCAGTCCAAAGATCTGGGCCCAAATCCATCGTTTTTCCACTCCACACCACCCTGGGTTAGACAATGGCGATATGCAAATCAGCGCTGACCCTGTGCCCCATGGGAACAGTCCAGTCCGAACTACAAAAGCCATGTCCTTCCCAGAACGGAAACAAGCATCCGAGGACCGGCCCGGTTTCGAGGTAACACCTCTCATCAGCCCGGCTAGCTTGATTCCAGTGGTGTGGAGTGCCTGGGACTCACGTCTGAGCATCCCCAGTACACTTAGAGCGGTACCTGCAAACACAACAATGATGGACAGAATGTGGATCAATGTCACACATTCACCCCAGTCCAAAGATCTGGGCCCAAATCCATCGTTTTTCCACTCCACACCACCCTGGGTTAGACAATGGCGATATGCAAATCAGCGCTGACCCTGTGCCCCATGGGAACAGTCCAGTCCGAACTACAAAAGCCATGTCCTTCCCAGAACGGAAACAAGCATCCGAGGACCGGCCCGGTTTCGAGGTAACACCTCATCAGCCCGGCTAGCTTGATTCCAGTGGTGTGGAGTGCCTGGGACTCACGTCTGAGCATCCCCAGTACACTTAGAGCGGTACCTGCAAACACAACAATGATGGACAGAATGTGGATCAATGTCACACATTCACCCCAGTCCAAAGATCTGGGCCCAAATCCATCGTTTTTCCACTCCACACCACCCTGGGTTAGACAATGGCGATATGCAAATCAGCGCTGACCCTGTGCCCCATGGGAACAGTCCAGTCCGAACTACAAAAGCCATGTCCTTCCCAGAACGGAAACAAGCATCCGAGGACCGGCCCGGTTTCGAGGTAACACCTCTCATCAGCCCGGCTAGCTTGATTCCAGTGGTGTGGAGTGCCTGGGACTCACGTCTGAGCATCCCCAGTACACTTAGAGCGGTACCTGCAAACACAACAATGATGGACAGAATGTGGATCAATGTCACACATTCACCCCAGTCCAAAGATCTGGGCCCAAATCCATCGTTTTTCCACTCCACACCACCCTGGGTTAGACAATGGCGATATGCAAATCAGCGCTGACCCTGTGCCCCATGGGAACAGTCCAGTCCGAACTACAAAAGCCATGTCCTTCCCAGAACGGAAACAAGCATCCGAGGACCGGCCCGGTTTCGAGGTAACACCTCTCATCAGCCCGGCTAGCTTGATTCCAGTGGTGTGGAGTGCCTGGGACTCACGTCTGAGCATCCCCAGTACACTTAGAGCGGTACCTGCAAACACAACAATGATGGACAGAATGTGGATCAATGTCACACATTCACCCCAGTCCAAAGATCTGGGCCCAAATCCATCGTTTTTCCACTCCACACCACCCTGGGTTAGACAATGGCGATATGCAAATCAGCGCTGACCCTGTGCCCCATGGGAACAGTCCAGTCCGAACTACAAAAGCCATGTCCTTCCCAGAACGGAAACAAGCATCCGAGGACCGGCCCGGTTTCGAGGTAACACCTCTCATCAGCCCGGCTAGCTTGATTCCAGTGGTGTGGAGTGCCTGGGACTCACGTCTGAGCATCCCCAGTACACTTAGAGCGGTACCTGCAAACACAACAATGATGGACAGAATGTGGATCAATGTCACACATTCACCCCAGTCCAAAGATCTGGGCCCAAATCCATCGTTTTTCCACTCCACACCACCCTGGGTTAGACAATGGCGATATGCAAATCAGCGCTGACCCTGTGCCCCATGGGAACAGTCCAGTCCGAACTACAAAAGCCATGTCCTTCCCAGAACGGAAACAAGCATCCGAGGACTGGCCCGGTTTCGAGGTAACACCTCTCATCAGCCCGGCTAGCTTGATTCCAGTGGTGTGGAGTGCCTGGGACTCACGTCTGAGCATCCCCAGTACACTTAGAGCGGTACCTGCAAACACAACAATGATGGACAGAATGTGGATCAATGTCACACATTCACCCCAGTCCAAAGATCTGGGCCCAAATCCATCGTTTTTCCACTCCACACCACCCTGGGTTAGACAATGGCGATATGCAAATCAGCGCTGACCCTGTGCCCCATGGGAACAGTCCAGTCCGAACTACAAAAGCCATGTCCTTCCCAGAACGGAAACAAGCATCCGAGGACCGGCCCGGTTTCGAGGTAACACCTCATCAGCCCGGCTAGCTTGATTCCAGTGGTGTGGAGTGCCTGGGACTCACGTCTGAGCATCCCCAGTACACTTAGAGCGGTACCTGCAAACACAACAATGATGGACAGAATGTGGATCAATGTCACACATTCACCCCAGTCCAAAGATCTGGGCCCAAATCCATCGTTTTTCCACTCCACACCACCCTGGGTTAGACAATGGCGATATGCAAATCAGCGCTGACCCTGTGCCCCATGGGAACAGTCCAGTCCGAACTACAAAAGCCATGTCCTTCCCAGAACGGAAACAAGCATCCGAGGACCGGCCCGGTTTCGAGGTAACACCTCTCATCAGCCCGGCTAGCTTGATTCCAGTGGTGTGGAGTGCCTGGGACTCACGTCTGAGCATCCCCAGTACACTTAGAGCGGTACCTGCAAACACAACAATGATGGACAGAATGTGGATCAATGTCACACATTCACCCCAGTCCAAAGATCTGGGCCCAAATCCATCGTTTTTCCACTCCACACCACCCTGGGTTAGACAATGGCGATATGCAAATCAGCGCTGACCCTGTGCCCCATGGGAACAGTCCAGTCCGAACTACAAAAGCCATGTCCTTCCCAGAACGGAAACAAGCATCCGAGGACCGGCCCGGTTTCGAGGTAACACCTCTCATCAGCCCGGCTAGCTTGATTCCAGTGGTGTGGAGTGCCTGGGACTCACGTCTGAGCATCCCCAGTACACTTAGAGCATCCCCAGTACACTTAGAGCGGTACCTGCAAACACAACAATGATGGACAGAATGTGGATCAATGTCACACATTCCGTTCTGGGAAGGACATGGCTTTTGTAGTTCGGACTGGACTGTTCCCATGGGGCAACAGGGTCAGAGCTGATTTGCATATCGCCATTGTCTAACCCAGGGTGGTGTGGAGTGCAAAAAAACGATGGATTTGGGCCCAGATCTTTTGACTGGGGGAGTGTGTGACATTGATCCACATTCAGTCCATCACTTGTTGTTTTTGCAATTGCCGCCCTAAGTGCGCTGGGGATGCCCAGACGTGGGTCCCAGGCACTCCACACCACTTGGAGTCAAGCTAGCCGGGCTGAAGAGAGGTGTTACCTCGAAACCGGTCCGGTCCTCGGATGCTTGATTCCGTTCTGGGAAGGACATGGCTTTTGTAGTTCGGACTGGACTGTTCCCATGGGTCAACAGGGTCAGAGCTGATTTGCATATCGCCATTGTCTAACCCAGGGTGGTGTGGAGTGCAAAAAAACGATGGATTTGGGCCCAGATCTTTTGACTGGGGGAGTGTGTGACATTGATCCACATTCAGTCCATCACTTGTTGTTTTTGTGGAAGATGGAACAACAGGAAAACAGACAGAGACGGAACAATCTCAGATTTCTAGGGGTCCCCGAGGGAATCGAGAAGGATGACCCTAGGAAGTTCATGATTTCCCTTCTCAGGGAAACTTTTCCCAAGTTGAAGGACTGGGACTGGGACAGAGAAGTACAAAGGGCCCACCGATTTCCTCTGTTTCTCAACAAACGAGCACAGACCTCACAACAACACCCTCGGGCTATGCTGGTGTTCCTCGGCAACTCTCTTCTCCGAGATGCCCTATTTGATCTGGCAAGACCTAACAGTAAAAAGTCGTTTGAAGGCTTCACCTTCTTCACCAGGCCAGATCTTGCGCACGCCACAGTCAAGAGAAGGTGGAAATTAAGGCAGTTTATTGATCCCCTACAGAAGCTGGGGGCTACTGTGTACCTGCAGAACCCAGCCAGACTGGAGGTCATCTTTAATTGGACCACCCATAGCTTTGTCTCAGAGATACAAGCTAGAGCATATCTTGATGAAATCTCAGCTCAGGAAAAGTGATAATATTATTGTGTTCGAATAGGAGATTAAGGCAAATGAATTAGGAATTCTTCTATTTTTTTGTCTTCTCCTTTTTCCTTCCTTTTTCCTTCCCTTATTCTTTTTAGGTACAAGGGTCTTTGTCTCAGCTGAAGGTATTCTGAAAGAGATATGTTAATCTTTTTGTGTTTAAATTTATTTTTCCATGCCTTTTCCATGCCTTGTTCTTAACTTATTCCATTCTCTTCTTAACTTTAGTAGAAATAGTATTAGGCTGCTAAAGCCATCAAACTAGAATTTGAGAATATGAATCATAGGACTATAGATTGCTAGAACGGGTATAGCCTGGCGTTTATGTTTTGTCTTTAATTACTCTTTTTTGCAAAATTTCCTATGCATGCGGGGAGGGTTCAGGGGGGGCGCGGTGGGGCTTTCCGGACGGACGCTACACCCCTGGCGACGCAGCCAGGTAACCTCCAAGGTTGGTGGGGGGTGGGCGGCGGGCGGCGGGGGGATGGGTCCTGGGGTGGGGGGGAGAATGGGAGAATGGGACTGACGGACAGGTTATCAAAATCTATGTCAAAAAAGAATAGGGAAACGCACGCAAGGTTTAGAGGAAATTTGAAGGAAGGGATCAACAGCTGTGGCACTCTTACATTGGTAGTATGGCCAGGATAAAAATAATATCTTTAAATGTATGTGGTCTGAACGATGTTAAAAAGAGACAAACAGTGGCATTCGGCCTACAAAATTGGGGAGCAAATATTGTATGCATGCAAGAGACTCATATCGAAGGAGCACAGAGCCATATTTTGAATACATTAGGGTATACATTGGTGTGTGCTACCTCACAAGGGGCTAAGACACAGGGGGGTTGCCATCTTGGCTAAAGCGAGTGGGTATGTTTTTAGTAAATCCAAAACTGACAAATTTGGCCGCTGGGCTATCACCGAATGCAACTATCAAACAGGCCAAAAAATGACAATCTGTGCTATTTATGGGAGCAACCTAGACGATCCTGGGGTCATTGACGAGGTCTCTAACGAACTTTCACACTGGTCTCTTCCGCTCCTGGTTTGTGGGGATCTCAACATAAATCTCCTGTCCGATTGGTCTCTGAAGGACGACTGGGTTTATAAAGGCCGAAAACCAAAGGTATTTCGTGCTATCAAGAATCTTTGTTTAGCACATGGGCTTGTGGACAGCTGGCAGACTTCTAATATTAATAGTAGTGATTTAGGCTACACTTATTACTCCAATCCACACCGTACACACGCCAGATTAGACTATATGCTTATATCAAACTCGCTTAGTCCGGACTGTCAAACTGTGAAATTGCCCCTTATATTATCAGATCATAATCCCCTATTTTGTACTTTAACTTATAGATCGGCTAAACTAGAACCAACACCTTGGACATTCGAAAAAGCCCTATTGAATGACTCCCAATATTGTCTCCATATGAAAGATTGGATCCCCAAATTTCTAGTAGAGAATATTAACAGCACTTCAATAGAAATTGTATGGGACGCTTTAAAAGCCGGGATTCGGGGTGAGACCATGCTATTCTCACTCAGATCAAACAAGCAGGAGAAGGAGGAGATACGGAGGTTACAGGATAAGGTGACGATAGCAGAAGTAGGTCTTGTTAGAGCCACCAGCAATGGTGATCCAACTGTGGATATCTCGTGTAGCTTAGCCCAAGTAGCAGTTGCTAAAGCAGAAATTACTAATATCTTTACAGACAAACCCATTCGGAAAGCCACTGCACGAAAAGAACTAGTATATGAAGTAAATGAACAAGTGGGTCATCAACTAGCGGTGCGAATGCGGCAACAAACTAATGTTAACATAATTAGGGAGATTAAAGATCCAGTGGCAGGACAACTAAAAGACCCAGAATTAATTAGGGAAGCCTTTTGTCGGTTTTACACAGAACTATATTCAGAAGATGGCAGTGGGGACATAGCTGAAATGGAGAAGTACTTAAAGAACTGTGTAAGCGGCAGCCTTGAGGAAAACGTACAGCAGACTCTAGAGGAAACTCCTAGTATGGAGCAGATGCTAACGGCTGTCAAAAGTCTCCCGAAAGGGAAGGCAACAGGACTTGATAACATCCCCTCAGAGTTCTATAGTACATTTATAGATCAAATCAAGCATATACTGATTGACTTGATTATACATATTTTCTCTGGGGGTCAACCACCTAGTTCCTGGTCCAGGGCTAAAATTGTGATCTTTCCCAAAAAAGGGAAACCCCCTGAACTCTTGGGGTCGTACCGCCCCATAACTCTTATAAATGCCGATTTCCAAAATATATTCAAAAATGTTGGCAAACCGGGTAGCACCAATTATACAAAAATTAGTAGCCAGTAGCCAACATGGTTTTGTCCCCGGGAGGTCAACAATAAATCATATTCAGAGGGTTATCACGCTTTTTGATGGAACAGGAACTGCAGGAGACCCTATGGCCCTAATCCTTCTGGATGCAGAGAAGGCCTTTGATAGGGTCTCCTGGCAGTTTCTCTGGAAAGCAATGGCTATGATGGGATTTCGAACAGGGTTTATTCGGGCTACACAAAAAATGTATGTTAATCCAAAGGCTGTAGTGTCCATTAATGGAAGCTTAACCAAGGAATTTCTTATATCTAGAGGTACTCGCCAAGGCTCCCCTTGCTCGCCATTGCTCTTTGCAATATATATACTCTTTTATTCGCTACCTGGAAAAAAATGACAACATTGCACCTCATATCTCAGGGGCACGCTACAAAAACGCTAGCATATGCTGACAATATTGCTATAGTCACCCCAGATCCTGTAGGTGCAATGCTGAACATTGAGGCCGAGGCGGTGAAATTTGGAGCTGTCTCTGGCTATGCACTCAATCAGGGGAAGACACAAATTGTTTTAAATCAAAAAATTGTGATGGACGACCCTAGAGTAGTAAAGGGAGCAACTTACCTGGGGGTTACCATCTCTTCAAACCTGGAGGAAGTTGTGGATATTAATGTCAAGCCAATGCTGAACTCAATGCATAAGGACTTACGACGCCTAGATAACCTTCATCTGTCCATCATTGGGAGAGGAAACGCAATCAAAATGGTGTTTTTCCCAAAAATATTATACTTATTCAGGGCAATTTGCTTGGAATTCTCTAACCAGTGGCTTACCTCAATGGAACGTACATTCTCAAAATCTATATGGGCATATGCACAACCCCTGCGGGCATATAAATATCTCACTCTTCCTAAAGATAGAGGTGAGCTAGCTCTTCCTAACCTGAGAAGATATTACTGGGCATGTGTACTACTTTACAGTAAGGAACTACTACAAGAGGGAGATAACACAGAAGATCATACAGTATCAATTTTCCAGCTACTCGTTGGAAACTCTAGTAATGGTTATCTATGGAAGCATATTCACGACAGTTATCACAAGAAGGTCAAATTTAAGACTCTCTATAGCTGCTTTAAAGTTTGGAAGGCCGTAAGAGAAGCACTAGGAATAGGACAAATCTCACATTACACACCGATATGGAACAATCCAATTCTCCCACCAATGGTTTTCAAGGATAATTGTGTGAGCAAATGGCATAGAATAGGTATAACACAATTAGGGGACATGTTTACAACACAGGGGATTAAATCTTTTGAAGCTTTGAAGGAAGAATAAAGCTTAGACTGGAGAGATTTCTTTAAATACCTCCAAATCAGGGATTTTATAACTCTCAAACCGGGGGCTAGGACATTGGGGGAAGAATCTACCCTAGTAGAGATGATCATACACTCTAAAAATCACTCTATAGGTGGAGTTTACGCGCTGCTGTTAGCCATATTCCCGGACGACCTAGATAAAACATCAATGAAGTGGCAAAGCAAACTTGAGATTTCAAACCAAGGCTTTCTATACACCTATCAGCTAGCTCAAACTATTCTGATCTCCACTAAACTTCAGGCACAATTCTACAAAACCTGTTTTTTTCTTTATTATACACCTGACAAGATTGCAAAATGGGGAACCGGCAAAGGGACCTGTTGCCCGAGATGCAACTTATCTAAAGCCGATTCCATACATATCTTTGCCTCTTGCCCTGGGCTAATTCCTTTAAAGCAAGACATAGAGAGGTTCTTATCATCTGTTCTTCATAGAGAGGTGATTTTGTCAAAAGAGGCTATGGTACTTGGGGCAGACGAACCAGATAACATTGAAAGTGGCCAAGAGTTCATATTCGTAGCGATGGCTGTCCTGCGGTTATGCCTAGCTTCCGCTTGGCTCGACCCGTTAGCGCCCTCTTTCCAACAGTGGTTAGCTAGGCTATTGGCGGTACATAATATTGAGATAGCCATTTACCAACGAAAAGGTAAACAACGGCATAAAAGGGGTATGAAAATCTGGACCCCTCTTACACAATGGCGGGATTCACAAACATAATCAAAGGTACATATAAGGCTGTAATGTATATAGAATTTTGCTCTTAAGTTTGGTTTATGTAATGATGGGTTAAAACAAAAAGAAAAAACAATGTAATGCTCATGACGTTAATGTGCGTATGTTTACCTGTCTGTCATATGGGGGATCGGGGGGGGGGGATAAATGTAAATGTAAAAACATGAATAAAAACATTTAAACAAAAAAAAAGAAAGTGGTGGTGGTGGTGCAATAAGAATTATCCTATCAACGCTGCAGGTCGCGTTGTTTAAAGTGCAGTGTGACTGAAAAGTAAACTTGCAGCATTATTTATTGAGGCGCCGGGAAAGGCCGGCTGGCCAGACAGTCGATCGGAGGCGCAGGTAATAATATCACTTACGGCCTCGGTCTGAATCAGCAAGCACGTGCGCAGGGCCGCGAGAGAAGACGCCACGAGACACTCTGAGGGCCAGCTGCAATTATTTAGCAGATTCCGTGAGGGAATCTACGCCTGCGAAAGGCGAGACCGGGGAAAAGCAGGCTAGTTTCTGTTCTTGACTTGCTCGATACTCCAATGAGCTTCACAAAACTCGACACCCGGGCACCGCTCGGTGTCTCCAGCACGCCACTCTTCTCACACATAATGCCACACTTGAAGGTGGCTCTTTTCGCACAGCGAGGCAACAACGCCCGCGTTTGTAGATATTATCGCGCGAGGCCTTGTGGAAATCAGTCAGAGCGTCTGATGGAGGGAATGAAATTCAAGGCGAACGGTGTTGGTTGGGACTTCAAATCACAGCGACTTGTTCGCCGCTGTGCAGGAAGGAGGCTTGTGAGAGGTGCGAATAAACATTCCAGCGACGGGAAGCAACGGAGAGACAAGACAACGGAGGGCCCAGCAAACAGGGCGAAGGAGCGTGAGAGGGAAAAAAACATAAAGAATTGATAAAGAATGGACCGCAAGGCGCCGCAGAAAACTGGAAAGTGAAACAGCAAGTGTCCACACAATCTTGTAGGCCCTTCATGAAGCGAGAACAGCAGCTTCTACTGAGAAACGGCGAGGAGAGGGTCTGTGCTTCAAAGGGCAGGAGAGCTGGATGCGAGCTTGGGGCTCCAAAAAGGGAAGACGGTGGGAACGGACACCGGGAGGGGGGGCGGGAACGGGCACACAAGACGTAAAACAAACAGGGAGACGACATGAGACGGGGTAGACCTACAAAGTGAAAACACAATTTTATCAAAATGCTGCTTACCTGATCGCATCCTGGCAACTTAAATCTCGCAGCCCACTCCTGCAAAAGCCACTATGAAATGAACAAAACATGGCGTCCCCCCAAAAAAAAAAGAAACGCCCACTGCCGCATGATGTGCTAAAAGGGGCAGGATGAGAAAAACATCGCCGGAACGCCCACGAATCGCCTCGGACCATGACGGACAGATCTCACTTCCAATGGCTAGCCTCCATATATGGAGCTAGCCAAAGGAAGTGAGAGGCGTGACAAAGGCACCATACTGTTCTCAAAAGTTTTCGCCTGCGTGAACGCTGCTGCGCCGCGGACGCCAGGCGAAAACTAAAAAAGAAGTTACTTATACATTGTGTGTCTTTTAGTCTCTATCTAAATAGCTGCTCAAAAAGAAACATATGGAAACAACTGGGTACAGAAAGAGCAAAACGCCAAATTTTTAAGGATTATTAGACATCAATTCTTAAAATGCTTACAAATTGTTCCCTTTTTTTCCCCTGCTCAGTGGTGTGCAGGAAGGGAGGAGCTAGCGTTCACAACTTCAGAAGGATAATGGTCTATGCTTCAGCCTTGTCCGAGCCGAAGCTGGCGAAAGACACTTGCGCACTCAAACGGAACTCTAGTGACCCAACTATTAACCTGTGCCAACTCTTATCATCAGCTGATGTTCGACTTTGTCTACAATCCTGGAAACTATGTATCAGTATTGCTGCCCCTCACAGGAGTATGTGTAGAAGGATGCTTGTTACTGACTCACTTGCCAGTTTACTATGTACTAATGAAGGGGAATACGTGCAAGTATTAACTTTAAGATAGTCTGTTTACACCAGTATATTCCAGGCCTTTTATGCAATATCAAGCCCGTGGACATTCCAGGGCACTAGCAATGTCGTTGTGTCCACTGAAGAGTCGCTGAATTTTGGAGTGCCCATATAATCAGCGCATAATATGGAGTTTGTCCACGGTGCGGCCTTCTAGGTGCTGCTTCATACCATGAACTAGTGTCAATCAAAACCAAAGACCCATTCTAACACTATCTAGCCAAATCCATCACTGCCCATACTGAAACCCAACCACTCAGCAGCATCTCCAAGCAGACCTTCATTAGCAAGAAGGAAAAAATTGTACGTGAGATCGAAAAGTTAACCCCCGCTATACACAAGGGAAATACGTTCTGAAATGAGACATAGCTCAGTAAAACGTAATCATGCTCTAAAACCTCCTTCTGCACAGTTCGATATCTAAATAGGCGGTACGGGCAAAACACCACTAGGGGCAGTAAAGATTTCCAGGCTAGAGGTATCTCTCCCCCCCCCCCCCCCCTCCCCCCAACTTGCGGACAGCTGTAACAGACATAAGCACTTAAAAAACAGAATAACAAAAAAAAACTAGAAACCATTTGTCTAGAGTGTGAATTTAGCTGCAAGGTGGTACAACACCTCTTAGCCAGCAGCAGCATACCCACATTGAAATGGAAACAGCATTTGTGCCAGAGGCCCAAAGCATACCAGTGTCGCCCTTACATTTGACACAACAGCCATAATCATGAACAAACCACCCTGTACAGCCAATCATGCACCATTGTGAATATGGGACTTCAGTCTATCGCTGACAGTGCCACAGGACTCGAGCCATACCCCATCGAGGAGGGCTAACCAGGCAGAAACAGGACTGGGATTGCTTGTGTTCCCATTCAGAAGGGACCTGGCCTGGCGGCAGTTGTGGCTATCCTGCTCCTACTGGAACACTACCAAGACGAATTTGCATATGGCTGTTTTTTGTCTTCAGTGGAAAAAAAGGATCGACTGAAATATGACTCCAAATAATTACCAGTGTCGGAGATTATTTCAGGTATTCCATCAATCACTTGTTCAAGCTTTCCTCAGTTTCCATAGTGAATACTAGCAACAGCCGGATGTTGTTATCACTTGCTGTTTAAGCTATATCTTCATACCGGTTAACAGTCCTCCCCCTTTTTTGCCACCAGTCGTGTCTTCAGTAAACTCACTGCTGCCTGTGGATCTGTGAAGTTTACCTTTTTGGATAATCTTTAGTTTGGCTGTGTCTAGCATGGTGTAGTTCAGCTTGGGGTTTACAGCTTCTTCCTCACTCCCATTTTTAGGTTGCAGCCTACCAGACAGCGCAGCTGTCTGGTTTGCTAAAGACCTTTTGGGGCCTTTCAGAAAGTTTACGTATGAATGCATTCCTCCTGTTGATTACTGTTGACTTTGTGTTTTTTAACTCGCATTGCCTGGCTTTCTATTTGCTTGCTTTATTTGCTTTAGGCTCTCCAGGTTTTGCTCACCCCTCCTGTGGCCTATACTGTGTTACTGTATTCTTCCACGAACTAGCTTGCTGCAAACTGGCCTTTAACTCTCGTTCTTATCTTGTCACTTTTGGTGTGCATTCAAAGACCAAGATCAAATGTCAGGCAGAATGGGGGTTGTAAGCACCCTGCCTCACAGTCCCAGCACAGTTCGCCCCTTTGCATCCTGGTAAATGCAGTACACAGTTCAAACTTACTTCAAATATAGCTGGAATTTTTTCACCAAAGTTGGTGCAAACATTGCTGTATATCTCTAGACACGTGTTTCTGGGTTGAGCCCATCTTCAGTAGAGAGCAGCAGTATTAGAGAGCAAAGAAAAAAACATCTGGGGTTGCTATAAATGCTGCCAAGTTTGTCTCAGGTCACAGTACCACTCACAGGCACACAGGTGCATCTCCAAAGCTTGTCCGCTTTCTTGCTCAAGGGAGCCTTTTAAACAGAATGGGGGTTGGGAGCACACTGCCTCACAGTCCCAGCACAGTTCACCTCTTTGCATTCTGGTAAATGCTGTACACAGTTCAAACTTACTTCAAAATTATCTGGAGTTTTTCACCAAAGTTGGTGCAAACATTGGTGTATATCTCTAGAAACGTGTTTCTGGGTTGAGCCCGTCTTCAGTAGAGAGCAGCAGTATTAGAGAGCAAAGAAAAATCATCTGGGGTTGCTGGAAATGCTGCCAAGTTTGTCTCGGGTCACAGTACGACTCACAGGCACACAGGTGCATCTCCAAAGCTCGTCAGCTTGCTGGCTCAAGGGAGCCTTTTAAACAGAATGGGGGTTGGGAGCACACTGCCTCACAGTACCAGCAAAGTTTGCCCCTTTGCATCCTGGTAAATGCAGTACACAGTTCAAACTTCAAAATTAGCTGAAGTTTTTAACCAAAGTTGGTGCAGACATTGCTGTATATCTCTAGACACGTGTTTCTGGGTTGAGCCCATCTTCAGTAGAGAGCAGCAGTTCTAGAGAGCAAAGAAAAATCATCTGGGGTTGCTGGAAATGCTGCCAAGTCTGTCTCAGGTCACAGTACCACTCACAGGCACACAGGTGCATCTCCAAAGCTCGTCTGCTTGCTGGTTCAAGGGAGCCTTTTAAACAGAATGGGGGTTGGGAGCACACTGCCTCACAGTCCCAGTACAGTTCACCCCTTTGCATCCTGGTAAATGCCGTACACAGTTCAAACTTACTTCAAAATTAGCTGGAGTTTTTCAACAAAGTTGATGCAGACATTGCTGTATATCTCTAGACACGTGTTTCTGGGTTGAGCCCGTCCTCAGCATTTCCAGCAACCCCATATCTGGCCCGGCCTTATCCCCGTGCTTCTACACCCTGCTTTGAACCTCATCGTTGAGTGCCCTAGCCTTATCCCTAGCAAGGCGTCTATATTCATCTTGTCTCAATTTTAACCAATGTATACCCTCAGGAGTCGCTGCCCTAGAGACCTCCTCTTCCAGCCTCGTTACTTCCGCCTCTGCCCTTTCTATCCCTGCCTACCTACGTCTTTCCTTCCCCTCGACCAGGGACAAAACCTCTCCCCGGACATCGGTTTTATATGCCTTCCAAAGGGCCGAGTTCACCATATCTTTATTCTCTTGGAAATATCTCTCCGTGATTTTAACCATCTCTTTCTTGGTGGCGGGGTCTTTCAATTGCCAAGCGCTGATAGGGGCTACTTTGCCAACATCCATCTGGCCTATTTCCAACTGAAGCCAAATTGGAGAGTGATCAGAGATTCCTCTTCCCAAATGTCGCACCTCCCGAACCGTAGAGGCCTGTGCCGCCGGTACCAGCACATAATCTATTCTGGAGAGGTTATGATGAGCTGCGGATACATGTGTGTATTGCACTCCTAATGTATTGCGCACCCTCCACCCATCCACCAACCCTATTGTTTCTAAGAATTCGGGAAGCCACCTCTGCGCGGGCCGCACGGCTCGGGCAGGGTATCTGTCCACCTCTCCATCTATCACTGCATTAAAGTCACCACCTATTACGAGGAGGCCCAACGGCAAGGTCAGGAAAATAGCACCCAGGTCCCTGAAGGTGTCAGATTGAAGGCCAGGCGGGACATATACAGAGACAAAGGTAACCGTTCTCCCTTCCCACTGCCCCGATATCCAAACATACCGGCCTCGCAGGTCTGCCCAAGTAGCTTGAATATGCAGGGGAAAGGAGTTCTTCATCAATACACCAACCCCCCTAGACCCTGTGGTGAACCCAGCACTACATCTGGGGAGTTACGTCTAATCAATTGGCTAACCATTCCCCTCTTAATTTTGTCACCAAGGCCGTTCACATTCCAGCTGAACACATTTATCCCCGATCCCCTTCTAACAGTCGACATTATGCAGGTATGGAATCCACATTATCAATACAATCGCTGCATTTGCCCCTGATGTCAAAAAGGAAAAAAAAAAAAAAAACATACTGCAAACAATTATTCAGACAATAAAATCTCAAAAGCAAACAACCCCACACGCCCCCTGACCCTCCCCCTCCCTGCACTCCTGCACCAGGTCGACGCCCAACCCCAACTAGCAGTGTGCCTGTCGCCCAACATCCCAACTACGAGTTAACTAAAGGTAGTGATGAGGAGGAGGCCAATGCCCCACCCCTCCCCCAAGAACACATCCCCTATACCCGGTGTCACCCACAGTTATCTTACAGTCTACAAATTATGGCAGGAGACTAGCTGCGGATATACCCCACTACCTGATATAACAAAACAGAGGAAAAGTTCTGCAGCCTCTCTCATTCCTGTTCCCGCTGACTGCCATCTTCGTCGCCGTCCCTCCATGTCGGATTGTCGTCAAATCTGCTGTCTATCCAGTCCGATGCAACCTCCGGATTGTCGAAAAACCAGGCCCTCCCCTCAATCTCCTCGCGTAGGCGAGCCGGAAACAGCATGGCATACTTAAGTCCCCTGTCTCTGAGTTTCTTTTTCACCTGGAGGAAACTCTGCCGCTGGTTTTGTACCATATGGGTGAAGTCGGGGAAGAAGGAAAGTGTGGCGTTCTCATAACGCAGGGGGGACCCCGTGTGCGCCGCCTGCAGAATCACATCAGCACCCTAGCAATCATCGGGCGGGGGGGAGCCCCCAGCCTGGGCCTCCCTCCAGGTACCCTATGGGCGCGCTTGATAGTAAAGAAATTGCTGAGTCCCTTGGGCTTTAGGTGGTTGAGGATAAGGTCTTCGACGAACAAATCCGGGGCCAGGCCCTCCGATTTCTCAGGCAACGCCAAGGATGCAGATGTTATTGTGCCTGGCCCTCCCTTCGTAGTCATCGAGCTTCCGATTAGTTAGGTCACGAGAGGCCTTGAGATCGCGCACCTCCTGTTGCAGCAGCGCCATATCGTCGATCAGACTAGCGGTCTTGATGTTTAGCGATTTTACTTTCTCACTAGCCTTAGTGAGATCAGCCCGGATCAGATTAACCTCTATGGTAACGGTATCAAGCTTATTGTCCAATGCCTCTGTAGGGGCTAGTGGTGGACAGAGAATGAGACCAGAGTACTGTTTAGACACAAAAAGGTTTGTTTATTGTTATTGGTTCGCAAGTGGGGCTTTGACCACACAGTCCTTCCTGAAACAAGGGGGGGTTGTTGCTGGTTGCTGGGTGTGTCAGGGTTGGTCCGTCTTCCCGGTTCGTGTGGCCTCAGGGAGAAAGAAAAAGAAACGGGTTTCACTGATCTGTTCTCAGTGTTAGACTGTAGTGCTACCGTCACCGTTTACCAAAAAGGAGGGGGGGTGAGTGCAAGGGTCACCACAGGGCCTCCCTCCTCCCCAAACCTGCTACCTCCCGCCTCCCCAAACACCCCACCAGAATGCCCCTTTTAGCAACACTTGCCTTGGGCTGTGGCCCGACTCCCGGACCACAGCAGCTGGACCCGTGGCGTTTTCTCCCCTCAGCCCACCGGGTATGGTAGCAGTTTCGGGAACGTTGCTCAGCAGCACGCGCTGGGTCCGCTCTGCCTTTCGGGTCTCCTCTGCCACCGCTCTCTCGCTCTCCGCTCTTCCTCTCTCCTCCGCCTCCGCTCTCTCGCTCTCCGCTCTTCCTCTCTCCTCCGCCTCCGCTCTCTCGCTCTCCGCTCTTCCTCTCTCCTCCGCCTCCGAGTGCTCCGCTGCCTCCTCTCCGACCTCGCACACCGTCCGTTCTAGTCCTCTCCTTCTTATCCTTCCGGGTTCCGGTGGCTGACCAGGCTCCTCCTCCTTCCGCAGTGCAACAACTAGACCGCGGCCGTTGACTTCCTGGTTCTGTGATTTCGGCAACCAGGAAGTGGTGTTTTCCTCGTCAGAGTCCGTCTCTGTGTGCTCCGACCGCTCCTCATCCCCACAGCCTCCATCTTCTGACCCAGGGACGACTGGACTCCGTTGATGGCCGCCATAACGTCGGCAAGCGTCGGTTCACCGGAGAAATCCGCAGGGTCGCCACCCTCAAATGCAGGCCGTTTCGATTCTGTAGGGGAGCCCCTGGGCGTGTATCGGCCCTGCTTGTTTGACTGGATTTGTTTCGACCCCTTGGAAGCCCTAGGGAGGTGCTTCTCAGTCTCTGGTTTAGTCGCCATCACAGTTTCGGCCGCACTCCACTCTACTGCACGGTTTTAGGTTGAAGATATTTGGTGATCCGATCCTCAACGTAAAGGTCTGAGATTTTAAAGAGCAGAAGCCTAACCAAAGAAATTTAGATTAGATTGAACAACACTGCATATGGGCCTCTTACTCTTCGCCCTATATATTTAGTTTAGGGTGTGGCTGCAGACCATTTGTTATGCAGCTGGTAAGTTGGTTTGGATCGAACCCCCCAAATACTCT